>NC_068306.1:13935836-14264170 GCF_025860055.1 Xyrauchen texanus | reverse complement strand
TAAAACGAAGTAAAAGAATGACAAGAGGGATAAGAGGAAATCTGTGTTAAAGGAATAGTTCACCCAAAAAAGAAAATTCTTTCATAATTTACTCACCCTTTAACCATCCCTGATGTGTACAACTAGGGCTGCAACTCACGATTATTTTTTTTAACTAATCGATTAATCTTCAATTATTCCTATTATTAATCAATTACTCGGATAAAAAATAAATAGTATTTTCCTGTATATTATTAACTGATATGATAAAGGGCGTAAGGATTTGGTTTGATTAACAATACTAAATTCAGCCCAGCAAATGGCAATGGTGACATCAGAATAGAAATATTAATAATTCTGCCCAGCTGAAAAATACATAATTGTTAGATACATACAGAATGCTTGTACAGTCACTGATTACATGCATTTAAGTATTTTAATATTATAGGTTTTAAAATAGTATTGTCACTGATTACGTGTCTAAACTATACTTTTCAAAAAATTGTGTATGTTAATCCAGTAAAATAATGTTTGCCATAGTATACATTTACAAGTGAAATCAGATATTACATGTGGCATTTTCAGGAGGACCTTCACATTATAATCACAATTACATAGTTTAATACAGTATAGTACAACAATCATCTGTAAACCCTGTGCAAATTCACTCTTGCGCTGAAAAGTCTCATCCCGGTGCTCACTGTATTATATGCGCTTACATGAGAAGGAGAAACACTTTAAAAACCAACAGGTTGAGGCAAGCAAACAGCCACTATACCTTTGTAAGAACACATATTTATTGTCAGTAGCATCCAGAGAAGCTGATGCAAACAAGTAGTTGTACATATTCTGGAATAAACATCCTTGGTTGATCCTGGCGCAACAGTCCTGTCAACCAGTCATAGTCCTATCTTACCCACACCCTAAACCTATCCATAACCCTTCCCCTAAAATCAGACAGCAATGATTGGTGGTGTGTTGCGCTCAGTTACAAAATGTGATAAAACTAATACCGAAATAAAGTGTCATTTAGTGTTGAAATAAAGCAACAAAGATGCTTATAAATAATGCTAAATAATGCCATTTTCATTTTTGGATGAACATATTTTCCTTTAAGCCTCAGAGGACATGAGAAAGAGTTTTTTCTACCTCTTGAGATGATCCAGCAGGAAGAGGAAGGTCACAAGGTTGGGCTCTGGTAGAGAAAGTAGGAGGTTCAGCATACAGCTCTCTTTAGCAACACTGTCTGAAAGAGCTGCAGAGAAATAAGGGCATACACTACATGTAATCAATACAGTTATACTCTCAAGAAGTCTATCCTGATTAACACATAGCAATGAGATTTTTAGGTAAGAGGGAGAGACAAACCAATTCCTCCTGCAAAGTTTGGGTACAGCTCGTCAGTGAACAGGGGCTTGGGAAGATCCCTAAAGTACAACTTTAGCGTTCCAGCAATGGCATTCACATCCATCTCACTCATCATTACTGACACATCTTTATGATCTGTTACAGAGAGAGAATGTAAGATTTGAACAAAGACAGTCGCATCTACATGTATGTAAAACATAGATCACACTCACTGGTGTCAAAGGCCGTCTTGAGAGCCTGAATGTCAGTGGCCACTCCTGAGACGCGGTAGATACCCACTTCCTCCATTCCTCTTCTCTCAATCTCCTCCAGACACTGTCTGACTATGTAGGGCACTTTAGAGCGCTCTCGTCTGAGAACAAGATGTACAATAAATGAACAAAATCAGGGGATATGCAACAGCAATTTTAATTTGTGTTCACATCTATTTAAATATGGTGCCGTTTGAATACGCGTGAATGCAAATTAGATTTGAGCTATGGCGGAGAGTATGATTTTCAGTGGATATTGTTCTTCACACAAAACTATCATCAAAAGATATGCTGATAGCTTCAGAAGACTATGAATATAGCACACAAATTGTATGGACTACATTTATGGTGCTTTTTTGTCCTTTGGGAGCTTGACAACCCCCAGTGGCTATATGCTTTCCCTGTACGGAAAAGAATCAGGTGTATATGTTAAATAGAACACTAAACATTTGCTAGGTGCTGCTCATGAAGTCATCTACAGTGCACATGTTGGATCTGAGTGATTGTACTGGTGTTTTCGTATTGCTTTTATAGCACTGACCCAGTTTCCACCTGGTATTAAGATGCATTTGTTTTGTCCCCTTTTCTCCCCAATTTGGCATGCCCAATTCCAATGCACTCTAATTCCTTGTAGTAGTGCAGTGGCTCGCCACGATCCGGGTGGCATAGGAATCTCATTTGCCTCTGCCTTGCGAGACATTCAACTCACCTTATCACATGGCTTGCTGAGCACGTCACCGATTTGATAACACATCACATTTGATGTGCAAACGCTAATGTATGAGACGCATTTAAGAGGTCAGGTGTAAACAACGATGTGTCTCATCTGACCACGTGAGATTGGATCACCGTCAGCATCTTAATACCAGGTGTAAATGGGGTCATTAACTGGCTCTGCCCTTAAACCCATTAAACACCTCATTACAGGCAATATTCATTAGTATCAATCAAATCCGACCACAAACAATGCTCACAAAAAGTCAGTTCAATGAAGTCTCTAATTTCCGTAGAATAACTAATTTTCTTTGACATAATGTATGCCTGAATCTGCACAAATATGTAAAGCATCAAGACATTTGTGCTTTAGGGTCCTTTTTGTGAGAAGGAACATCATTTTCTTTCCGCTAATACCAGCACACATTCCATTCATCGTCAATTCTCTTACAAATGTGTCCACAATTATTTAAGAATAAGAGTTGAAAAGTTCAAAAGTTAGTGAGTTCAGATACATTCAGGGGCAACCCATGAACTGGGCTGATTGTAATTTATTTCTAAAAATGTACATTAACAAGCACAGTAGACTAGGGAAAGGATGATCGGTCATCATCCATTCTGATTGGTTAGCTGCAGCATTCTGCAGTCACATCTTTTTCTACAATTACTAGTACACTGTGTAACTGACTGCTGCCCCAGACAACTGATTTCATACATGGTTGAGCTAGTTTTGTGTCTTATCACTTTGAGGTCTTCTCACATACAGTAAAACAATCATTTAAACTCATATCACAGCTATTTACCAAATAACTGGAAAGGAATTATTGATCTAAGTTGGACAATGTGCAGTCATCCGGCCATGACCACCCTGTCATAATTTACTTGGAGATAACACATTTATTCTTACAGTATTACACTTTGTTTGATGTATGTGGTCATCTTTTTTCAACTTACTTTGTAACCGTGGAGATATTTATTCCAAACACACCCATAGGCTTCCTTGAGGGCATTCTCTTCAAGCTGAATTCCCGGCTGGTAAATTTAATTGATATCTTCACCTCAATCTTAAAATAAAAGTACATTCAGTACATTCACCAACTTAGGGAATTGATGTTAGGATTGCAGTAGAGGATCAGATGTGTATATACTCACCCCGTTCATCGGGATAACTGTTCTCTGCCAGTCTTTACCCTGGAGCATCTGAGGATCCAACTATATAAGACACAGAAAAACAAACATAAAACATAATGGCTTAGCTCAGATCTAGTGGTCTTGCATTATTGGGTTGGATAAACATGTTTCCTTTGACTCCTGATTAATGTTTCCTTTGACTCCTATTTTAAATATATTACAGATGTTGTGAAAGGACAAAAGTAATTACTAAAACAGTGTTTCACTCACAGCAAAAGACAATTCAAATGTTTAAATGTTCCATTATGCCAGTTCTCCATATACACTGGATTTGTAAATCACCAGCCAATTTCTACAACCCCTCCTAAAAAAATAAGGGTGGTAAGGGTGCCAGGTTGAGCATGTTCCTTTCCCTCATCCTGGTCTGATCTTCATATGGTGTTGTGTAAGGCCTGATCCTGCTCCACCATCTAATCTCATCATCTCAGTCACGACAACCTGTCTATCAACAGGGCAGTAATTGAGTGAAATGTGGGCCAGAGCCAACTCAGGTCATTAGAACTCCACTGGCACACCCACCCACATACAATATTCATTACCATATACTGTAACACTATCAGCATATCCTTAAATATAATCTCTAAATGTGATTTAGAATTTTGACATTTGAACAGTAATACAAATTTATAAAAAAAACACACATTTGGACAATCATTTTTTATGTTTTTAAATTATTTTGCTCAAGAAACATGGGAGTTGCAAGATAACTTTCTTATCTTGAGTACTGTACAAATATGCCATATACATATTTATAGAAAAACATGATTATAAAACAATTACATTTGAAGCACTAAAACTATAAGCAACTGTTTGACTGGCACATACAACGGAGTTGTTTTACCTTCTAATAGAAACAATGATCCTATGCGGTCATATTACACACTTTACCTTTCTTCTGTCAAGACATATTGCACATGGCCCCATAGTCATGTACCTCTGCCTGCTGGGGCAGTATGTGTGGAAATGCCATACTCCACATCCTCCCCCAGCTTCACATCACAGTCAACAGGTGGAGAACAACTCTTGCACTCCTCACCTATTCCTATCAAGCATCTTCACTCATATCTTTAATTTCTGTGCAAATACTGAGCAGAGCAAATGGCACTGAAAATACATTATGATGCTATATGATAATGATCGTGCATGCCTAAGGGTTATATTCGTTCTTAAAATAAAAAAAAAAATCAGCTGCCATCCTCAATCCAAAAATTTCAGAAGGTCCTTAAGATCAAATTAAGTATGCAAGATATTTTAGCTGTATTAAAAGCTTCCGAACAGAGCACATGTTGGGCTACAATGATCCAATTGCTCTGTTCACTGCAAATGTTGACATTTTGGATCAACCATCAAAAATAACTGGATTCTCCAAATGAGCAAGACAGGAAAAAGTTGATTCTTGAATGGTAGTCCCTCTCTTTGTGTCCATTTTTGTAATCCTGCAGCTACAGTTTGTAATAGATGATCCGTTGACTTACCTCAGTCTCCGAGTAAGCTGCCCTGCCTGTCCCATAAATCCACAGTCACCTAAGTCCAGTGGACAAATCAGCATCTCTCTCATTGTCTTTTAGTCTACTCATTACATTTCCTATGTCACAGGTCCATGTAGCACTCCAGATTCAACTTTATTTTCCCAATAAATTTGTTGGCAAACCACTGTAAAATGAACTTGGCTATAACAAAAATGAATAACTAATCAGCGAAATGACAACTCTCATCATAATTTTTAGAAGAAATTATCCCGGTTCAATATGAAAATTTTTCAAAACATTTGTAGCATAATGCCCAAGTATTTTTTCTTTCATTGTTACAGTAGATTTAGACACACTTAGAATGGAAGTTAATAGGACCACGCACAAATAATTTTTTTTTATTTGATGCATAAAGTTGTTTAAATCTTCCTTTTTGAAGTGGCAATCCTTTTCTAGTTAATTAACTATGTTGATGGAGTTGGCACCATGTAAACTATGCATCCGCAAAGTCATGTCCCGTCCCTTCTGGTATCCTTATTTGGGCTTACCAGCTTCACCTGGTTGATTTTATTACACTTGTCCTATGTTAACATATTTAAGTCTTGTGGCTATAATTATAATGTATACTATGACAGTGAGTTTTGTAATGTTTATTGCCTGGCCTTAATATAACTGCGTTTATTGTATTATATATATATTTTAATTATTTGCTGCACAAATTTTCATTATGCCAAAAATGCTGTCGCCTCAAAATCGCAGCTGGCTGATGGTGGGCCTTTGATTGCCCAAAGGGAGCTTGTCGAAAACATGTATGCTTTCAGGACTATAGAGGGATCAAAGCAAAACACAAACCCCTCCCATATGCACCCATGCCCCCAGGATACACCCAACTAAAACTTTCAGAACCAGATGCACTCAAATCCAGACTTTACAAATAATTATTTGTTGTAGTTTGTAAGCCAAGAGAATTCAGTGCTCTCGCTATGACCCCAGCACCAATCTCTCTGAGGAAGAGACTGATAGGTCAGCTGATCTGACGTTGACGTTTTGCATGTTACATTTTCAGATGAATTATGGATGATTTGATGCCTTAAAGCCAGGGCACAGTCAATAACACCATACCAGTACAAAACTTGATTAAATATCTGGGGTCTTTCAAAGGCCAGTGCCCATCTGGGACCCTATCTCCACAAAGAGTGGATATACCTTTCACCAGGCTAACTTAGGTCCCATGTAGTGAATGACACATATTAATAACACAATTGTTCATGTGACAGCCAAGCAAATTTAAGTTTGACACACAAATTGTGTGTTTACAAGTATTAACAAACAAGTTGAAGGCGAGTTGTTTGTGTGGTGACTGTGTGCTGAGAGATTGTACCGCAATCTGTCCTTTGCCCATTATTCTGTCCGTGCTCTCGCCGTCCTCTTTGTTCATCTTGGCTTTATTGTAGCTCTTCTCGTAACACAGTAGACGCAATGTCTGGGAGCCCTCTAGTTCGATCTCAAACTCCTAAGGTACAAAATAAATTGTAGAGAACTACTTTACCTACAATGTACAAGAAACCACAGATACACTCAGTGGGGTTCAAATAGGGCTGGGTATTGATACAGATGTTCAGATTCAATTCGATTCCTATTCACAAGCTTTCAGCTAGATTCAAATCTGATTAGATTACATTCATATGGGCAGGGGCGAAAATTTCATCAAAATATTGGGGGGACAATAAACATAACAATTCTCAAGAGCAATTTTTGAAGGGGACACCAAGGGGTTTTTTGTTGTTGCCCCATTTGCATTTGTATTATTTTATTTCTTAAACAATTATTTTAAGAATATATCATTATATTATTTACAATACACATATTTTAATGATATTTTAGGGGGGACAACCCTCAGATAGAGCCTCTGCCCATGCTTAACACCTGCCGTCCCTCATTTCCTTGTTTGCTCCTCTTTACTTTGGGGGATGGTAAATGCTCTTAATTAAATTATAATATATTTGTCCAGAAGGCCAGCATATTCCACATGGCCTCCTTTATGCTGCTCTTAATTAAGAATTAATGCTTCAAGAGTTTTTCAGCAGGCAGGACTTTTCATTTCATTGGTGAATAGACAGGGATGGGCTTATGGGATTACCTCATTCCACTTGGGTTCTGTGGTGTATCTGTACACCCTTGTTTTGGCTTTATTCACAAAGATGCCAAAGGAGTCCACCTCTAATGTGCAATAAAGATCTAAAGAGAGAGGACAGGGACACAGAGAATATTCTCAACACACATTGCACCAATGATAAACAACTGTGTGAAGAATTGACAGCATCTGTAAGATACTGACTTTTTAATGTGGTGTATGGACAGGCTAAGCAAATGTGTACATGCGCTTTGAGAAACACAGAGAGTGACAAAAAGAGAGAGAATGAGACACATACTCAAGCTCTGTTTAAGTCCAGAGGCAGAATGGACAATTACATTCAGGAATCCATACAGTCCAGTGGATTCATCCTCTGTAAACAAAAGGTGGAGAGAAGTTTCAAAATATGCCCAACAATCCTAATTTCAAACACATAAAAGTACATTAAGCATAACTGAAGCTAAATAAGATGAAAAATCATATAGTCTCTAAAAAATACATAAAACTAAATATCATTTGCAACACATTTCACTTTCATACAGGAACGTAAATAGGGTCAATTTTGAGACCTGTGCCCCTCTCTTACCCTCTTTATTGACAGTGAGGGGGATGTGGTGGACCGTCTGGAGTTTGACACAAGAGTTTGTGAGCGTCTGGAGCTCCATGGAGGTCAGGCTAAAGCTCTTAAAGCCTGTGTGAATGAGCAATAATACACAGCATAAAAACAATCTCAATCAGCTGACCTGCTACTTTAAAATTTTAATTTTAACCAATTGAGCAAAAAACAAATGTGTTGTGCCACTCACATTTCTTCTGCTGTTCTCGAATCAGTTCCTTCCACTCTGCACGCTCATAGTCTGACGAGATCAGAAACGTGTAGCTCTGAAACACATAACCAGCACACAGATTGTGAGCTTAAGCAGGAAAAATGAGGATATTAGATTAGAGTTGACAGAAAGGCTGTGCATGACTGCCTCTCACCTTTCCGTTGCGGTTGTGCACTCTAAGGGGCATGTTGGGAGAGTTCAGCAGCAGTAGAGATTCCTGTTCTGACAGCTTCTTCCTCAGCCTTTCCATGACCTTTGACCCTTTGTTGGCCCGCTGTGGAAGAAGGGAGCAAGATATCGGCTGAAAACCTAATGAGCTGCCTACATACAGCATTTTGGGGAATCACAGGTATCACAGAATGTTCAGTTTAAGGATATCTTATGTGCGTTCGAAGGTTCAAATGTGTCTATGATGCCCATAAATGCTATCTAGGCTCAACGATACTCAGCCTTACACTATGTCCTAACCAGGTGCAATGTGAAAAAAAAAAGTGAGTTAAGTGTGAGTTAACAGCCACTAACATATACGTAGTTGCACAGTAATACACAATGATAATATTATTGCAATAAAATTACATTTTGTTAGAGAAGGAGCCAAAAATGTACTGTACCCTGTCTCTCTGGATCTCATTCCTGAGGGAAGAGATCTTGATCTTAATGGCTTCCAGCTCCTCGTCAGGGGCTTGTGGGATAGAAAGGGGCTCTGACTCCTCTGCTGTTTGAAAGGTGAGGTCCGAGAGAGGAATATACCACTTAGAGTCATACTGCTGGCTCTTCCTGCAGGGAAGAAGAAGAGAAGGGGAATTAGGACATAATTTAATATCCAAGCAAGAATACATTCAAAAATGTGATTACGGTGTATTGATGTTGCTGTAGTGTCCAGCTCAGATTGGGCCCGCAGTTCTCAAAGAGTCAAGATGTTAGGCTCGGGTTGCAAAAATAACACAAGCTTGTAGGACTCAATAACACATTTATTGTCAATGTGATTTGGACTAATCTATATTTAAAAATATTAAGAGAGTGAGGAGGCAAAAGAGACAGAATTAGAAAAGGATAGACATTAATGGAAGATGAGAAATATGAAACATGGATATTTCCCCATACCCTCCAATCTGTTTCTTCAGTTTGGCACAGAGCAAGAGGTCAGTGAAGAGAAAAACATGTCGTAGTTTCCGCGCCCCTTCCACAAGCTCCACCATGAAGCTGTCCTTCAACAGCTGACGGTTCTGTTGTGCAGAGAAAACAAATACAACAATTTTTAATTCAGACATTAGTATTAATAAGTAAAAAAAATATTGGTTACGAACTACTCATATCACTAAGATTTAATTATTTTTAAGATTCTTAAAGCTGCAGTGTGTAGTTTCTGCTTTTGACACTTAAAGCTGAAGTATGTAATTTCTGAACTACTAGGTGCCAACAAACGGAACTGCAAAAATTAAACGTAGTTTTCAAAACAGATTTCTGAATATGCCCCCCATCTGCCATTTGTCAAACAAAGAGATATTCCTGACCCCAACTCACGCTATTGGTTGAGTAACATTGTTGGGGCAGGTTTAAGCGGGTCACTCAAAACAAATGGAGCAATTTTCAAAGCGCCACAGAAAGACAGTGCATACAGTTTCTGAGAAAACCTATGAATGGCTTACTTATAGTTGGCTCTGCATATTGAGCTGATATAGGAGAAGGTATTTTAACACAGAAAAAGTTACATATTCAGCTTTAATGGAATCGGGACAAACAAAGAGAGAAGCTTTGAAAGTCCCATTGTTTACACTTTAAAAGAAATTCACCTTTTTCTAATGGAATACATGTACTTGTCTCACACTAAAATGAGAAAGGAGAAAGAATTTGAACAAACAGAGACATCATCTTTAATAAAAGAGAACTGGTCGATTTTTAATGTTGACGGTTGATTAAGGTAGTGTCACTGTGGTTTATTATAGGCTGTATTCAAACCATGATTATTATTATTTTTTTTACAGGCTGACATACACTGGATTTAAACCTGGCCCAGTGGGAACTACTTTGTGTCACAAGTACATGTGCTACCACTGCACCATTGCGACGACATAAGTCAGTAATTCATTAATCATGTCCTATTTGTCTATTACACAACCACACACTATAGCATTCGGTTTTGTTGTCTCTATTTGTGATGTGCATTAAAATACTGTAATGCTAAAACAGAAAGATTCTGACTCATTTTGATGAAAAGTGCCACAAGAGGGCAGTCTCACTCTATTTCCAAAACTAGACAGCAACTCTCCAAAAAGAGCAGAGAGCCACAGTTGATGAGTCTTTGTGTTTTATGAAATGAGAAAATTGGGAGGACATTTTGAAACAGGTACCTCCTGTTCACAGATCATATGCCAAGTGAACAGTGATAGTCCCAAGAGCCAAAGCAGTGTTTAATGTGTGAAAACACACACATACAGGTATAACACAGCCCTTGGCCACAGCTTACGCATCATTGCTCCCAAAGCATCACGTCACCACTGCAGAAGGGAAACAAAGATGATATCACAACCCGATCATTCAAAGAAAAGATCTAACCTGGCTCCAATCACAATCACATTCAGCAGACAGTGTCTCCCCCTTAAAGATTACTCATAAGTGTTTGGGGTTTTGATTCATCCCAGTGACTTGAATATTTTGAATTCGTTCACCAAAAATATTTGTTCAGATTTGTACACTGATTTGTTCACCCTATTCTCTAAGTGGAGAAAAGAGTCTTTTTGTGTTATGAGAGTTATTGAATCATAACTGATTTGTTATAACACTTAAATTGTTCAGGACCAAAATGTCTTTTTTATTTCTCGACAAATGTACTAATAAAAGTGTGTTTAAACATCAAAAACGTTTCCCCACAAATGACAACAAAACTGAAGTAATAGTTTCCTTCATTTTGTGTTAAGTGCTGGGCATGACTATCAAACTATAGAAAAAAGACAACAATAGTACCTTAAATAAATTGATTATGAGATTCAATAAAGTCCTTCATTATTGTGTATGGACATCGTTTACTTAAATATATTCCGAATTCATCCAGCGTCCTTCTCTCCTTAAGTCACATGCCGAACTGAACAAATTACACCCCCTCTCAGGATCAGCATGTCTGCAGATCTTCATTTAGGAACGAGATGCCAGTTTCCTTCAGTTCATTTACAAACAAGATGTAAATGTTCATTTATTTTGTTCACAAACAAAATTGGTGAAAGGCGCATTCGCCCGAAGGCTTTAACCAATGATATTGCTAATTTACAGACCACCCTTGAATGCTATTTGCTCATGATATTCTCCTTAAAATAAAGTATAATAAATATTATTTTAAATATATAATATAGATTTTGAGAGTGATTCGTTTGAGTAAAAATAAACACTGATTCGTTCAAGGACGAAACACCATAACCACTTATTATTAATGGAAGTACATCACTACTTTTGACTCACACAGACATGTATTACTGGTCACTTGAGTGAAGTTTTCAGCATTGTGTGTGTATATGCATGTGTGTGTCTGCAGCTGGGGACATGGAACACTCATCACACACTCACTCCAGCATGCCATGCATGTTGTGCGTCACTGCATTTCCAGTACAAAGTGTCATGGCCTGATTTCAGTTCATCCCACAGCCAAATAATGAGATTCCTATTCCACATGGCACCATTTATAATGTAAAGAAAGCTGTGCCTGAGAAAAAGCAGCCTCCCTCTACATCTCTTCAAACAGTAAGAGCAATTAAAAACATCTAGTCAATGCAAACAGTTCAATCAGCTATAAACTGTGCCTTTTTTTCTCAGCTTAGCACTTGACAGTACAGTAATTAATGTGCAGGGTTCTGTGTACAGTAAGTAGATGGTTACTTTCTTAATATAGAGTAGATGAATCCAGTTGTGAAAGCAGAGGCTACATTGCCTGTTTGTGTCCAAAAGATCCCAGTCAGCAATACTGAAATGGGATCCTGGAAGCACATTGTTCCAAAATGCTCATAAATAATAATAATAATAATAATAATAATAGTATTTATATAGCACCTTTCAGTGTTTAAGCACAAAAGGTGCTTCACAAAAACACAACAGTAAAACACAAACCATTCACATAGTAATAAAAGCAAGCCTATACAAATTCGTTTTTAAATAAGACTTAAAAATGGACAACGATTCAGCAGATTTAATATCATAAGGCAGGCTGTTCCATAATCGTGGGGCCTTTACTACAAACGCTCTACCACCTTTTAACATGGAGGGGGTGCTATTACACTCCTCAGTCGAGGTTCCAAGCGAGCCAAGCTGATACTAAATGTGACGTCAATGCAGATCAATGAATGGTCAGAGAGAATCGTCACTACCAGTGTCACTAGATTTGCGACACGGGACATCAACCCGCTAGTTTTAAAGTTAGCTACAGCATTAGCAGTATCATTTGTTCACGCGACTTGTAAAAAGGAATGGCTGTGCGCAAACCCATGCTGTGGTCCATAAACAAGAAATTAAAAGTGACTACAGAAACATAGTGGAAGGAATGGAATAGTGGAAGTGGCTCGACCAAAATGACGCTATCTAGACTGTCAAGCAAAGGGAGGGAGAGTCACGGCATTGTTTGAGTCCATGATAGAGGATTGTACGTTAACTCTATACTCTGCTTGAAAGCTTCACTTTATTTAGTAGACCAGCTACTGGAAAGCTTGCTTCTAAAACAACCAATTTATCTGTTACACTAAAATCATCTACACTTTGAAGAACTCCTAAATCCCAACACGCCCTCTATGGTAGAGGCAGAGCCGGAGGATGATGGGGGATCAGATTCTATTTCCCTGGGGGAGGTCACTGAGGTAGTCAAACAACTCCGCAGTGGCAAAGCCCCGGGAATTGATGAGATCCGACCAGAAATGCTGAAAGCTCTGGATGTGGAGGGGGTGTCATGGATGACACGCCTCTTCAACATTAGCGTGGAAATCTGGGACAGTACCTAAGGAGTGGCAGAACGGGGTGGTGGTTCCCTCTTCAAAAGGGGGATCAGAGAGTGTGTGCCAACTACAGGGGTATCACACTTCTCAGCCTCCCTGGTAAAGTTTACTCCAAGGTGCTGGAGAGGAGGGTTCGGCCGATTGTCGAACCTCAGATTGAAGAGGAACAATGCGGTTTTAGGTCCTGGTCGGTGGAGCAGCGGACCAGATCTTTACTCTGCAAGGATCCTGGAGGGGGCCTGGGAGTATGCCCATCCGGTCTACATGTGTTTTGTGGATCTGGAGAAGGCGTATGACCGGGTCCCCGGAGAGACTGTGGGAGGTGCTGCTGAGAGTGCGGGGTGGGGGGTCCCTTCTTAGGGCGATCCAATCCCTGTACGTCCAAAGCGAGGGCTGTGTCCGGTCCTCGGCACAAAGTCGAGTTCATTCCATGTGGGGTTGGTCTCCGCCAAGGCTGCGCTTTGTCACCAATCCTGTTTGTGATATTCATGGACAGGATATCGAGGCGTAGTCGGGGTGGGGAAGGTGTCTTGGTTCGGTGGGCTGGGGATCTCATCGCTGCTTTTTGCAGATGATGTTGTCTTCATGTCATCATCGGTCCGTGACCTTCAGCTCTCACTGGATAAGCTGGCAGTCGAGTGTGAAGCAGCTGGGATGAGGATTAGCACCTCTAAATCTGAGGCCATGGTTCTCAGCAGGAAACCGATGGAGTGCGTACTCAGGTAGGGAATGAGGTTTTGCCCCAAGTGAAGGAGTTCAAGTACCTCGGGGTCTTGTTCACGCAGTGAGGGACAATGGAGCGGGAGGTTGGCCGGAGAATCGGGGCAGCAGGGGCGGTATTGCACTCAGCTCTATCGCACCGTTGTCACGAAAAGAGAGCTGAGCCGAAAGGCAAAGCTCTCGATCTACCGGTCAATTTTCGTTCCTACCCTCACCTATGGTCATGAAGGTTGGGTCATGACCGAAAGAACTAGGTCAGCGAGAACAAGCGGCCGAAATGGGCTTCCTCAGAAGGGTGGCGGGCTTCTCCCTTAGAGATAGGGTGAGGAGCTCAGTCATCCGTGAGGAGCTCGGAGTAGAGCCGCTGCTCCTTTGCGTTGAAAGGAGTCAGTTGAGGTGGTTTGGGCATCTGGTAAGGATGCCCCTGGCCGCCTCCCTAGGGAGGTGTTTCAGGCACGTCCAGCTGGGAGGAGGCCTCGGGAAGACCCAGGACTAGGTGGAGAGATTACATCTCCACACTGGCCTGGGAACGCCTCGGGTCAGCCCAGTCAGAGCTGGTTAATGTGGCTCGGGATAGGGAAGTTTGGGGCCCCCTGCTGGAGCAGCTGCCCCCGCGACCCGACTTCGGATAAGCGGTTGAAGATGGATGGATGGACTAAAATCATCATGCAACAACTGCTTTATGCAGCACAGTGAGCTCGTAGCTAACCGCTAGCGGTCGTGTTATTGTTTATGGTCAGTAATGTTTGTGTTGAGTTTAAGATGATTTCACGGCAGAAGAGGCGGCGCAACTGACGATCAGTTTATAATCCCACCCACGTTGATGCGGCACTAAACTGCAGTGGAAAAGTAAGCTCAGAAAAGTGAAGCGAGCAGAGTCGAGTCGAACCATAACATGCAGTGGAAAAGTGCCAATACAAAAACAAACAGGCCTGGTATACTACTTAAACCTTTTGTAAACACTTGCACTATACTGTATATTGTTTGCAAATCTATGCCAGGCTGTTGTTCTCTAATGTGAACATGATGTGCTTCTGCCTCCCCAGAAAAGAGAAGACACTCAAATGAGCACATCAGATGACATTTTCAAACCGCTCGCCTCCAGTAGAAAAATGACAATGGCAATATCACAAAATCACCCAATACAATCAGACTGAAACCATTGAAAGTTGGTTTCAAACATTGAATAAGAACAAAATATTCAGTGGTTTGTTGAGATTAAAGGGTTAGCTCACCCAAAAATGAAAATGATGTCATCATTTCCTCCCCCTGCATTGTTCCAAACCCATATGACTTTGTTCCATGTAACACAAAAGGAGATGTAATGCAGAATGTTAGCCTCAGTCACCACTCATTCTCATTGCACCTTTGTCCATCCAATAAAAGGCAGGGTGACTGAGGCAATCAGCTTCTTTTTGCATTTCACATACATCATATGGGTTTGGAACAACATCAGGATGATAAATGATAACAGAATTTAAATTTTTGGGTGAAGTATCCGTTTAATATCACATTTCTGTTATAAATAATACAACCCACATTGATTGTGTAATTATTGTGTTTACAAGGAATAAAGCACCAATGCGCTTAAACGTACACCTCTCAACAGATTGTGCCCTGAATGTAATGAAGCAAAACACATCAAATGAGTGCTGATGTGTCTATGTGCATGACGGTCTGTTTGGAATCGAGCAGGTGGCTTTGAAGAGCCTGAGGTCATCTTGTTGCGTATGAATATAGTGTATGTCTGATGTGCATCTACAGGATTTATCATGTTTGGATTGCCTCTGTGTGTTTGCGTTTATGCGTCTTTGTGTGCATAGCGCATCCATTTTGTGAGCATACTTAATGAGCATGCTTACATTGTGAATGTGTGTGTGCACACATATTGTGCAGTGTCACGTGTAATATGGTATATTTAAAGTCAATCGTGCAATGCTGTTTGTGTGTATCGCAGACCCTCAAAGCTGCTTTCTCAAATCAGTTGGTTAATTTGCATTTTAATTACGTGGCTTCTGCCCAGCTAGTGTAGGCCTCGGGCCACCCTGAATCTCTCTTTACTCACACCCAAATGCTTCCAGTCTCCAGCACGGGTAACACTAGAAGCCCCTAACCAACTCAATCGTTACTTGAACAATAACACTAATGCTTCTAGCTGCCTACTGATGTCAGTTCTGAAGTTACTCGTTAAGTAATGAGAACTTTGTGCATTGGCATCAAGATTCAATTGGTACAATTAGAAAAGGATACCTCTGCCCAAGCTAAATTAATCTCTAGCACAACTAAATTAATATAAGAATAATATTATTAAGAATAAAGTAATCATTCTTCTCATCCTATAGAAGCGATCAAATTATTTGCTGATTGGCAAACAAAAAGAAGATGAACTTGATTTATTTTTTCTGTTTCTGAAGAAAATGTTAGTGATGCTTGCCTGTGCAAAACTAGCCATCATGATCGTAGGATATTTGGATAGTTGCAGAGGCATAGTCTGGTGGTTACTAGGATGTTCAGGGTGGTTGTTTACTAGCCCAAGTCAAAATAACCGATCCCCAGTACCAGTCAAGTTGTCTTTAAAAGTCCCTGTAAGTTTTAAAGGGATTTAATTTACTCACCCTCATGCCATTCCAGATGTGAATGACTTTCTTCAGTAGAACATAAATGAAGATCTTTAGAAGAGCATCTCAGCTATGTAGGTCAATACAATCCAAGTGAATGGTGATCAGACCTTTGTAGCTCCAAAAATCACAAAGGAAACATAAAAGTAATCCATAAGCAATATAGGTGAGAAACAGATTAATATTCAAGTAAATTTTTGTTCTAAATCTCCACCTATTATATCGCTTCTGAAGATATGGATTTAATTAATAATTATAATAATAGTTCATGTGATGCCACACAAGGTTTGGACAGGTGAACGGCGAGCTCTGAGCACTTTGCGAGTTTTAATACCTTTTAATCACATAAACCGGTGAGATTCGATACGCTCTGTTCCATAACTGTTCAAGGAGGACAATGTCAAAGAATTCAAAATCCTCAGGCTCTGGAGACATTGAAAGACACTTAAGTACTCAGGTTGACACCCCTGAGAAGGCCACAGACCAGGGAGTCGATTTGGTCAGAGAGTTGCGGGAATTGCGGCGAGAGATGTTGAATGTCGGCAATACTGATGAAGGTCGTTGCGGACTTGGAGTATCTTGCTGTGATACGTCGATCGATCACTGCCATGGAGATTGAATTTGTTGATGTGGGGGATGTCGAGAAACAGATCGATTATCTGGAGCCATCAGAGAGAAATTATCTGCTAAACCACTAGTGAGAGTCTGGGAGAAGTTGGAGGACATGGAAAACCGTAGCCGTTGGAATAACATCTGTATCGTGGGAGTCCCGTAGGGAATGGAGGGACAGAATATGGTGGAATTCCTGGAGGGGCCCTTTCCAAGTCTGCTTGACATAGCAGGCCATAAGATGGATATCTAGCGAGCTCACAGGGTTCCGGCTTGGCGATCTGCTGAGGGAGACAGGCCCAGATCAATTCTGGCCAAATTTCAGAGATCATCCAATAAAGATCTTGTGTTACGTGAGGCGAGGCGTAAAGGAAGGGTTTCTTGGAAAAACACCAGCAATTTCTTGTTCCCTGACTTTGGAAACTCAACAAGAGAGAAATGTGATCGATTCAAGGAATGCAAGAAACTTTTACATCAATGGAAAGTCACTTTTGCACTGATATTCCCGGCCAAATTGAGAATGGATGAAAAGGATGGGTGTAAAACATTCACATGCCCACAGCAAGCGAAGTCCTTCATAAAGTCAATGGAGTGAGTGAGTCGTGTTGTGGTACACACGTTGCGACCGGATGGACCGGCTCACTGAACAATCGCTTGACTGTTGGAAGATTCTGCACGCACTTTTTGTGCTTATTCCACCTATCGGCTGGAGTTTATTTTGTGGAATATGTCTGGCAGAGTAAGTCATTGGAGTAAGTAATTTGCTTACACTCTTATTGCAGCTGAGTGGGCCGGCTCACTGAACATCCACTTGACAGTTAGATGATCTTGCAAATTTTTTTGCTGGTGCCGCCTATTGGCTGGAGTTTATTTTGTGGAGTGTTTCTTGCAAAATCATTGGTAATTTGCTTGTACTCATGTTGCAGCCGAATGGACCAGCTCACTGAACATTCGCTTGACTGTCTGAAGAATATGCATGCTCTTTTTGTGCTGTTTTGCCTAGCGGCTTGTGTTTATATAGTAGAATAATACACCTTTAGGACAGTTTCATGAATGAAGCTACACACTCTGTGTTTATTCTGCCTGTTGGCTAGAGTTTTTTTTATAGATTATCTTTTGCCGAGACCAACTAGTCCTTGGTATCTTCAGTGGGCATGGCTTGGGAGACACTTAAGGTGGTTCTTAGGGTCCGGATCATACGTATGCCTCATTCACCAAAAAATCCAAAGCAGAAGAACTCATGGAATTGGTAGGGAATATTAAAAGTGCAGAGGCAGAGCTGAAGTGCTGAATGTCGTCTAATGGCCTCTGAGAATAGACCCGATTGAAATACAGACATACTATTTTGTCACAGAAGGTGGAGTTTTGGCTATTCAGGGAAAGACAGTCATACTTTGAGTCGGGGGGACAAAGCAGGGAAGCTTTTGGCTGGATATATAAAACAGAGAGAGCCTTTTACTTCCATTCTCTCAGTGAAATTTGCTGGTGGTGAAATATTTACCACGGCCATTGGTATTAATAATGCTATCTTGATCTCTATAGTTCCACGTCTTTGTCTACTGATGAAGATATTAGAAACTCATGTGGAACCAATAGAACTTCCTAAACTGAAGACTGAGCAAAACAATTCTCTTGATTCTGAGATAATCTTGGAGGAGCTTGGCGAGGTAATTAAGGCCTTGCCTACAGGCAAGGCTCTGGGACCAGAAGGCTTTGCCGCTGAATTTTTTAGACCTTATGCTACAGAACTGGCTTCACTTTTGCTAGGAGTTTATATGGAATCATTAAAGAATGGAAAGCTTCCTCCAACCATGACACAAGCCCAGATCAGTCTGATTCTTAAAAAGGACAAAGATCCAAACAAGTGCAAGAGTTACCATCCCATTTCCCTGATCCTGCTAGACGTTAAAATATTGTCCGAAATTTCGGCTAACCAATAAAGTTATGACATCTCTTATACAAATAGATCAGGTGGGGTTTATGCGGGGCCATAGCTCTTCTGATACCATTAAGTGTTTTCGAATCAGGTATACTTTTATTGGATGGATTAGGTTACTTTATAGACATCCGGTAGCGGCGGTACAAAAAAATTGATTAATTTCAGATTATTTTAGTCTGGATAGGGGCACCCCGGCAAGGTTGCCCTCTTTCCCCATTATTGTTCTATTTTGCCCTGGAACCATTATCCGCTGCGATAAAATGAGGATGACTTTCCATGGGTGGTGGCTGGAGGTATGGCGCATAAGCTTTTGCTTTACACAGATGATATATTATTATTCATCTCCGACCCTACTAGATCTATGCCTTGCCATTATAGGGGTTAAAAGTTTGATTCTGTGTATATGTGTTTTCTTTTCTGTTTCATGTGTTTGATTAAAGAAAAGTTAATTAATATTAGGTATTAATAATAATTATTATTTCTATCTTTCCTTTGTGTTTTTTTTTCACTTGCATTGTATAGACCAACAGAGCTGAAATATTCTTCTAAAAATATTTGTGTGTTCTGCTGACAAAAGAAAGTCATACACATCTGGGATTGCATGAGGGTGAGTAAATGATGAGAGAATTTTCATTTTTGGGTGAACTATCCCTATATAACCTTGG
Source organism: Xyrauchen texanus (assembly GCF_025860055.1). NCBI lineage: Eukaryota > Metazoa > Chordata > Actinopteri > Cypriniformes > Catostomidae > Xyrauchen > Xyrauchen texanus. The sequence goes on along the minus strand of NC_068306.1, from coordinate 14,244,716 downwards.
CCGAATGGAGAACAAAAGGGCAGGCAAACTAAGGGGCCATTCAGACCAAAAACTTTCTTGCACTAAAAAAATCTAAATGTAGAACAATGAATCAATTAGAACAGCTGTCTAGGTGAAACACATTCTTTTTAACCTGACACAGTGTGTAAAAAGGTTCACTTCTGAAATAAAGAAGAAATACAGCGCAAAAGTTGAAGACTTCAGTCTAGCACACATGTATATAGAAATACAATGCAAAAAAAGTGTGCATAGAGACAAAAACTTGTTTGGTGTGATCAGCACTTAAAGCTTGAATTTTCTTAGATTGGGCTGAACAATCTAGACAAACAAGCTCCACAACAACACATTGATCTCCATGAGTTTTTTTTTATGCACACACTATCAATATTTGATGATCAGCTTGCTCCGTCAACAGGACGCCTGAGGGAGGAAGGAGGGAGAGGTGTAGCGAACAGTAACAAACTCCTCCTCTGTGTTTGCTCAATGTGGGAGGTGACTGCACCACACATGATGCCCCTGATATGAATAATCAATGAGATGTGAGCGAGGTGGATCATTATGGCAAATTACACACAACCACTGCATGCATCCACAATCATGGCATCAATTCATCTACCACACTCAAGAGGCTGGACTGCTGGAATGAAGGGGGCGGAACAGAGGCGCTCTGTGTGTGAGGACACACACTGAAAAGAAATGTATCCTCAGGCTCATTTGAGATGAGAAAGCTCTGCACAGAACAGATCATTGATGATCGCCAGGTGCATATCAGTGAGAAATTTCTGTCCATCTTGATGTTACGTCATGCTGATATATGACAAAATCCAATTGCGATAGATTTTCAGAGACAACTGCGGAAAATAAAAGCATGATGGAAATTGACTTACTGACATCACAGCTCAGCTTTCATTAGTTTACAACAACATGGATGCTTTGTTCTTGTCTGAAAAGTTAATCTCCTATGCTATTATCTGTTTTTAAAGGGATAATTTTTATTAAAACTATTTTAACTTCACCCTTGTGTTATTTCAAACCAAAATGACTTTCTTCTCTGGAGCACAAAAGTGTCTGAGGCAAGCGTTCTGCCTAACATCTCGTTTTGTGCTCTATGGAGTGAGTACTGTAAATTGTGACAGAATTGTTAATTTTAGTAAATTATTCCTTTAATGCATGTGATTAATGTCTGAATGCTATCTTTACTCTGATGGTACATTCTATACATAGATATGCTCTTTAAATCATATTTCTGAAATTATGTCTGTATTCAACTAAGGATGGACAAGACTGATGGGAGAAAGGTTTTGGCAGACTTAAATATAAGGCACATTGGATCACCTGTTCAACATATTTATCTTAATGTAAAAGCAGCAGTATTTCCAATGCATTGAGTTCATCAGCAAAAAGAAAGCACATTCAACACATGATTATGCTAGCGTAGATTTCTATTCCACGCAGAGTAGTGAGAATTGTCCAAATTAACAGCTCTTTTCTGTCTCTTCACTATCTTAAACAAGCCTTTCAATTCCTGTCTTTTAAGACCAAGATCTCTTAAAGAGAGGGTGAGCTCATGTTAACCCACTCTCTCCCTCTTCTACAGCAAAGGCATATGATTTCTTAGGGCCTGTGACTAATGACATCATCATGACTCCGTATTAGTAAGCAGATACCGAAGAGATGATTAAAAATACTTCCTGCTAGATCTTAAATCTATGAGTCTGAGCTCAAACAACTCATATGCAGCAAAGATTTCAGTAACAAATATATAACAAATAAATGTTTTCTTTATAGTTTAGAAATAGAGGGAAGGTAATGTAGCCCAAGCATAGGTTGTGTGGAGAGCAGAATGTGGGCTGGCTCAGATGTGGGGCATTAAGAGATAGATGGAAACAACAGGCCGTATATCCTGATGGGAGTTCATTGGCTGGATGGCTTCAGAGCTCCTGCACTATGGGCAACCTGGAATTTTGACATTTCTGTGCCCTTTAAAAATACGTTTATGACAAACACTCTCCATCATAAACAAGATGGAGGACATATGAGAGCGAGAGAGAGGGACTCACCTCTCCCTTCTTCACTGTCATGGACTGGCGGCGAGGTGTGCTCTCTTCATTAATGCTAGAGAGGAAGTTCTGCGAGATACGGAGGGCATCTTGAAGCAGGGGGTAGTCTGGATGACTGGAGGGGGTGTGTTTCAGAAGATCCTGTATAAAACACAAACACAACCCAACTTGTATAAAAATTAGAGCAATGTTTTATAAAAAGGTAATAATAAAAAAAAGACACTCATGTAGAGTAATATCATATTTTTTAGAATAAATTATTTTCCTAAGGTTCACTTATAATGTTAGTAGCTATTTTAAATTATTTTCATTTTTTTTTTAAAGACAACTTTACACCTAAAATGGGCACACCATTTAGATGTCTATGTAAACACATTTCTAAACACTATAGGCTTAATTGACTTCTAAATGCATTAAAAGGAACAGTTCATTAAAGGAAAATTCTCTCACCATTTACTCATGCCATACCAGATGTTTATGATTTTCATTCTTCTACTGAACAAAGATTTTTTTGAAGAATATCTCAATTTGAAGCTCCAAAAATCACACAAAGGCAGCATAAAAGTTATCCATATTACTCCATTAGTTTAATCCATATCATAAGCGATATGATAGGTGTGGGTGAGAAACAGCTCAATATTTAAGCAATTTTTAGAATGAGTCTTCACTTTTACCTTCACTTCCACATTTATCTTTTGTTTTTTGGTGATTTGCATTTTTCGTGCATATCGCCACCTACTGGTCGGGGCTGGTCAAAAGTGGAGATTGTAAATATTGATCTGTTTCTCACCTATCACATATCACTTCTGAAGATATGGATTTAACCACTGGAGTAGTCTGGATTACTTTTATGCTGCCATTATGTGCTTTTTGGAGCTTCATAGTTCAGGCCATCATTCACTTGCATTGTATGGACAAACACAGCTGAGATATTCTTCTAGAAATCTTAATTTGTGATTTACAGAATAAATAAAAAGTCACATCTGGGATGGAATGAGGGTGACTAAATTATAAATGTTAATTTTTTGGTTGGACTATTATTTTAATGTATTTGTCTACAGAACCCACCATTTTCAAGCTTAGTTTAAATAAATGGTTGTTTTGGTCCCAGGAAGTTTAGAGCTTCAGAAGTTACAGTAATTTTTCAATTAACTTTTCTCAATTATCTCAAAAGATCAGGGAATATTTGGTTCCTCGTGATTTTTAAGAAACTATTCTAATGAAGACTAAGTGACTCACGTGTAAAACGAGGGTGCTCCTGGTCACTCTGTCCACCGGTTTATAAAGAAGAGCTGGTAGAGACAAGACAGAAAAGAACACACACGCATACACAGTGGGTGATTATTCACAAGAGCCACTTCCATACTGCAAGCTCAAATGCTGATGATTTGAAACCGTATCTAATCCACCCACTCAAGTGGTTTTATGCAACTGATTTTGAAAAGATGGCAAGACATCATATGCTGTGAACAAAATGCTTAAACACACTGTAATTGTTTTTACTACATAAAATATAATTTCTTGATCTTGTTGTTTCTTACTTTCTAGTGAATATTTGGCTGTTAGGTCCTTGCACTCCTTGGTGCTCCTGACCTTGAGACTCTGCGGAGATATCAGAGACAAACTCGTGATCAATGAACCTGTAAAAGGTACACAATGACTTTGTCTGCACACTATAACAGAGGGCTCAATGACAATATGTGTCATATCTATGGGTCTTTAATAAAACAAAACAATGCATTATTATGTGAAACATACATGGTGCAACATTGGATGGTTACCTTCACACTTTGTCATGAAATAAAATAGCTAATTACACTGCAGCATCACTAACCTCGTTTTGCCAACCTTACTGCTAATTAGCACTGAAAACACAATACTGCAAACACTAAAAGTAAAAACAGGCATATACTGTGTATATTCAACTTTCCATTGCATTGTGGCTACTCCCTCCTCCGCTCTCTGTGCACAGAAAGAATCCTTTTGGGCTGCTCTATAGTTATGCTGAGAGACTAAAAGAATAAATTAATATGTCACATATAATCTAAATATGCTGTAAGTGTAATGTTTCCTATTATAAGCTGTTCACCAGTGGCAGTCATTTCAAGAACCCACTAGAAACCGTCCACCCCCGCTAGCCTGTATTATTATGTTTGACCGTTTCTTATACGCACCAGCACGAACAAACACTTATCTTAATATTCACTTTTGGTTGTGTTAGTACGGAGGAATATCTAAAATATAAATGGAAATAGTAGTTGACATGACAATGGCTAGTAGGGGGAATAAAGTGGGAAGAGGTGGGCATCATCATGTATATTTTATTCCTCATAACATTTTGCAAGGCATAAACAGCACTTCCTGCAGCAATTTTATATCTGATGTGCTGTTTGGTAATGGTCTTTCTAGGTTGATCAGTCAAACTGATTGACCCCAGGGGGGAGTAAAACCCAGCATAAAAGATGGAAGTTATTAGTTTATTGATGGAGGGATGGATGGATGAAAGAATCGATCTGATGGGAACGTAGTATGGAAGTTGATCAGGCAACAATTTAAATTTCTGTTCTAGAATTTTTTTTTTTATACAATAAACCTGAACTGTGGATATGTTCACACAGTTAGTGTTTGGGAATGGGATTGAAAACCATATTTACTAACAGGTGTGACTCTTGAATTGTCCTGTTCATTCAGCTGTATAACATCTTACAGGAAGGTAATGAATAGCTGAACTGTTTGTTAACATCATAACTGAGTTTCACACTCAATTCACACTCAAAATCAGTATTAAGAGCCATGTTCTGCTGTAGTGTGATTGCAGCCTACTGTATGTTAAAGGAGGATATTATTTCTAACCAATCAGAGGCAAATATTTGTTTGCTTTAGAAACAAACTAAGGTGGTATGGTGGGTGGAGTTAACCGAACCTAGATCAGAATAACAAGCCCTTGAGCACTCCAGTAGGCATTACCTCAGATATCTCGGCAAACTGCGTGTTTGCTTGACAACACCTCTCCGCAGTCTCCACAGCAAGTTCGTAATTATCCACAAAGGCCCTGTACACCCCAAGCTGGCTTGCCTGCAGAAACAGAAATATTAAGTCAACTTTACTTATGAATCTTGTCTTTTCATGTTTTGTCTCTCTTTAAAACAGTAGGAAGCAAACTGTTGACTTTCATTAGAGCATCCAAGATGGCAGCTAGTGCATCAATAATGAGTAAGATGCATGCTTAGACTCGGCATGGTGACATGGGGTGGACCGAAAGGGGTCGGTGTCATTGCCGCAAGAGCAGCTGGACCATTTGCCGTGCATGGCTATAGAGTCTAAAGTGGTTGCCATGGCAGCAGAGGCAAACTCTATGGTGAGCAATTAATGTGTGCGGTTGGCGCTTGTAAAAAAAAAAAAAAAAAAAAAAAAAAATCACATTTGGAAATCTGATTTAGCCCATTCAAACTCAATGGCCCTCTGCCAGCATTGAAATCTCTCTCTCTGGTGTAATGGCCCAATCAATCTCTTAAAATACAAATATACATTAGATGATAATGAGTTTGTGTGGGTGTATGTATGTGTGATAATATGAGAGGCTGGACCTGAGCCAGAGAAATTTCAACATGTTTTTACCCTCTGTGTGTTTGGCAGTTATAATGAACTAGTCTAATTTTAAGTCCACTTATTATGTTGTCAAGGTTTCTTGCACCAAAATCAATCAGGATGTAGTTTTATGATGACCATTTTCTGCCATCTTTTTGACGATACTCTATTTTCGCTACTGCACCTTTAAGAGTTTTATATGTAAATGACCATACATGTGGTTGGCTAACTCCTTCACATGTGAAGCCAGATACAACACTCCTAACAATTTTTTGGATTTTTTGCTGTTTCAGTTACTTTTTAAACCTGGTTTTGAGTTGCCCGGTTTGAATGTACCCAAGTGTGAAGTATTTTACTTATTAGTTATTCAAGATTATATGTATCTGTAAATAATGACTTTTGAATGACTTAAGATTTGGAATTTAGCACAGCCCTTGTTTATACTACGTTTATGATGTTTTTTTTTTTTTAATCCAATTTGGAAAAGTGCAGCCAACAGGATTGGAAAGACATGAGGCTGGCTAAGTAATTTTTTTGGTGAGGCTTTAAACTTTTGGACATAAATGACAGATATCATTGTATTGACACAGTGTCATGTGTCATTCTCTCATTTTCTCTCCAAGCCAGCCCACAATCTCAAGTAACCCCATGATTATGGACGTTGCTTTGTGGTACTGTATGTCTGGCAGTAAATCTTTTCTCCAGCACAGACCCAAGATTCCAAGACTGAAGTGAATTTCCCAGTGTGCAAAATCCTCTCAAAGCCGAGCAGAAACGGATGCCGCAGGCCGGAATCTATCTGCAGCCCGGAGGACAGGAATTTACTCTGTGACAACCTCATTACAGTGTGGAGAGGGATGATGGCCATAATAAAGCAACAATACACACTACCAAGCTGATAATTCCAACCATGTCTAAACTCTGTGAGCACATACGTCAAGTAAAGAAATTGGATATTTTTAAATGTACAAAAAGTCTTTAAAGCATACAAAAACAAACAAACCTACCTACAAAATGTAGTCAGATAAAATGCCATATGAGATTTTACATAAACGAGTTTCATTTTTATTTGTGGCAAATTAAATATGAAATCTACCCTGACTACGATCAAAGTCTTTTTATGGAAAGTCAATTCACTTGGTGACCATCTTGGAAATGTTACCGGGGATTTTTCTAGGAAGGCAATAGGCATACAAGTACATTTCCAATCTGTTTGAAGGGGTAAAGACCAAAACTGTTGATCAAGATTACAAAATCAGAAAACAATGGTTTAATTATTGTTTTTATTTCTTTAGCTCAAATCATGCTAAAATACTGTCATTTTATTTTCTGGTCCAGTAAATGTCCATTCAAAAGTACATAAACAGCCAATGCCACTATCTAAAAGGCGATTGGTTCTTTGAAATGGAAGGTGGGACGTCCATTCCTACAGCCAGAAAATGTAACTTTACAATGTCTTCATTTATTTACAAGTTTGCCATCTCCTTCCAGTTAATACACCAGTATACTTCATATTAAATCAAAGAAAGAAAAGGTGTTTCTTTTGTCTATATTCTGTCCATGAACACCCTTTTATACAGCCATCTTTGCAGTAGTATCAGTGTCATCATGAATTACAATAACAGAGTGGTTGTATATTGCATGTTAATGCATTAGCACCATTAATACAAAATGTAAACATGACAAATTACAGATTATCTACTGCATTTATATTACTTTAAATGTATGTACGTATGATAAGAGAGGTGGTGGTGGCGTAGTGGGCTAATGCACACAACTGTTAATCAGAATGTCGCTGGTTCAATCCCCACAGCCACCACCATTGTGTCCTTGAGCAAGGCACTTATCTCCAGGTTGCCCCGGGAGGACTGTCCCTGTAATAAGTGCACTGTAAGTCGCTTTGGATAAAAGCGTCTGCCAAATGCATAAATGTAAGTCATTGATTGCACATTTTAATGTCACATTAGTTAAGGTTTTACGTGTAGTCTTGTGCATCATATTTAAATGCTCCTCTAAATGCCTACCGCAACATCATGGTCAATGTCTATATGTTCATAAACAGTGTACCATTACTCAACTGTTTCTATCTTCTTTTTTGGCACTGAATGGAAAATGAAAAAGAAATTCACAGTTGTATACCTTTGTACTGTCAATGCAAGGACTCCTCATTCAGGAAACTGTAACTAAACTACTAGGTATAACTCACACACACCTTAAAATGTCAGTACAAGTGAGATGTTGTGTGACAAGGCCGTATTGAGAAGTTTGAGATGTATCTAAGCACCACAGACACAAAATCAAAAGTTGATATGTCAGCTGGTTGAGACAGCTTGACAGATTTCAGCACAGCAGTACACACATCCTCTCAGCCTAGACCCAGTTCCTCATGATGACATGACCATATGCCAGGCCTAACTGAAGATGAAAATGTGTATCTTTGCTCTGTGCAGTTAACGATTTTAAGTAGGTCACAGATCTGCATTGAAAAGATGGAAATTTATCTAGACTCTCCAGAGAATTTACTTACGATGTCACTGACAGGCATAAAGCATTTACGGCAAGTGAGAGGGAATATTAACCTATCGGTACACCGTAGCGACTCATCTCCTGATTTGTGTTGCACTTTCTTACTCAACATGAGCTGTCAGGAAGGGAGAAAAGACTGCAGGAGATATTTCTATCACCGAATCTGGCTACGTTCTCACGCAGACACTCTTTCTATACAGCATCTCACTCTTTCATACATCTTGCTTTCTCTCCCGCTGCGAGTGAATGTCTTTTTAGGGAGGCTGCTTTCTCAGGCGCTGCCTCGCCTCCTGCCTTCAGATTCTCGTTAATCGACGTTGGATAGAGTGTGAGGATCGATGACAAATAGCCTCCGGTCAAAATTACTGCTTGACTGTCTGAAGAAAACAGAACACAACATGGCTACTACAGCTTCCGTTGATTAAATGCAGGACAGTGGAATAGGGCAACAATGAAGGGAGAAATGGAAAGATAAATAAATAAATGTGGAATACGACTCCAGTGCATGCTGCATGGACAAAGTGAGGAGGGATTTATCTGCCCACCTATCAGTCACCAGAGTCACGTGAGGAAAGAACTTAATGGAAAAGAGAGGGGGGAAAAAGAGATGGAGAATACAATCCTCAAATGAGACTATTATTAGCCCTCTCTTCAAGAACAAAGCACACACTGTATTATCTGTCCAAGTGGCTGGGTGAAATAAGGCAGCTTTGAGATTGGATTTTGACCGCTACACAGAGTCCCTCAGTTTAGACTTTCTGTGACTGTGTAGTGTCGCTTTAGGGGCATAAATGGTTTATTTATGATTCATAGACTGTGAATAGTCACATTTTAGTAAATGTGATTTGATCAGGATCAAATTCTTCAATAAAAAACATGAAGCAGATTCTGATTACAGAGATATGAAACAACTTTCTGCATATTTCTGAGCGAAACAGGATATTTAACGAGAATCGATGTAGGGTAGGAAGGGCAACCTATCAAATGGGAATTGGTTGGATAGTGAAAAAGGGCATTACAAACCAAAATGGAGGCAGGTGATTGGAAGGGAGGAGTTGAAAAAAAAATAAGAGGCTTGGTGACGTTATATCGAAAACGAAAATCTTTACAGCAAGTTAAAGATTAAAAAGACAACCTTTTTTTTTAATAATGTGCACTGATAAATGCACAATAAGAACAAGAACATGTTTTAAGAAAGTAAATAGGCTCAATATTGATCACATGTAGACTTTAGCATTAGACATTCATTTGTTTAGCATTTAATTTTACATACTTGTTTTTGGAAAAGGTCTCCCACGCGTTGGTGGTGACTCCACTGTTGCACTCTGGGTAAAAGGCCATCGTAGAATTCTTTGTGGATCTCATAGAGCTCAGGCACTTTGAAGAATATTGTCTCGATCTGCTGAACAGTCAGGACAGGCTGGGAAGTAGTGGCCGCTGCTTTCAGGGGCTTCATGGGCTGACAAATGAGCAGGTAGAGGAGCAGGATTAGATGTTTGGATATGCAAGCATATTTTTGTAACACTGTTACTTCTAACTGAGGTTTTTGCAGGTTTCACATGGCAATAATGACAAAATGGACAGGTGCAAGGAAATATATAAGGGGTACAAAGTAAAATTAACAATACTTTTTCATTTCATAATAATCACATCCCAACATCTGTATAAAGCTTGTAAAAATCAGATTCCATGTGCTTTATTTTTGTTAAAGAAAACTAGATGGATTTGAGTTGGAAATGCAAAAAACAAAACCATGTTCTTGCTACCTGCGTGAACAAAGCCTTGACACCTGTTTTAGTAGGTCAAAGAAAAGACACAAAGTATGAACATTCTCCACTTTCAAAAGACTTGAGAAAGGCCTAGTTGTATGGGTTAAAATGTTAGACAAATCGAATTAAGTCAAGAGACACAAGAATGTGAGCCCTTCCATGGGCTCCACGTATTGAGCTGAGAACTAAATAATTCTTACAGCCCAACTAACATAGAACAGCACAGTTGCATGATCACTCAGTTTCACACTGGTTTGTTACCCCATACAACAGACCTTTGTCAAAATTTCAATCCTAAAGATCTGCAAATTCAAACACACACTGTTAGCAGTTAGAATAATTCAAGCTTGAGGACCTCTCACCAGTAATAGCACCTCCAAGTGGCTGAGGTAGGTCTCTTCACTGGCCAGGATTCCAGACAACACCCTTTTCCGCATTTCCAAGCCCTTCTCCAGGTCCAACTCTGCCTGTACAAAGAGAGAAAGATCTCATACACTTCTGAACTACATGGTAATAAATAATATAACCTTAAATTACAAACTGGCAATGTTGGAACGAGCTATAAAATAGCGATTTGGCCTTGGTTCAATTGAGCTGCTCTCTGGCCTTACAATAACTGTCTTAGCTTCATGAGAATCATGGGAAATTCATAACACCTTTAAACTGAAAAAGGCCTTTCATGGAGACTACACTATCCAGCAAGCCTCGAGTAAAGTATCAGGATAACATGATGGACCTAGAATCCATCCAGAGGCGAGACATTTCTATTTTTTGTCCTTGTAGCATTTGTGTAGGGGCTGATGAGGGCTAAATGGGCCTGAAATGTTGGTTTCCATGGCCACAGCACAGGTAGTGGAAACCACAGATGTTTGTAATTGTCTCATGAGACTTTCTAGTCCAGATTTCAGGATAAACGTCCATCTGCCTCATAAATCTGCTATCAATTCTGTCTATACCAGTTTGTATCAAACTTTAAAAAGGTGAGGTGCATAATGGTTTAATTTGAAATACCTTTTCCTTTCCCAGATTAATATGCACAATTATGAGACAAAGTATATTTGTGCATTTGCAAAGTATAAGACTACATAACACCATTCACTTTTATTATATGGAAAAAAGATGCAAAGAACGTGAATGGTGATGGAGATAAACATACTGCCTAACATCTCCTTACAGTTTTGGGTGAACTATCCCTTTAACCCAAAGAGGTTCTCTAAACCACACAACATACTTTTCTTCTGATAAAGCAGCTCACATCTCACAAACTGATATTTTATTTGAAACCCTACCTGGTGACAAAGTAAATCCTGCTACTAAAAGTTGCAGCAGGGCATAAGGTGGAAATCAAGGGCTTATTCATGAACTCTTGGGCACTAGACATCTCTCCCCGGGGAGACCCTGTATCTCTCTTTTATTCATTCATATATTTATTAACGAAAGCCTGTCATTGTTTCAGTGTAAGAGAATGATTTGAGCTCATCTCTGCCACTTAAAAAAATAACCCTCACTTATTGAGAACATAAGGATGAGAAAAATATATTTTTATATTCACACAAAGCACAATTGACAAATGGAAGATTCGTGGATGCTCTGACATAGTTGAGATAGGTGGCAATGTTCATTCAGAATGCTTGGTTTTGTGAACTAAATTTGAAGGGGCTGCAAAACATCCAGACATGTTGACCGGTATCTTTTTGCCTATCACAAGTAGTGTATATCCTCAAATCTTTTAATATATTATTATATTATATAAACCATAATATCCACTTTATCAACTCACCTGGCACACCAACGCATCTTTTTTTATAATTATTTATATCCCTGTAAGCAAACAGGGACAGATCATATATTACGGGAAAACCCGCCACGGCAATAATCAGTTTCTCCTCCATTTTGTCTTCGGAACTAATGTTTGGTGGGAACCAAAGTTTACACTGTTGTGTTCTCTAGACTTCACTAGAGCGGAGCACTTCTATATTCCAATAGGTTGCTGCCGAACCGGGTCAAAGCTCATTATCATAATGTTGCCTGCACTTGAAATTTCCTCTGATGCCCACACCACCCAAGATGCGCTGTGCCATTTCTCGCCGCCAAGAGACGCTAGCTGCCATAGAAAATAAATGACTTCCGGTCTATTTGATGCTCTCGACGCCTCTGGTCTGAACGCACCATTACTGGCTCTGATTAGGTTGGGCGCGGGGTTACGGAAACCGTTGCCTGACAGTAACAAACGTCACTAACACGTGTTTCCTACTTTCTGTGGCTAAAATTGGTATTTTACATTTCAGGAGATACACGCTCGAATTAACTGCACATCCTAGCTCAGAAACCGATTGTGTGGAGCAGTGCGGTTATTCATTATAAGTGACACGTGTCCGGGCAATGAAAACACAGAAGTGTATTTACTGAATGGAGAATGGAGTCTTCACTTGCAAGCAGTTAACCAGGCATGCAAGAGCTACGGGCTAGCTGTCATATCTCTTTGCATTGCCCGAAACCACCGGTTTGGGTTGAGTGAGACCCAACGTGTGCGCAATAGAGACTAAGAGGGACCTAGCCATTCAGCAAGCTGAAGCCAGGTAAACTTGAAGAGACTGAATGGCAGCCAGAGAAAATAATACTTTTCAGATTTTAAACTTCAATTCAATATGCTTTATTATCTGTAGGTATAGTGTTTAAAAATGCAATTTCAATATACTCTACGTTTAAGTTTCTCTTGCCGTTAAGGTTTGATATGAAACGAATCTGCCCATTTGATCCTATTATTAAAAAAGTCCACTGGAAAACACAAAAGATTTTGGGCAAAATGTGACTACCCATGTCCATTGATTTTATGGCATGTATACATATATCAAAGATTAATACCTGTAAAAACATGTCTAATAAACAATCTGCAAAAAAATAAATAAAATAGAAATAATAATTATAAATAACACTGGAGTTAATGTATCCCTATAGAGAACCTTTTTTAATACTACAAATTATTTTATTCAGTAATGCATTTAGCATGTGTACTTTACATTATAAAGACAAATGAAATGGTATTAGGGAGGATAAAGTTATGAAATAAGCTACAGTATGGGAAGTTGCCCCACTTTTCTCTTATTGTATTGTACTCTGAAATGCTTCCTAATTAACAACAAAAACTGAATTGAATATAATAAATATAACTGTATTATCTTTGTAATGTTGCATCTTCACCCTAATTGCTTATTGAGAAAAACCTGGATCATTACCTAAGTGTCTCCTATTGAGAAACGGCTAATGTGTGTGTGTGTGAGAGCCAGCCATGGCCAGTATGACTCTTCATAAATTTGCAGACACAAGGTGACTCATAGAATAATATCTTTCTCATTAAAATCTTATCTGGTCTATTGTTTGAGGCTAAACAAGGTAAGGAAAGGTGTCTGAAACGGTATATAACACCTACTTAAACTACTAATTAATAAGTAAATCAATAAAGGGTGCCAATCTATACATTGGGTTTTGTTACTGTGGGCTCATGTCTCTGTAATGTTAATTCAGTGACCTCAGGTTTACCTGCAGCTCAATGCAAGATGTTTACACCGCAAAACCTTCTCTGAATCTGTCCATATTACAAATTCTGCTGTGTTTATGTTGGGTAAACATGTTTTGAGCAAGTAGGTGTTACTGGAGGGAGGATGCATGAGTGTAGGCTGCAGGTGAGTATCTACTCTGTGTTGATTAAAATCTATGTGGGAGCAAAACACAGGGGTCAAAAGGTCACTCAAAATCCTGGCAAGAGCAATAAAAAAACTCCTTGCCTCTGGGCATCGTATTGGTGAGGGAGAGATATCAATCAATTTTGACAGACAATGGCTGTGTCAGTAAAGCGAGAAAGCTCTGTTTTAGAATCAGTGAATTGGTATGGCTACTATGTAGGTATTATGATGATGATGCTTTTACTAAAGCTCTGAAATATAAGCCATCATAATTTATACCATGGTTGATAACAGTGTCATCTATAAAGCATTCATTTCGATCATGCATTGACTATGTGCAATGCGAGATACGTGTTTTTCTGCACTTTGCTAATGTTTATGATATTTACTAAGCAGTGCTAAGCACTAAAGGTTCTATTAGAATTGTAATTCGCACAGCATTTTTGTAACATGTAAGGTTTGAAAATGTTCACATTTCACAGATTATATAACGAGTACCACTGAGGATATAAATACATTAGCGTTTACTAGTAAAATGCTTTATAATATGCATTAAATATCTTTTTATAATGGAATGGATTCCTATTTTCACCCGGGTGTCCATGAATTTCTTGCATATACAGTATGTGGGCAAAAATATAAATCATATAGGATTTTCTTTAAAAAATATTCTTACATTTAAAAATTCATTTTTACATTCATTTCTAAACCTATTATATAATTTAATAGTATCTGTTAATATTATAAGAGAATGTTATTATAAAGTGTTACAGTTAATATCAAGTAAAACTCTAAATTATTCATTCATGCCAACCAAAATCAACAAAAAAAATGTATTATCTGCTTAGAAGGTTGATTGGCTTTTGTGATGAAAACTTACAGACTTGGAGGACTCAATTGAGCCAGAAGAGAGGGTGTCTCGACTGCTGCGGCTCTTAGAGCTGAGGTGAGGGGAGGAGGAGGGGGAGTCATCGATGTAGGGTAGGATGTCATGGTGTCGTCGCTGCTCCTCCACCCGGTCAGCATCGTAACCGTAATTGGGAGGAGTGCCCATAAACGGACCATCTGTGACCAAACATCAGGAAAAAGAGGGATGAAATCTTCCTTAAAAACAGTCGACAAAACAATGTGGAAGAATTTCATCACAGAATGCATTGCATCTAGCATTCTTTCGAAGTCTGCTTCCTCTGTAGTGATTTGTACTGATATAAATGATTGATACCAGATTATTTAGAAAAATAGAGAACAGCACTATGTTACTTTTGTTTACTGGCCAATTTCTAACTGATGTTGTCATCAGGTTTCAAACGCACAGTGTTCAAATGATTTGGGTTAAAGCAGTTGACTAAGGTTAGCCTACTGAGCTACAATGAGATTATGTCTCTGGTGTGGGACTTATTTCTTGGTATTAATTTAGATAGGCAAGAAATTTCTGCAGACATTAAGATGATGGATTAAGTCAAGGTTTAAAGAGTTTCCCCCTCCATAGAAAGAACATAAGTGAAAGACAGGAACCCAAAGATTCCTCTTCCCGGACTGGTTTGGTCATTAGGTTGCTGAAAGCCTCACTGAACGATCTTACATTTCTTCAACTCAAAGCTCTCAGTTAATACTTACCGTTGGGCCTCATATAAGACATGCACATCTGCAACCCTCTGGGATAAATATGAAACATGAAATTATCAAACAAAACTTCTTTTACTAAAAGGTGACAAAAAACACTTGCCAGTTTTGAAGGACAGACAATTCCAAGTTATTGCTAATGAAACCCTCAATTCGTTTGGGAATTGTTTTCTTTTTAGACTGGTGGAAAAACGTAAACCTGGCTTAATGTTGCCACGGTAAAACTGCTAGTGTTTGTTCCACAACACAGTGTATGGGTGATTAGATCGATGCATGTCAGTCTACAGCTAATGCAAGTTGTTGTGGAAAACTAAATTGCACAGCCAATGAAGGCATTTTACTATTCACAAGCTACTCTAATATTTACATCCATGGAACCTGATGACGGAGTGGTGGTGGTGTAGTGGTCTAAGCACATAATTGGTAATCTGGTAATCAGAAGGATGCTGGTTCGAGCCCCACAACCGCCACCATTGTGTCCTTGAGCAAGGCACTTAACTCCAGGTTGCTCCGGGGGGATTGTCCCTGTAATAAGTGCTCTGTAAGTCGCTTTGGATAAAAGCATCTGCCAAATGCATAAATGTAAATGTAAATACACATAGGCTTTTTGTTCACACTGCAGGAAAAATAAATTTTTTCCTAAAAGTGACTGTTCAAACTGTAAGTTATATGTGGCCAAATCAGATTTTTTCTGTTCAGACCACAGTCATGTATGCTATCATGTCCACATTAGTTGTCATAGTAACACCGCAAACTTGCGTGTATTCACCATGCATGTAATTTTAGCGATGGAGTTTGGCAGTATCCAAATATGAACTGTCTTCACAGATAATGGCTTAAAATGGGAGAGGTGGCATATGCAATATTTGTTGCTGCTAGTGTTGTTGCTGCACATTTTAGCAGGGACGTCCTGTATTTTGGCCGAAATTATGACATCCCATATGGGACTCCTTTTATGTTGGGGTCCTGTATTTTAGCAGAGAGCAAAACATCCCATATTGAAGGTTTTGTGTTCCGTATTAAAGACGCATTAAGAAAAATCTGATTTTAAACTTATTCCAAACCACCTACAAATGTGGTTTGGATGAGGCTTGTAAAAATAGTCCTGTTCAGACAAAAAAAAAATCTAAACGGATTTCAGTGACAGCATCTGATTTTTTCTGCCTGTGTGAACATAGCCATATAGTAGTTTGGATAGCAAGTGTACGGCCTGTGTAGACAACGGAGTATAAATTAAATTGAACTTCACTATGGAATAATCAGATTTCCTGCCACAAACAAATTCAAACTCCCTACTAACACAGAGGTGTGAGCAAAAAAAATTCACACCATCTGTTGTGGATTTTCTGGGAATGCTTATCTGTCAAGCAGCATACGGAAATAAATGCTGCATATACTCCATCTCAAACCATTTAAAAAAGCATTTTGATATTTCTTTTAGAATTACTATGCAAGCAGATCTTAATGACTCATTTTAGAGACTTCATGGAACATTTGTACTTACAAAAATGTATTGGTCACAGCAGAACCATTTAAAATTATATAAACATTTCATTATACTTTCATATAAACTTTAACCTAATATGTTGATGTTGAGTAAAAACAAAGTTTATTGAACCATCATGCATCAACTAACCATATGCATGTTTAAGTTACTGTAAACATGGTCACATATATCTGCAGAATGACCTTGATTGTTTATATATAGTGTACGTTTGGGTGTATAATGCCATACGTGTGTGATACAGCACTAACTGACTGAGTCACGCTGCTTTGTAATCCCATTAGCTCTCGTTCTCCCACTCTCTCTCTCTTCTTCATATATTTCCTCCACTCTAACTCTCCTACTTTCCCATGGCTTCCTGCAGATGTCCGCTGTTCTTTGGCTGAAGGAGCAGCATGCCATTAACATCTGGAAGCATCATCATCATTATAAACAATTCTTGAATTCAAGAAGCACTTCCATTCCTTACAGAAACCTAGACACGTTTGTACAGTCAACCGCAAAAACTTTTGATGATTAGCCGTCCAAGCATCCTGTGAATTCCTGACAATTTATGGGGAATTAATCCCAGTATCTCCTTTTCTGGTGTGTTAAAACGGGGTTATTCCCTGCAGGAAAAGAGCCGATTGAAACCAACAGCAGAGCATCCCTCAGTGGCCAGAAGAGTTTATGTAAAAGGGAGGAAGTCTGGTAGATGAGCTGCTGCAAACATGCCAAAATCGTATCAGCATGTGTGCCTAATGTCGGTACCTTGCCAAAGGCCTTCAGATAATCCTACCATTTGGGTTCAAAAGAAAAGAGGGATGGGAGGAATTTGTGAAAGGAATAGACCTTATTCCCGTTAGCGCCATCTTTGATTTTGAATGGGATTGACAATGAGGCTGTGAGGGATAGACATACCATCTCTTCAATGGCGCAAACGGTATAAACCTGTAAAAAGCTCTTAGATCATATCTGATTTTGGAGTCTGGAGTTCTTTGTAAACAAAATGTTCTTGGACAGATATTTTATCAATGTTTTGTCTGCGGAACGATCCAAAAACACTTTAAACTGCAGTGTATCCCATTGAAGATATAAGTCTATAATGGTGATTGAATTACATAACCAACTACATTTTCAAGCTTCTTACAACTCGATCAAATTGCACAGTAACTGAACTAATAGAGCGCTGCACTTGCACTGCAAATTATTGGGTTACGAGTCCTGAAGAGCACACAAGTGGACATGTGAGCCGAAAGTGTCAGTGAAGTACCATAAAATGACGTGTTTGTATCAGCAAATGGTTTTTACAGACATTTGCTTTTTATGACATGGTGGTTTAGGTTTAAGGTCGATAGGTCGGTTTTGTTGATTTAAATTTAGATGGAGAATTAACCTTAAAAACATCATCTATTTAGGAGAACACATTTAACTCTCTTTTAGCACCACATAGTGAACATTTCACGTTGGAACTGACGCGATATGTATAAGGAACCAGATAATTTCATTTTGCAAAAATGTCGTCAGTGTCACATAATTTTCATGATATCAGACTGCCAGTTTCAGTGAGTGCTAGGATCTCTCTCAGGGCTGTTCTGGAGGAGAGGTGAGGGTAGTAATGTCGGTTGAGATGTTCAGATATCTGCATCTGCTAGATAAATTAGAGACACGCCCTCCTCCTCCCATGTGTCATAGGTTTCAATAAAGTCTGGAAATAAAAGTGTGATAGAACTCGTGTGTGCCCAGCCTCTTGGAAGGGGAAAACTGGGAAAGACAGATCAAGGATAAAGAAGTCACTATTCACTTCTCTTTGTTTCCCTAAATAACCAATTTTCAGGCAATTTAATACCCCCACCCATCAAAAGCACACAAAAAAATAAATTAATATGAAAAAAATGGAAAGGGGGAGGTGAAAATTAAACAGAAATTATGAGTTAAGCACCCCAGGCTATGACTGAATCAAATGGGTATCACATATAGAAGCTAATTTGATGAGTGGTGTCATTTTAAGCGCATAAAATAACAAAGGAATACAGTCTGTGTAAGCTGGTATTTGCTTTTGGAGACTTTTCCTCCACTGATAAAGAGACAGTCAGGTTGCAACCAAGACACTGGGCTGTGGTGCTCATGCAGGCAATGTGTGAATCAGACTCATTTCTCATCAGAAAATTTCCTGAACCCTCCTTGAAATTGAAAAAAAGCCTAAATGTAAAATATATAAAGCAAAAAAATACAATTAAACAAGCATTCGTGTATTTGAGAATTGCCCATTGTAATGCTAATAGAAATAAATCTGAATTCTGAATGGTTTGGGATGATCAACTAGTCAATTTGTGAGGTCAACTAGTTTATCTAGATTTAATTAATTATTTTGCTTTTGTTTTAAAGGGAATTAATTTAGGATTGGCTTTTGTAACAAATCTACCACATTCAACAATAATGTTTATGACAATTACAGTCATACTACAAATCCGTTGATGTAAGCAACAATTCCATTATAATGCCGGGTTCACACATCCTCCGTGAGCGAGGCGTGAGCTGCACATTTCTGTTGCAGCACCCATATTAACAGATGACACCATTTACACTGCAAGCGTGAGTTGCAAGGTGAAGCATCCAAGAAGCGGCAGTGAGTGGATAGTTTTGGCACGGAGCCTATTTTTGCCACGCAGCTCACACTTAGCTCAACGGCTCTGAGTGCAGTACAACACTAAAATAATCAGGAGATTATTGAAAAGACACTAAAGCTAATCAAAATTATTCAACCTATGCATGCAAGTAAACTCAAAATAAAGAATGAATAAACTGCTGGTCCTTTTGCCATTCTGTGTATATATATATATAGAAGTGTACAGTTTAGACACAACATTTACCAATCATAAACAAGTGTGCTAATAAAGATGAAGTGCAAGTGACTGCCCTCTGTTTTGCTTGAAGCAGCAATAACCTGAGCTTTATACAACCTTATTTAAGAAAAGATTTGGCATAGGACCCCATAGATAACTTTATTTTCTGCGCAGAGGCGCTGCTTTTTCTCACAGAAGAGACGCGGCCAATACAACTGCCCAACTCAAGCACCGCTAACACCTTGCTCACACAGTATGAATTTTGAATTTTTTTTAAGGACTAAGACAGTTCAGTCTAATAAAAGGTTATAGTTACTTAGCTTATTTATTTGTTGAATATCTGTTCATAAATTTAGCTATAAGAATCAAGTCTAATGGCAGATGACACTAAACCAGCCTTATTAAAAAGGGCTTCCTTAAGACTAGTCAATATTGAAAATATTAAGTTTTGCACATTTCTAGTCTAGACATCCAATAATCCCAAACCAAATTTTTCCAAACATGTGCTAGGAGTAAAAAGAGGCACTTTGCTTTTTTGAGGGTGAAAATGTGTCACTGGCATATCTGCATTATCTGTAAAGAAATAAATACAAGAAATGATTGGGTTGAAAACTGAAAAGCAGCCAAATGTGGTCTGTTTCGTTTACACATCTAAGCCCCCTAGAGTGAGTAAATATGCCTTTGTCTCGGCAAGGGGAAGAGTGAATCACAACACACCCAAACACAGATAACCACCCGGCAATCAACACTGCTCCATCCTGCCATTCTTTACCCATCTCTATCTCTCTTTACTCTGACCACACTTACACACATAGCATATCAGAACAGGATGAAAATGTGTCAACAGCTAGGTTTCCATCCACACTCAAAAATATATTTTAGCCTATTTTCAAGATTTATCCATTTCAATTGAAAAACACATTTCCATCTAATTGAATTGCCTAATCTTTAACAAAATAAAATGTACAAATCTTACAAAATGCAAGTTGTATTAATTACATTTTCTTCAAGACTATTCAATTCAATTAGATTGAAATTTGTTATTCAATTGAATTAGTTTTTGAAAATAATTTGTGCAATTTGCGAATTTATAAAAAATAAAACAAAACATAAAATCGCAAAAACAATGTCCAAATAAAGCTGTTTCCATGCCATATGTTCAAAATGTCATTCCCGTGCTGACCTATAATAAAATATTTTTAAAAAGTTCAAATAAACCTGCTGTTCAGTACAGTTCAATTTTATATTAGACTTTTTTTGTTCTGCAAACTCTATGCAGGCATTGGATTTACTAGGAACGTTATTTTAAGTTGACCAGAGCAACATATTTCAGATGTGATGACTGGTCCACTGGTTAGTCAAGTTATGAACGAGTCACATGACTTTTCTTGATGCACATCTTGTATTCCTAATAATTCAGTGAATATGTTTCCATCATAGCGCATTTCTTTTTTAGAATAAAACATTTATCCACCTCAAGTGAGTGTATATGTTTTTATGCCCATTTTGGATCTTGGTGGTTCCATCCAGCAGTTTTTATGCATTATCCCAAAATATGCATACAAATACATGGATGGAAACCCAGCTTATCTAGTTTCATTTAGTCATTTAAAAGCTGTCTGGCTGAACTGACTTCTGCATTACAGAAAAGTGCTTGCAACCCTGCCTATCCTGTTATGTACTGTAAATAAAGAGAGATGTGTGTTATATGTTTTCTTGTGGAGGGAGGCACTGTTGCAGACAAGAGACACCTGAGAGAAATTGAAGTCCGCAAAAATACTTCCCTTTGATTGAATCATGACTAATTCGGTTAACTCAGAGGAAAATCCCAGATGGGTCTTATAAAAGAAAGCAGAACAGGGACTGTCTTATCTAGCACCCTTCCAAATGGTTACTCTGTTTTCCAATTTAGTTGAATGATAACATTTTACTCCAGTTGAGAGAGAGAGAGAGAGAGAGAGAGAGAGAGAGAGAGAGAGAGAGAGAGAGAGAGCGAGAGCATGCTGAACATTTCAAGAAGTTGGCTGCATGGCTCAGCAGGAACCCTGGATGATATCAACTGTGATTATGTCACAACTGATTTCAGCTTTACACAATTTGCACTCACGTCAGACTTACAAACTCCACATGGTTTATATATACCACAGAACCGCATGGCATAAGGACTGAGGCCCAGAGAGGCGACTTCCTGCCAACTGTTTGATCACTCCAAGCACAGGAGCCTACTTCTCACAGCAGATACTACTAATGCATGACTTTGATACTTTGCAACTCCCTACAAATTCGACATCCATCAAAATCTTTGAGACGAGTGAACAATTATCAGCAACCAGGCCAACCCTTACAAAAATCGAGAGTTCTGGCAACATGCTGCAAAATTTACAGCAAATTCACCATTCATTATTGTCACATGCAAATTATCTTTGTGGCACACATTTGTCGCCAAAGGTTTGCTGCATATTCACCATTACCGATTAAGAACTGCAAATTTCTGTTTTTTTTGCAGCAAATCGTAATTAGTGGGAAAACTATTGCAAGTTTGCAGCAAATTTGCAGCTAATTTGTAAGAACTTTAGATTTTTTTGTAATAAAAGAGCATAACCAGAGAAACCTGCTTAATTACATAGTAGTGTAAACAAGTAAATATTTATTTAGGAGTAGTTTCAACATTAAACAACAAGATGGGTACACTGCTTATCCATGCAAAAGTCACAGCCGTGAGGTTAGTGTGTTGTGGGTGGTTGCTAGAGCATTGAGGCCCAGGTCAAAAGAACTAACCCACAAGTCTGAATGACTCTGGTTTTGTATGGCTTACGTCCATCCTGCAATGTAAGACCAATAACGTGCCTGTTGTACATCTGTTGGAAGAAAAACTGCTTGTTTCATTATTATACATGCAATTTAATTTGTAATTTTAACAAAATGTGAAATTTGTACTTTAAAAAACTAAAAGGTGATTAAAATTATGAAAAGCATAATATTCATTAAAATGTACAATCATTGCATACTATAAATCACATGTAGTCTTATACTGCATATGAATATTTTATATGTGAATATGCCCCCTTTTCTGTTTACGTGTCGTCAAAATCTGGCGAATAAAAACGAAAATGTACTAGCCAATGGCAATTTTTTCTCCAACTTGTTTGTAGAGGGTTGCAATATAAAATTAGTGCCCGACTGACTTATCGGTTGGCCGATATTTTTGGCCGATATTAGCCTTTCACAGATATATTGTTATCAGCGTATATGTTTTCCGATATGCACAGATATGAAAACTTTTTTCAGAACAGATAATGCAGAAAACAATGATTGGGGTGATTTAGAATTGGTGTCATAACATAGTTTGTGCAGCAGAGTGTGCTCCGACTCCATTGTTTACAGAGCTGAGCTGACAGTGGTTCTGCAATCAGTGCAGATTTAAGCGGTGTCTTCACAGTTAGTTGCCGACTAGTTTGTGAAATACATACTGGAAAGTTAATAAACAATGACCCCATCATTTTCCCTTTTCAACATAACTAATATAAATGTAAACCCTGTCCCTGACAACCATGTCACTCATGTTTATTACATCTGTTTGCTGTTAGCCAGCTATAGTTTGTCAGTGCAGTCAGTAACGTAGCAGATTGAAAGTGTCTTTTTGGTCTGCGGAGTGTTGATTTCATGCCAAGTTGTTACCTAGTTGGTGAGACGCAATACTGGAAAGTATCTAAACAACGTCCATCTTTTACTCTCCATGACAATGAGCTTATAGCTAACTAGCTAACCACGTAGCTACTTTTATAGCTTGTCAGCTGAGTGGAAGCTAATGTACACATGTATTCACCAAACTGTTCTGTTCAGGATTCGCAGTTTGGTACCCTCTTCAACCGAACAATTACAGTCGTTGCAGTTACTAAATTTTATATATTTAAAAGTCTGGTTTTCCACCGCTGAAAGTCTCCCTGAACCTGTATAGCCGACTACGACGTAACACCGCTGCCGCTGTTTATTTTTGCTTCTTGTTTTACAACCTGCCCCTAATTGACTGGCAGTATTACAATATTCAGCATTTAACTGATACTAAACAGTATTACTGATGCTTCGAGAGGCTCGTCATGAGGCACATTAAGACCCAGCAGCCTCCCTCACTAGACCCACTGCAGTTTGCGTATCGTCTCAACATTCAACAGATGACGCCAATCACCACCACCCTCCATCTGGCCCTCACCCACCTAGATAAAAAGGACTCATTCGTTCGAATGCTGTTCATAGACTTCAGCTCAGCATTCAACACAATAATTCCTCAGCACCTGATTGGAAAGCTGAACCTACTGGGCCTGGACACCTCCCTCTGCAACTGGATCCTGGACGTCCTGACTGGGAGACCTCAGTCAGTCCGGATCGGGAACAGCATCTCCTCCACCACCACCACCACCACCACACTGAGCACTGGGGCCCCCCCAGGGCTGTGTGCTCTGTCCACTGCTGTTCACTCTGCTGACTCACGACTGTGCAGCAATGCAAAGCTCGAACCACATCATTAAGTTCCCAGATGACAAGACCGTGGTGGGTCTCATTTTCAAGAACGACGAGTCAGCATACAGAGAGGAAGTGCAGTGGCTAACAGTCTGGTGTAGAGCCAACAACCTGTCTCTGAATGTGGACAAAACAAAAGAGATGGTTGACTTTAGGACAGCACAGAGTGACCGCTCTCCGCTGAACATCGACGGCTCCTCTGTGGAGATCGTCAAGAGCACCAAATTCCTTGGTGTTCACCTGGCGGAGAACCTCATCTGGTCCCTCAACACCAGCTCCATTACCAAGAAAGCCCAGCAGCATTTCTACTTTCTTCGAAGGCTGAGGAAAGCACATCTCCCACCCCCCATCCTCACTACATTCTATAGCGGGACTATTGAGAGCATCCTGAGCAGCTGCATCACTGCCTGGTTTGGGACTTGCACCGTTTTGAACTGCAAAGCCCTGTAGAGGATAGTGAGGACAGCTGAGAAGATCAACAGGATCTCTCGTCCCTCCATCAAAGACATTTACACAAACACAGCATCCGCAAAGCAACCAGCATTGTGGATGACCCCACACACAAACTCTTCACCCTGCTGCCATCTGGCAAAAGGTACCGAAGCATTTGGGCCCTCACGGCCAGACTGTGTAACAGCTTCTTCCCCCAAGCCATCAAACTCCTCAATACTCAGAGACTGGACTGACACACGCACACGCGTGTCCGGACTTGCACTTTAATTATGGTCACTTTATACCTGGCTGCTACCTTAATAACTGCTATGTGCATAGAACACCATCTCATAGTGTTATGTTTACATTTGGAATTTTTAGAAACTGTCATCTTTTTGCACTACTGTGTACTGGTCGGCGCTGCACTGTCTTTCACTGTGCCTATTGTCCTGTTCATTGTCAGAAATTTCTTGTACTGTCCCATACTTTTTGCAAACGTTTGCACGTGCACTTTATATAGGTATGTTATTTAGTCTGTGTAGTCTCATGTGGTTCTGTGTTTGCCCTATGTTGTTTTATGTAGCACCATGGTCCTGGAGGAACGTTGTCTCGTTTCACTGTGTACTAACGATTATGTGGTATTAAAGCTAAGATTATCCAAATTACTACAGTGATATTTCCTAGAACTAAAGAGAGGCACTTCAAACCACACTGATTTTGTTGTTTTGTTCACAATGAGGCCTTGAACATGGAGAGCTCTGTGGCAACTGACCAGGGGAGTGAATCTTTTAAAAGACCCCTACAAAAGCTTCTTTAGCCTTTTGTGTCAATTTACATTATTTGAAGCAGGGTTACCCACATACTGTTTAAACTGTCTAAACAGCCAAGAGAGAAAAGTTTATTCAAATTAATCTTATAAAATGAATGTTACTATAACAAAATTTTTGCAAACTGACTTTTACGTGCCGCCCTCAATGCTTTTCTGCTGTTTTCTGGTGAAACTAATACTAGAGGCGCTACAACAACTGTGCATTTTATTCACTGTCACATAAATCATGAGTACAATGGCTGATTATGATTTTATGAACACTTATTTTTACAATATTACTCACACACTGTTATGTAATGATACTTTGATACACACTTTTACTCCCATCACATCATTTGAAAAGCAATACATTTGAATGCTGGTTTTATAGACTGTATTGCGATTAGCTTGCATGGTAGCTCACTTGATAGAGTGTAGGATTTTGAACTTGAAAGACCATGGTTCGAGCCTAGCACACAAGTGGACACACAAGACCAAAGTGTCATAGAAGTGACACGAAATTAAGTGGTTGCTTCAGAAAATGTGCTTTTCATGTCGAATTTGCTTTTAAAACACTATCAATTAGGTTTAGGTGTTGGAAAGCGTAAGGATGGCTGCTTTGGTCATCTCTTATTTATCTTTTAGAACACTATCTGTTAAGTTTAGGCTAAAGGTTTTACGTTAGGGAGGTAGGTTTTACTCATTAAAATATCCATATAAAATTCACCTTACAAACCTAGTCTAATTACAACATCACTTCACTTGCTGTTGGACATTTCACTGGGAAACTGCAACCAAATGTTTAATAAAACATGTAATTTTGGTTTGCAAAAATGCTGCCATGGTAATTCTTAGTAAAATTCATGAAATCGGGCAGAAATAATTGCTCAAGATTTCCCAATAATATTCTTTTTGTTAGAATCAACTTTGTCTCAGATGTTTCTCCTAAAATTCACCTTCTTTGTGTTTCACACAATAAAGAAAATCATATGGGGTTCAAACAGAAGTAGGTAGTAAGGAGTAAATGAGGAAAAGTTTCATTTTGGGGTGAATTATCCCTATAAGCAATAGTATCCAATTGCTCTTCTTTAATCTAATTTCCTAAGGGAAGGATAGTTACGTATTCTGGGTATAACATACTGTAGATACAGTTGGTGACAGCAGGAGTGCTTCACATTTACCTACAAACTACACACAAAGTATATATATTGAGGGACATCTTTTCTTCCACATCTTTCTCTCTTTCCCTCTGTGAATTATCTTGTTAGTTTTTTGGAGCAACACATGGTTCATTCATCGTTCATCCTTCATGTCACATTAATGTGGTTCTTCGCTATCAAAACGACAAAGCACTGCGAGATGTAAAAGATACGTCCCACTGTAACACATCATTACATCCTCCAGCTGCTCTGGAGACAAGATCTTTCCTCCCGCTTCTCCTTTGGGAAGAGCTAATTTATACAATTTAGATTTAAAGAGCACATTTATGAAAAAAACTCTCAGCTGACCTGTGAGACGAGGCATAAGGATTGAAGGATTAATGCTGTTCTCTTGGTTTTACGCTTCACTATAATTGAGAATTCCGGATGGGGCTTCTACAGAATTCACGGCAGACTGAGAACTGCCACCTTCAAAAAATTTGTTATTTAATACAAGGCTAGCAAAAAAAACAACAGCTAGCCTCAATTAACATATCTGCATCTCTTTCAACCTCTCTTTCACGCTCTCTCTATTACCCCTAACATTACATGCCTAATCTCCCAAAAACATCTTGCTACTGTATTCTATCACTTTCGCTATAATTTTTCAACCATTCTTCAAGGTATACAACACTTATGCTGAGCAGCGTGTATGTATCTGTGTCTATTTGTATGTGGTGTATGATCTTGGTAACAGACAGATTGTGAGATCTGGGAATACAATGGCAAAGTCAACTTGACTGGTGATTTTGTATAAATGAGCAACCCCTCCTATGACAGAAGTGAGAGAAGGTTAAAAAACAAAAAAAAAACAACAACTCCCAAACAGCTGCCTCAAAGATGCCTTAGAGACGACCTCCACCATGAGACTCCACCAGTGGAGACAGCAGATCTGACCCAGACTCACAAGCATCTGCCCCTATAGTGAATTCTCATTCTTAGGAAATTCCATCCTTACAAACATATCTTGATTCTATGACAACAAAAACGAAATTACAAAAATGTTCCATTCTGAATTAAATACGTAAAACATAGAATCTTATAAGAAATACCAAATTCTATACTAATGAAAATTCTCATTATTATGATATAACTAATTCTAATTCATGAAAATTATAGTTCCTTTGAAAACAAACAAAATGACAAAATTTTACAATTCTTATTAAATCCAAATTCAGTTTGAAGTTATCTTGCGGGCTAACATAGATGTGGCTGGTCAAACCTGCGACTGGGCCAGCCGAAAAAAATCCTTATTGTTGAGCCCTGTGATCAATTTAGCTTTTTTATATTGACAAAGTTTATTACAATTCCCTATACATGTATTTCACATGTTTCCCTCTCATCCACCTGCTAGTGAAAGCAAACTTTCTATGAGATGAAATGCCTCTCCATTAAAATGAGGATAACGAACCACCGTCAGCAGAGCTAGGACTGTCAAACAAGAGTGGAGCGTGTGTACTAAAATTATGTGTAAAGACCTCAGTGTGCATGATGGGGGGTCTGGGGCTGAAGTAGAGGTGGAGGGAGGTTGGGGGAGGTGGTGCTACCAAACCGTTGCAGTGCTGCACCGTCTTTAAACCACCACCTACCAGATGTGCACTTACTACCACACAAAAACACACACTGTACAGTGAATCAATGGCATTGGGAGCGCGTAAATGCAAGCAAAATCAATTGGATCACTCCTCAAGATCAAAGAGATGAAAGTGAGGCACATGTGATGTGCACACACAAGCACTTAACCACTAGAAAGCAAAGCTAATGACAGCAGCGAAAGAGCATGTTACAGTGCTACAGCCTATAATAAAGAGCAAAGTATATGAAAGAAATAAAAAAATGACAAACAAATACTGTACTGTGCCATGCTTACATTACTACAACCCATGACAGCGGACAGATCACCAGAAAACAGCTAAAGTGAGAGAAAGGGTTTGAGCGAGATGAGGTGGAGAAGGGAGAATGCAGCATGTGTCATCCTACAAGAACAAAAAAAAAATTTGCTTTCGGTCATCATTGTGGCATGAGATGCTGGGAAAAAATCAATAAATTCAGGGTGGATTTAACAAAAGCTGCCATTCAGTAGCACAAATTGAATGT
The DNA here is from genome assembly GCF_025860055.1 of Xyrauchen texanus. NCBI lineage: Eukaryota > Metazoa > Chordata > Actinopteri > Cypriniformes > Catostomidae > Xyrauchen > Xyrauchen texanus. The sequence goes on along the minus strand of NC_068306.1, from coordinate 14,216,084 downwards.
GACCTATTCCCCTGATATTTCAACAGCCCTCAGGCCACAAAAACCTCTCACACACAACACACATGCACACCCCTTTGCCAGCCATTTTCAGCTAGGCTATATACAGTGCATCCGGAACGTATTCACAGCGCTTCACTTTTTCCACATTTTGTTAATGTTACAGCCTTATTCCAAAATTTATTAATTCAATATTTTCCTCAAAATTCTCCAAACAATATCCCATAATGACAACATGACAAATTTATTAAAAATAAAAAACAAAAATCACATGTACATAAGTATTCTGATAGGAGGTGTACTGAATTGGAGGTACACCTGTGGATGTACTTTATGGCCTACCTTCAAACTGGTGCATCTTTGCTTGACATTAGGGCTGAAACGATTAGTCGACAATAAAAAAATTGTCGACAAGAATTTCTGTTGTTGAATAGTCATTTGATCTAATTTAAAGTAACATGAGATTTACATTTACATTTATGCATTTGGCAGACGCTTTTATCCAAAGCGACTTACAGTGCACTTATTACAGGGACAATCTCCCCGGAGCAACCTGGAGTTAAGTGACTCAAGGACACAATGGTGGTGGCCGTGGGGCTCAAACCAGTGACCTTCTGATTAACAGATGTGTGCTTTAGCCCACTACACCACCACTGAATTAGGAGAGGAGAATTACACAGCTCACAGTCCAGATACAAACATTCCATACAGCTTCAGCTGATGTCCGATCACAAAGTATGAGGGAATTACAATGCAGAAATACAAAGTAACTACAGAAGCACTCTTGTTGTGGGATAAGTGGAGCTGGAGCTGCCACTCCACTGAAGCAAAACCTGCGTGTCGAGCGTCTTTAAAGGATATGACGTTACATCTTAAATGCGGTTACATTTAATGCATTATCGTTTAATTAAAGTTAAAATATTACAGAAGCAGATCATGTAAATAACTACAAACTCTGAAACAGGCATCTTCTGTGCGTTCAGCAACTCTTCTATGAGTTGAGCGAATGTCCCGATCTAAGGGGGAGAGATTGAAACTGCACCCGGCTGATGCACACTCTGTCGCGGGAAAGCTTTTCCCTTGAGCATGCACGCTTGCTGAAACTATATTATAATGTACTGGCTGAAGACTTACTGAATCATAATATATGTCACTGTGCATTTCTTATCGTGAAGAATATTGGCAATATGCAGCTTTATTAATATGAGAGAGTATGTTTTTAGTGAGTTAAAGATGGATTGAAGTGAACAGAAAGGTAAGAGAGGGTAGATTTCGTCACATATACACTGCAACAAAATATGTTTTTGATTTGTTTTGGCTTGTTTTCCAATATAAATATGTAAAACTCTTAAAACAACGAACTTTTTTTTACCAACTATACTGCAGAAGTAACAACTACACTGTTATCTGAGAATGTTTAATATAATATTAAAAATATATATATTTTAAAATATCTAAAAATCCTTTTTTAAAAAAAAAATATATATATACATTCACCTGAGAAGCAGCATGTAAGATATTTAGACTTGCTTTTAGAGAATAGATCTTGAATATAAGTATATTTTGACTTTACTGCACTTGCAGAAGTATAAAAAAGTTAAAAATACAAAATACACTTACTGTATATTTAAGATACATTCTCTTAAAGCAAGCCTAAAGATCTTATATGTTGCTTCTCAATTAAATGTATCTTGTTTAAGGATTTTAGACATTTTTAAATGGAAAATAAGACAAAAACACTTGATAACAATAGGATTTTTCTGCAGTGAATTTTATTACTGAATTAAAAAGTATTTTTTTCCCCCTTTAATTCAGTGAATGTCATTGAGGTATTTTTAAAAGATGAATTTTTTCCTCTTTATTGTTAGTAAGCATATTTAATACAACCTAGAGATGTAACGGTATGAAATTTTCATATTACGCTTATAGTGACCAAAACTATAAGTTATCAGTATTATCACGTTATTGTTAAAATGTGCTGAAAATCTACAAAAAAGGTACTGATACACACACTGAAATCATTTAAACAGGTTATATAATAAAATTAGTAAACAAAGAATAGCAAATGAAGTATAATAATAATTATTTTTTTTTTGTATTGTGTGGTTACATTATTATAATTATTATTAGCTTACATATTTTAAAGGATCAAAATATGTTGGTTGGGTGACTAAACTACATAACATGTTATTACATAGCTCTCTGAAATTCTCGATTCTGGTCACTTATGGTCTCCTTTCATACAAACACAACTGGTGCCATCGTGCGTCTCTGTTATAGTTATCGATTGTATTGAAAATGAAATCAGATGACTTGCAATGGATTATAAAATAATTAAAGAACAGGTAAAATTTTAAAACATTAATCTCAAATCACTATTTCATGTCCCCGTAATTATTTGAAAAGCCGTGTATCTGTGGTATGAATGTACATCACTTAAATATCTCATGTATTTGTTACCATCATGTTTTCTTGTTCGTTTGTCTTGTCTTAAAGTGATGCACTTGCTAGGAACTTTTTCTTTGCGGAAGCTTGCGTTTTTACAAGATAAGAAATACGAGATAAGAAATTATTTCAACCCAAATAAATATTATGTCAGACTATTTACTTTTCCTCATACTTTTCCCCAACTAGCTAAAAGCTAACACCTTGCATGCACTATAAAGTGATGGATGGTTGTTCACGAAGATGACTCGCCAGATTGGACCCATTGCTCCGTTTCGCAGCGACTTTCCTCTGGCAAGCACTGCAGACAGAGTTACCATCTTCTACTAATTTTCCCTCAGCATTCTTTTAAAATCCAAAATACGACCACACTTCTGATTTGGTCTTCTTGGAAGGAAATTCTCCCGAGCGCTGTCAATGCCTTCCGCAATGTTTTCAAGGTAAAAAAAAACAATAACCATGTTGCAGGTGGCGCCCATGCGTCAGACTCATGCTGGGTGTGTGTGGACAGCATTTGCCACGAGTTTTACAAATCACGATAATCGCACATGGTTTTAATGATAATTAAAAGTGACACTATGTGATACTAACCGTCTGGGAATTTTATTGTGGTTTACAACCAGTAACCATTTCATCCCTAATACAACCTTTAAGTCGGGACACAAGCAGAATAATCGGGGAAGAGCTAATGATTAAATATCGCAATAATCATTCTAATAATCGTTAGATTAATCTACAGTATTATAAAAATAATCATTAGTTGCAGCTAGGGCTGCACGATTTGGGGAAAATGTCATATTGCGATTATTGAGGCTAATATTGCGATAGCGATATAATAAACAAATGGTATCATGAGTCAACTTGCTTGGTTATCAAGGAAAATGCACATATATTACTGATAATGCTGAAATGTGTATTTCTCAACTCATACATACAAACTAGCAACAACAACAACTATTATTGCACTGTGTTTTCAAATTAAAACATTTAAAAAAAAAATTACAATATCTTTGCATTACGGCCAACTTGATCACCAAAATAAGATTGTCCAAACAAACAGGGACATTTAAGCAGGATGAAACATGTACTTTCGATAAACTCTTTTGAAAAGGAAACTGGATATAAAAGTGTGGTTCACTCAAACCACTAAAACTGTTGTTGTTGCGTTTTTTTTTTTTTAAATGACCAACTGGTATTTCCAAATCCTCTTTCTAAAAAGTTCTACTTATCGCTGGTACCTCTTGTCCAGTGTGTGGATCGTTTTCTGAAATCCTACTTTGCTAACGGTGCATCATGTCTCTTTATATCTCTGTGAAGACTTGTCATATGACACTCGCAAACACATCTGTAATTGTGCTTTGTTTACTGGGCTTTTTAATGTAGTTTTAGTCAGTGAAAACTGTTGACATTTTAGTCATATTTTAGTAACATTTAGTCATATTGATATTGATTTAGCCATAAGAGTATTATTGTGTATATTATATATATATACACACACACACACACACACACACACACACACACACATACATACACTCACCTAAAGGATTATTAGGAACACCATACTAATACTGCGTTTGACCCCCTTTCGCCTTCAGAACTGCCTTAATTCTACGTGGTATTGATTCAACAAGGTACTGAAAGCATTCTTTAGAAATGTTGGCCCATATTGATAGGATAGCATCTTGCAGTTGATGGAGATTTGTGGGATGCACATCCAGGGCACGAAGCTCCCGTTCCACCACATCCCAAAGATGCTCTATTGGGTTGAGATCTGGTGACTGTGGGGGCCATTTTAGTACAGTGAACTCATTGTCATGTTCAAGAAACCAATTTGAAATGATTAGAGCTTTGTGACATGGTGCATTATCCTGCTGGAAGTAGCCATCAGAGGATGGGTACATGGTGGCCATAAAGGGATGGACATGGTCAGAAACAATGCTCAGGTAGGCCGTGGCATTTAAACGATGCCCAATTGGCACTAAGGGGCCTAAAGTGTGCCAAGAAAACATCCCCCACACCATTACACCACCACCACCAGCCTGCACACTGGTAACAAGGCATGATGGATCCATGTTCTCATTCTGTTTACGCCAAATTCTGACTCTACCATCTGAATGTCTCAACAGAAATCGAGACTCATCAGACCAGGCAACATTTTTCCAGTCTTCAACTGTCCAATTTTGGTGAGCTCTTGCAAATTGTAGCCTCTTTTTCCTATTTGTAGTGGAGATGAGTGGTACCGGTGGGGTCTTCTGCTGTTGTAGCCCATCCGCCTCAAGGTTGTGCGTGTTGTGGCTTCACAAATGCTTTGCTGCATACCTCGGTTGTAACGAGTGGTTATTTCAGGCAAAGTTGCTCTTCTATCAGCTTGAATCAGTCGGCCCATTCTCCTCTGACCTCTAGCATCAACAAGGCATTTTCAGCCCACAGGACTGCCGCATACTGGATGTTTTTCCCTTTTCACACCATTCTTTGTAAACCCTAGAAATGGTTGTGCGTGAAAATCCCAGTAACTGAGCAGATTGTGAAATACTCAGACCGGCCCGTCTGGCACCAACAACCATGCCACGCTCAAAATTGCTTAAATCACCTTTCTTTCCCATTCTGACATTCAGTTTGGAGTTCAGGAGATTGTCTTGACCAGGACCACACCCCTAAATGCATTGAAGCAACTGCCATGTGATTGGTTGATTAGATAATTGCATTAATGAGAAATTGAACAGGTGTTCCTAATAATCCTTTAGGTGAGTGTATATATGTGTGTGTGTGTGTATGTATATGGTATATATACACCATGTCACAAAGCAAAAGTGATAATGAAGTGGCCATAGAGAACCTGTAGTCAATCCTCAAAAGGTAAGTGGACAAGCAGAAGCCCACAAATTGCAAGCACTAATAAGGCAAGAATGGATCGCCATCAGTCAGGATTTGGCCCAGAAGCTGATATCCAGCATGCCAGAGTGAACTGCAGAGGAACAAGGGTCAACACTGTAAATATTGATTCTTTGCATAAATTAGTGTTTTTGTCAATAAAAGCCCTTAAAATTATGATTTATTGTTTTCCAGTATACCATAGAAACATGTGAAAAAAATAATCTACAAATACTGAAGCAGCAAACTTTACAAAACACAAAATGTACGTCACTGACAATACTTTTGGCCAGGGCTGTGTATGTGTCTACATGCATACATACATACCACACATACACACACATACATACATATATACTGTATATAAACACATGTACACACACACACACACACACACACACACACACCAGTTAGTTCCGGTCCTCGAATCTGATTGGACGTGAGACGTTCCATGAGTACTGATTGTCTCACACTAAAATCATTGTGACGCATCACTGTGTGTATCACTCCACTTGTGTTTGCGCAGTTCTAAACTAAACTGTAAGAACTCAAAATTACAAGTGTCAAATGTTACTTTACCAGGGGTTAAAAGCGGGGGTTAGAATTAAGATAACCCAGGTTAAGCACAGTGTGAAAAGCCCTCAAGTGGAAGTACCACAGGTCAGCCGCCCACACAGCAAACCTCTCAACAGGAGCTGCCATCTAAGCATGCAACAGGCAGGGTTCTAATTCAGTGCAGAAAATGAGGATATAAAAGACTAAGTTAATTTGCTGGATCTTCTTTAATTGTGCAGAGAGTGAGCAAACTGGATAAATAAAGAAGATAACAATTGTAGGAAAAAGCTGCCTGCATTTAGTAGAATTTTTGTCTGGAATCAGACACTTATTTTATTAAATTTTTTTGCGTAATGAGTGTTAAAATCAAAATCCACACTAATTTAATTTTATTTGAAAACACATTGATTTCGTTATGTTTAAGCCTCATTAACAATTGAACAGCATTTTCCTCCAAAACACTCTCCATTACCACATCCTTTGAGTCTACAAATGAAAATGGATTAGTGTGGATTAGGGCTGCACAATTTGGACAAAGTCATATTGCGATTATTTTGAAAAATATTGCGATTGCGATTTGAGCTGCGATTATGATGGTAAATGTTTTCCACATGTTCAACTGCAAAAAGGCTACTGGGGATTTCACACTTGAGCCCTCTTAAAAAAAAAAAAAGTTCAACCACAACACAAATAAATATATAAACAGCGAAACAAAGTCTCTTTCATATCCAAATGTTACCATTCACTGTGTACCTGTTTTTGTCCATTTTGTGATAGGGTCTCAGCCCATTTTCATCTCATCAATCGATGCTGATCATTTAACTGTTTATCAGCATCTCTTCAAAACTGGTTATATGTAAGCTTTCTGCTCAATGTCACTGTTAACTAAATTTCCCTGTTGGTAAAACCATAGTTGTTGCCAGTTTTTGCTGTCAAAAATTATGTTGGTTGATTGAATAATTCAGTATACACAAACTATAAATTTTTATTCTCTTTATTCTAGGCCTTAAAAACAAGAAGGCTTATACAAACTATTCTTTACTGTATATAAGATAGTCCTAAAGAATGAGGCTTAATGTCAAACTGAAGTTGAACTGATAACCCATTGGTGTAATTACATTTAAAGTGAAAATTTTGGTTAGTTTGTCACCATTTCATTTAATTATTTTGTTATATTTAATTTAGCAATGCATTATATTATAGTATCTAAATATTTGCTATAGATTTATTATATGTATGTTCCTTCCTTTTCATTTTGTTGGATGTTGGTAATATTAGTTCCGCTTTCACTTGTTTCCGCGGGGAGTGTAATCGTGAGGTAAACAAATGAAAGGAGATTGGAGGAAGAGATGTGTCTGGACTCTACAGGTGTTACTGTTAATGCTGTTTGCACAGCAATCATTTAATAAAGATGTATGAATTATACCCCTTCTTGTATTACACATCATTATTCTGATACCTGTACCTTGCGTAGACTGAGATGCTGCTACCGCAGATAATAATAAAAAAGCTTCACGCAGGATGCGCCAGTTTAGTGTAAGTAAAGCGTTTAGCGCACACAAGCAAACGGAACCGAACTCTGAGCACTTCTGTTACTCGAAGCATGAGAGAGAATTATGGAGCACATAACTGCTCTGAAAACACTAACAATGCTCTAGCTAAAATATAGACTGGACAGAGCAGCACAAATAAACTTTGAAGGGAGCAGACTATTTATTTAATTAAATCGCTGCCCTTTGCAATTTAATTAAATCGCACAAGGTCATATCGCGGTTTCGATTTTATTTCGATTAATTGTGCAGCCCTAGTGTGGATGTGACCAAAGTTTACAGTTAAAATACAGGTTATAATGCCACTGAAACATTATTCAATACTGAGCTATAGTAAAGAATAGCTCCAAAGCGCCAATAGGTCAATGTCAAAAAAGATATAGTATATATAGTAAAGCTATAGTAACTGCAAGTTACCACGTTCTAAACATAAAAGAACACAGCAAGCCAAACAGGACCAGAATGGGAGCATTCAGGCCCTTAACCAACCAATCAGATGAAAAGGTTGGTGCAGTGTCATGGCAACACTACTGTACAGTATGTCGGCTCCTTTCATACGGTAAATGATAGTAATAGGTCCATCTCCGGCAACTTTCAAGGAATGCAGTTTTTCAACCTGCGATCTTCTAGGATCTTTTTCCCGTCCCCTCTGCATACGTACAGTACATTAACAGAAGGCTATTTATAGTATGCTGTTGCATGACCACTTGGTTTCCCACGAGAACCTTGTTTGCTGCAGTGGTCTCTCAGTGGGGGGATTTTTAAATCTGAACTGGCTGCTTTGTGGAGGAGAATGTCCAGCATAATCTCAGGGCAGAGGCAGAAAACTGTCAAAATGGATGGTGATGTAATGTGAAGATGGTGAGAGCCATGTGGAACGGAACTGATCGGTACAGTATTTATGCAAGGATAGCTGTCCCAGTGCACTATACGTTCACATGGAAAATACACAGCATTTCAATACACAGTCATGCTGACACTCTCCCATACAGTAATATCTCTTCTCCACCTACTCCTTTAAATTTTCCCCCTGTTCTCGATCTAACCGTGTCTGGAATTTTTTTTTTTTTTTTTTTTTTACAATAGTCCTCCTACTTGCTTTTCAATTATTAATAAGACAAAGAGAGATTTCTGTGTTCAGAAGGGTAGGCGCAAATGCACAAAAGAGTGTTCATTACTGGCAAAGAATAGGGTAGGAGAGAACATGGGCAAAGTTTTATGAAAACTATACTCTGTGTGAGTTGGAAAAGCCCAATTATGGCTGCATATCAAACTGGGAACAAAGCAGTAGTAGCTAAAATGTAATTACATTTAAATCACATTCTTGGCAGATCTTTTATTATTAACAAGACTTAAAAAAAGATTTAGTGGAGGACGGGAATTTAAGATAAATGCTTGATACAAATCATTTAGAGACACATAACACCAGTTGCCAAATGGTGCTATTAAAAAGCAAATAAAGTGCAATCTAGAGACCGGATAGACCACACAACATTCGCCAAATAAGAGTTGTCAAATAATCATAATGCATAAGGGCCTATTGTAACGTTTTGAAAATGCTTTCAGGTTTGGAAATTCAGTTGCCACATTACTTTTTCATGAGTCTCTGAGTATGTGAGTAAAGGGACCCTTGAGCGGTGGGTGGGTATGTGCTTGTGTACTACTGTAACTTACCCCCTTTTAAGTGTGTGTGTGTGTGTGTGTGTGTGTGTTCGCTTAAGACAGACAGACAGAGAGACAGACAGACAACCCTGACCTACAACCATCAATGATTAATGAACAGCCTCTCCATCAGACACCAAAACCCACCCTGATACATGAGCCTAAAGCTGTTCCGTGTACATCCATCTATTTAAGACACAACAGAGACAACTAATGGCGTACTCAGAAAGCATTAATGAGGCAGGCCTTAACTTCAGCTATCGTGTTATCAATCAGCATCATAATAATCCAAAACAAATCGATACACCTTTATAGTTATGCTTTCAAGAAGTGTTCAGTTTTTAAAAAGAATCAGAATAAAGATTGTGGTGCTCTCAGCTATCGTTTGTTTGGGTACTGAAGTCAGAAGTGTTAAGGCAAGAGTATACTTTGGTTTTCCACATGCCGGTACATCTTGCACAGCACATGTGAAGCAAATTTCAGCATCAGCACAGTTTGCATCAGCAAAGCAAATTATTGGTGTATACGCCAGGCATTGATTGAGCTAAAATAGGATCACAAAGCAGTCGAAGAGTGTATGCGTGCGTCTGTTGCCCTGCCATGACAACAGTTGACCTGAAAAAGAACTCACCATAGAAGACAATATTTTATGCCTGATATAGCACCCCTTGTTGCTGAGAATACAACATATATTGCGTGATGACATATTTCAGATTCTTTTTTAAATAGAGATATTAAATACATTTCTAAATATCCACAGTCAGATACTTGACAAAACAAATAAAAGCCAGAGCAGGAACTTTGCATTGAGCATTGAGGCAGTCAAACTCTAATGTAGCTGAACAAAAGCTCTGGAGGGATTCAGGTAATCCATGTGACCTCATGCTCTGTTTGGTTGACCAATCAAATGCAACAAAGTGATTTGCCCATAGTAGGGTATTGAAACAGGGTACAATTCTTGCGAGAGTTCAATGTGTATTGGGGGGGTGGTGATAAAAAGAGAGTGTGGGAACACAGCCTGTGTCCTAACTTTCCTCATCGGAGTCTCCTTTTCTGCATCTCAACACCTTCTAATGTGTCAAATGACATACAGACTACAGAACAAAGGTGGATGTGTGTACTTTGCTATCGTTTGGGGACAAAAGTTAGGGAAATCCTAATTTGGAAATACAATTCATAAAGTAAAAATAAAAAAATCCATTCAGTAACACTTTACAATAATGTTATTTTTATTAATACTGGTTAATGCATTTTGTATCGTGAACTAACAATGAGCAATTACTTTTTAGTGCATTTATTAATCTTTGCTAATGTTAATTTATCAAAATAATAGTGTGCATTGTTTGTTAATGTTAGATTGCATAATGCAATAGCTAAATGTTATTCAAAAATATTTGAACTATTTTTAATATTTACACATTTCAATTTCATAACAAAATGTAATCAAATTGCATTGAGTAATATTTAACTCAATTAAACTAATAAAACTGAAAATTTTCAAAGTATTGTTCATTGTTAGTTCATGGTAACTACTGTGCAAACTAATATTAACAAATACAACCTTATTGTGAAGTGTTGCAAATAGTTTGTTTTCAGATTTAAAAACATGAGACAAAACAATTACGTAAATACTTAAAAATGTCTCTTTTTGGTCATATTTAGTTTTGGTCAATTTTGCATTTACACCGTTATATAAAATATTATTTTTATATTATATATAATTTTTTTTAAAATCTGTTAAATATTAACCCATGGTATAACTAGCTTTATACCAAGTGTCTGTTGAGTGCCGGATTCTGATTGGTTCACGGATGTTCTAATGTGTGCGATTATTTTTCAAGGAAAAGCATGGCTATAAAGTATTTCCAGGTCTTGACAGCATAACGGTTCCATAATAATAATAATAATAATAATAATAATAATAATAATAATATCACATGCCAAACTATTTCAGTTATTTCAAAGAGGCCTACATGTTACCACAACAAAATAACCAATTCAAACAAAGTCACTGGTTAAAGTAAATCAGTTAAGAATGTCAAAATAACTGGCAACACAAATATCTATGTGTTGCCAGTATACGGCACTCGCATAGAGAAATGTCTGCAAACACTGCCTGTTTTGCAAACATCTTTTGACCTATCACTGTTGTAATTGACTGCATAAAGAAAAAGTTCCCAGAAAGGAGACTTAAATGACGCAGGGGCTTCTCTCTTGTGGTTTGTTTTCTCCGCTTGCCATTTTGCCAAATAACACGTGCAGAACTGTGATGTCATCAACTGATTTAACATGCTAACAGTTAATAGGACAGTTTCTCTCTGTAGAAAGTTGACCAACTTAAAAACACATACGGAGTGTGTCCATCTACAGAGCCATACAGGTTCATTAGCGGAGGTTACAACTGCGAGTGTCAATTTGGCGCTTTATTTTCTTCACCAAACTGTATGATCCAGATGCGTTATTAAACTAGAGATGAACCGCAGAGCAAATGCTTACTAAACAGTGGTTGGCGAGCAGTATGGTTTGTTTTTTTTTACAGAGAACGGTTACACCCCTAGTTAACATGGTGTTAGTGGTAATACCTCAGACACTAACTTAATTATAAATGGCGATACAGCAGTGTTTTTTCATTTATTTTATGTACATTAGTAATATTCCTAGATCGTAGTAATCAGCTGAACTCTTGTGTTCAAGTGGCTTAGACTATGAGCCCAGGCCAGGGGCTTCAAACAGATGGAGAGCAACCAAATGGATCAGAAAGCAAGGATCTTGAGACACACATTTTCAAAATGAACTCCTTTCCAGACAAGGCATTTAAAAAAACATTGCTTAATCTGAAAAATGCTAATAAGAGAGCAAGTCGCAACAGCCAAGGACCTCCACCTAAGGGGCTTTTCACGAACATTTAATTTTCCACCTGCCATCGGCAAACATTCAGTTTACCATTTCTTTTTCCTATGTAAAAACAGGCTAGATGAAGGTCTTCGAATGTTTTGCAGTTTTTGTTGTTTATTCAGTGTTCTGTGCACACATATCAAATTCTAATGCGCAATTTTAGTATTTGAATGCAAGTTTTTTTCTTAAATTAGATGAACATTCGAATATTATTTTGACAGCATTAGCAGGCAGAAAACAATGTTCATTTAAAGAGAAATGCTCCAACACTCTTCTTCTTCTTCTGTGATGCTCACAAGACATGACATGCAGCGTGCATGCACCCTCTAACGGCGGATGACTGTGTCAGACAGCCTTATCAATATCTGCTGGCATGATTACTGAACGTACCTATTTGGAAATAATCAAATTATTAATGACACTGAATTGAGTATTGATTAATCATTAACATCACTAGTGTGCATGTGTCTTGATGGCAGTAATAGTATCCCAGAATAAGAAATTTGGGACAATGTCCTGTGTGACATGCCAACTGTACAGCTGAACCTTTAAAATGTAAGGATAGAGTAATGTGGCATCCACACACACACACTATCTCTCACACATACAAAATGTTTCATTTTTTTCTCCATGTACTTACACACCGTCTTATGAGCAATAAAGCACACCTACAGACACACACAGCACACATCTGTCTAGCATGGGAGCAACCCTTAACACAAACACAAGCAGACACACACCACCAATTGGTTTAGAATTGAATTCTTTAATAACCATCATAAATCCTAAATGTTCTGACAGGCCGTATGTAGCTCTTGCATTTCTTAGGGCACCGTGCCACTCTTGAAGCTTATTACTGTTCCCATCCCCAGGAAAGAGAGCGAGAGTGAGAGAGAGAGAGAGAGAGAGAGAGAGAGAGAGAGAAGAGGGGGGTGCAGGAAAGGCTCCAGCAGTCTGACCCCTGCAGAGTGCGTGTCTGTGTCTCTCCACACCTCATCCTCCTTGTCAATGTCTCAGTCTCCCTCTTCATGTCTCATAGCAAAGACATTTATTTATCTGACTTTTTTTTGACCACCCCCCTCCTCCCACCAACGATTGCTGGTGTCATTCCTGTCTGCTTGTGGTCTGCAGCATGGGTATATAGTCATCGCTCTGCAGACATATCCTCTCAAAATGACTGACTAAATGCTTATAAAAGTTTACTATTAACTTATAAAAATACTAATAATTATTATTAATAATAATAATAATAATTAAGCGCACAATAATCAAGCAAAAACTCCATCTAATCAGGATTAATAAATAATATTGTTATTTAGTTTGATTATTTTTAGGATTTTGCCATTATTTAAAGGAGCCTAGATTGTCAAAGTGATAGTGAGAGGGTGGGGTCAGGAAAAGAACCAAGCTGGATTCAAACTTGTGTTGTTTAGCACAAGATGTTGGAGAACATGCAAAATATTTAACAAAACAGTGTATAGGAAATCTTCACATAGTCCAAAATATCATACAGCATACTGTTGTTTGTTAAACAAAGAATAGGTATTTTTTTTTTAATTGCTTTAATGGTCAATTTCAGTCAGACAGAGAGACAATAAATATATCCATACAGCATCAAAATAACATGGCTTAAATGTAACCTAAATGTGTCTGCTAACTAATCACTGCTCTTTGTCATAATCTTCTATTTCTTATGTAAACTTAAATATAAAATTGAGACCTTTTCCAGCTCATACAAAAACTAATGATGTAAAGAAGCCTGTTTGCATCAAAGGTTCAGCAAATAAAAATAAATTGGTCAATATGAGTGACACCAAAAGCTTCGGAATTAGCACTAACTTAATATAGAAACTTTTAAATCCAACCATGAAAATTAAACAAAACCTAAAATGATAATTTTGTTTGAGGTACCAGTTAGTGTGGAAATGGCCTAACTATTTAAAACATCTTGGAACTTCTAACAAGTCTAGAAGTGTCCAGTCCAACTGACTATGTTTTACCTTTGCGGTACCAATGTGATTTTAGTCAAGCATTTGTGTTGGACTTGTGTGTGTGTGTCAGTACATTTATATGTGCAGTTATAATTGCGCTACAGTGGGTTTTGTCGTAGTCGAGCTGTCAGTCCAAGTATAAATGACAAAAATGCATAAATTACTATTTAAAAGGAAAGACATCAGTGGAGGAAGTATTATCTGTCTTTTGGTGTACAAAACACAAAACCAATTCTGGTCCGATTAACATGTATATGTGATGGACGAATCAGAGCTACAGTCGCATTATCGAAGCTTGTTAGTCTGACTTCGCAAAAATCGGACTGGTACAATTTCAATCGACATGTTAGACATGCCCTTTTGAAGATGTCATATGAATTATTGTTTTAATCTGAATCAAACTTTTAAAGTGCATATAATCCTACTGAGTGTTGATGAGATTTGATGAGGTTAGCTGATAAAATTTGCAACCAGAGTGAAAAACGAAAGCCTAACGTTTGATTTTGCTTTCAGGAGAAACCGGGTCAGCCAGGAGCAGCGCAATTCATCAGTGCACACAAATCCAGCACTGTGAACACACCAGCTAATCAATAGCTACAAATGTTCAACAATATGCCAAGAAAAGCATGTCCTAGTTGAGTGGAACATAATTTTTGACAGTGACAATGACTTATGCCAGGTTAGTGGAAAATTCAACATGACCTTAATCATGAATATGCTCTATAAAAAAGCCAGTGTAAATATCAACAACAAACAAAAGTAATAACTGAACAAAAGCATGAAAAGCAGATATCAGCTCAGTTTCAAAATAAAGTGAGTTGGCGTCCTAGGGCTGGGCGATAGGACGATGTAATAGAATAGCCACTATATCGAAGTCTTGATGTCGATATTGATGTTCATTGACAGATGATGTTCAACAACATTGGGAAACAACAAAAGCATGGAGCAGGGAAGTCATCAAATATATTAAATAGTAGCCCAGATTTTGAAATTAGCATCTGTGAACAACCAAAAGTGGGTCATTTTTATGCGCAGTAATTTTGCTCATCTACCCGCCACTGTGTAAGGCAGTAAGATGTTTCAGAGTGACATATGACAAAAAATGCTGTTAGTCACAAAAGGGGCTTTTCCACTGCACAACTCTACTCTGCTCACTTTTTTGGGGGTTTTCCACCATGGATAGTACCTGGTACCTGATACCTTTTTTAGTACCACCTCGGTCGAGTTTCCAAGCGAGCCGATACTAAATGTAACGTCAAAATCCTGCAGAATGGTCATGGACAATAGTCACTATCAGCATCACTGGTAGTGTGTTTCGAATTGTGAAAAAATAAATGGCTGTACGCAAAACTATGCCGTGGTCAATAAACGAGGTACAGACGGTCCACTCATTAGCTATGAGCGAAATGTAAAAGTCTCTCAGGAACTGTTTCAGCTGTTGGCCGAACACTGCTACCACCAAACCTACCAACAGTGTAAAAAAAAAAAGTGACTACAGAACCATCAAGGAAAAATTTAAGTGGTTCAACCTAATGGATGCTATCTGAACCGGCGAGCAATGGGAGGGAGAGTGCCCTGGACTCACCATGATGGAGGATGGTACGTTAACTCTATACTCTGCTTGAAAGTTTCACTTTATTTAGTTGAACAGCTACTGGAAGCTTGCTTCTAAAACAACTAGGCCAATTTAACTGTTACACTTGTGTAAAATCACCATGCAACAACTGCTTTATGCAGCACAATGAGCTAGTAGATAACAGCTAGCGGTTGTGTTATTAAAATTTATGATTAAATCATAAAATAATTTAAAAAACCTTGAACCTAAAATATATTTATATTTCAATTATCATTACTACATTTACATTTATAATTTTCTTAAGATATTAATTTGTATAAGTAATTTTCCGCCTGTTGTCGTGGAGTGACGGAACCCTAATTAAGATCTGGATACACAGTGGCGTATAGGTTCAGACCACATGGTCCTGAGACTGATTGCAGCATAAACAGACTGTAGCACCATCATGCAACATCATAGTAGACTATGTTGTAGACTTACAACACAGTTACCACCACAATCACCACAAAATTGTGTTTGATGACCCAAAATTAGCACCAATAATTAGAGCTCTCTTGGGTCAGTAATCTGCTGCACAGAGGCCCTTATAATTAGGAAGTTTAAATAGATCTGGGTGGCCACATTGGCACAGGGTAAGTGGTTGAGAGTGCGCGCGCGTGTGTGTGTGTATATGAGTGTAAAAGAGAGACAAGGGGCCACATCTTGGTAATTGCTCCAATCTGGAGTCAAAGCACACATAAACCCAGATATGTGATGCTGGCATGTGTGCTGGGTAGAATGGAAAACCCAAATGTAAAAGGTCTCTGGGTGAGGCATTTTGCTTGAACAAAACAGATATCACATATAAGGGGCCATTCACACTGAACGCATTGTGTCTCTGCGCAGTATTTTAATTGTTTTCCTTTGTAAACATGCGCTAGACTGTGATATTTGACTGTGGCGCTACATCTCGCTGTTTTTTCAGCATCTAGCACACCTGTGTTTGTGGCACTGCATCTAGCTTTTTAAAAAATCACAAAAACAGGTTCAGTGTGAATGGCCCCCAAAGGCACTACAGAGCCACTACCCAATATCTTAAGTGTTGTGCCAACAAAATCAGTTGCCTAGGTTTTTGCTGTTTCTTTTTTTGCCTTTTGCCACTTTTATTGATGGGTACTGCAGAGAGAAAGGAAATGATGCATGCCTGATTCATACTTCTGTCTGCAGTAGAGCCAGACCAATATGGGATTTTGGAAACAAATACCGATTTTAGAGGGGGGCAATTCACATATTACCGATATGATGGCCGATATAGTTAATTTGAGCTGGAATGAAAACAGACCTTTTCTATGTGGAAGGCTGCTTTCTTAAAAAAAAAAAAAAATTATTTCAACAAATATTTGACATTATTATTATTATACATAATCAACAAATTCTAGATATGAACACTGAGAAAATAAATAAATAAAAATACAATATATAGACATCAGTACTGTATGTTCAGTATCAGTCAAATGCTGACTATTTTAATACTGCCAGTCAAATAGGAGCAGGTTGTAAAAGAAGCAGCATTTACACCTACAGAGTCAAGAGATAAACAGTGGCAGCGGTGTTACACCGTATTCTGCTAAGCATGTTCAGGGGAGACTTTCAACTGTGGAAAACCAGACTTTTAAATATATTACATTTAGTAAATGCAAAGACTGAAATTGTTCGGTTGAAAGGGGTACCAAACTGCAAATCAGTTTGGTGAATACATGTTTACCAATTAGCTTCCACTCAGCTGACAAGCTATGAAAGTAGCTAAGTGGTTAGGTAATTATCTATAAGCTCATTGTCAGGGAGAGTAAAAGATGGATGTTGTTCATTTACATTCCAGCATTGATTCTTACCAACTAGGTAACAACTTGGTGTGAAATCAACACTCAGACAGACACACTCCACCATCGCACCATTGTCTGCAAAAAGATGCTCTGATGCTTACCTTTCAATCTGCTACATTACTGACTGCATTGACAAACTATAGCTGGCTAACATAGCAAACACATGTGATAAACATGAGTGACATGGTTGTCAGGGACAGGGTTAATGTTATATTGAAAAGGGAAAATGATGGAGTCATGTTTTATTAACTTTCCAGTATGTATTTCAGAAAATAGTTAGCAACTTACCGTGAAGACACCTCTTGCCTCCGCACAGTCTACAGAACCACCATCAGCTCAGCTCTGTAAACAATGGAGTCATAGCGTGGTCTGCAGGACAAACTACATTATGACACCTATTCTAAATCACACCAAACAATGTTTCATATTTGTGCATATCGGAAAACATATACGCCGATAAGATATATATTTGAAACTCCAATAATATCGGCCGACCGATAAACCAGTCAAGCACAAATCTGCAGTATAAGCAACACAACACGTGATAACGGCTGAGCTTTACCTCGGACATCCTGAATATTTAATATATGGAAACTGAATAAGCTTTGTACAAAAGGAAAGCAATCAAACACACAAAGGTCACACTAGAGGTGAGTGACTTGACTGACAGTCTGCCAGCAGGACGAAATGGCCCAAAAAGGGAAATACTAATGAGTGTCAACAGGGAGGAAACAGAAACACAGATGAAGCAGGTTCAAAGCCTGGCCAAAGCTAGAGAAAACACAACAAAGCCTGTCTAAATTGGGGGAATCAAGACAAAGCAGTCAACACCTTTTCTTTAAAAAAAAAAAAAACAAGTATATCACCAATCAGCCACAACATTAAAACCACCTGCCTAATATTGTGTAGGTCCCCCTCGTGCCGCCACTGCACCACCCCACATCTCAGAATAGCATTTGAATGCTGTTCTTCTCACCACAATTGTACACAGCAGTTATCGGAGTTACCATAGACTTTGTCAATTTGAACCAGTCTGGCCTTCTCTGTTGACCTCTCTCACCAACAAGGAGTTTCCATCCACAGAACTGTCGCTAACTGGATGTTTCTAGATTTTGGCACCATTCAGAGTAAATTCTAGAGAATGTTGTGCCTGAAAAGAAATACTCAAACCAGCCCATCAGGCACCAAAAATCATGCCACAGTCCAAATCCTTGAGATCACATTTTTTCCCCCATTCAGATGGTTGATGTGAACATTAACTTGACCAGTATCTGCATGATTTTATGCACTGGTGCCACACAATTGGCTGATTAGAAAAATCTCATGGATTATTGGCTGGTTTGAGTATTTCTGTAACTGCTGATCTCTTGGGATTGTCATGCACAACAGTCTCTCAAATTTACTCAGAAAGGAGCCAAAAACAAAAACATCCAGTGAGGGGCAATTCTGTGGACAGAAATGCCTGGTTGATGAGAGCGGTCAATAGAGAACTACCGGACTGGTTCGACCTGACAAAGTCTATGGTAACTCAGATGCACTGTACAATTGTGGTAAAAATAGCATCTCAGAATGCCATTCTGAGATGCAGGTTGGCGCTGTTTTGGCAGCACGAGGGGGACCTACACAATATTAGGTAGGTGGTTTTAATGTTGTTGCTGATCGGTGTGTACATATTTTTTGTTAAAAGAAAGCCTTGTTTTGTATGTGAAAATGAAAGCACCTTTATAGGCATTTTTACCAGCATATCCAATGTCCACAATTGTTTTGTCAAGATTGTCTAGTGAAAGGATTGTTAGATTTTTGATACTAGAGCATGCTTTTAGTCTTTTAGTATGGCAAAGGAGAATATTAAACTAATTTAGATTAGCCACCAACTATTTAAGGAACCCAAACAGACACTATTTTGATTATGCCCAACATCTGGAGAGGCTATATAAAAAAAATATAAATAAATAAAAAAAAAAACACTGTACACAGAAAAGCCGAAAACCTGGCCCTTCCCCCAAACCATCGTTTGCAGATTCTATTTCATCTGTGTAGGCTGGTTTGCAAGGTGCTCTCATTTTAACTCACTTCAAATTTTACTTGATTATGTTTATTGTACTCGCAGCTGAAGCCATTTTACTTTTTACTGAAGCCAAATCCCATTCATTATCTGTAATCACATTTCTTTACTCACTGAAAGTTTTGTTGGCCTTACTGCTACACATACGCACACAAAACTAAAAGATGTTATTTCAGCTCAGCTAAATGTAATGTTTTTATTTTGTAATTCGCCATTTGTTTCTGCCAGCTTGATCATCCTTCAGTGGATGTAGCTGGCATTTTCAGCAAGGTGAACATTGTGTACATGGCAACGGCAGCATCAAACGTCATCTCTTGTTCTGTGCCTATGCACAAGGTCACCTTGAATGCGGTTCCCCTCCTCCATTTCACCCTCCTCACTCACTCCTTCTCTTTTTCAATATCAGCAAGAATATTTCATGCTTCGCTAGGGGAGATCCTTCCTATCGAATAACACAACGCCAATGAGGCATGTGTGTCTGGTATTTTGTATTCAAGAAGGAAACAAGAGTTCAAAATCAATGAGATTGCCTGAAGTTGAACTGAGGACACAGAAAAAGATAACCGGACAACACCAGAGCATTTAGAATACAAGTTTAACATACTGTACAATTGCGTCCACATGTGCATAAAGATTGTAAGTGATATGAGGGCTGCCTCCACAGTGATATGTGACACCTCGTAAAACACTGTAACTTCAGATCACTATGTAGTCCCGGGATACATAAAATGTATGTTTACACTTTCCCTGTGGGGACACCACTCTTGCCATAATTGGGTCACAAATATACATAAGTCAGGAAACAAACACTGAACCCAGTTAGTCACATACAAGGCTGAATTTTTTTGCAGGTTAACCTAAGGTTAGTTCACCCAAAAATGTCAATTCTGTCATCATTTATTCACACGTACGCACGCACGCATACAACCGGAACACAAAAGCTCATGTTTCATGTCACCATTCACTTTCATTGCATCTTTTTCCACATACAATAAGTGCATGGTGACTGAGGCCAATAGTCTGCCTAACATCTCCTTATATGTCACTTGATGTAGCACTTTGAGCTGTGGCTTGGGGAACATAGAAACCCTTCACAGCAGTCTTTGCTGGGGCAGGAAAAGAGTCCCCGAATCAATAATAGTCACAAATCATGCCTATCCCTTTGGGAAAGGACATTATAGGATGGATAGTGGAGTGAAAGCAAACAGAACTGAAGATAAACTTTGCCATTTGGGTCGAAGCGTGTTTGTTTAGAGGGACACTGTGGTGTGGGCAGAACTGTCATGAGACTTGGTTCAAAATGGTGACCGATCATCTATTTTCTATGGAACTTAACTGTGTAACAGCTGCAGTGTCTGGTTGTGACTATTGGATTTTGGCTAATCTGTGGCCACAATGTGGTTACAAATCCAAGAATGAAAGAAATGCAAAGTAAAAAAAGAAAAATTCTGGTCTGGGTAAAGTATGGGTAAAAGTATGAGCAGCATGGCCAAGACTCAGCTTCTGAATCGTACTGGAGCTAAAGCATTAAAATCCAAAACACATTTTCCCTTGGAGAGACCAGTAGCTAGTCAAACCCTGATTTACTAATCTCCTGGAGAATAAGATGAGACACAGACTAGCACAGATGACTGAGAAACTACAGCTTCCACCAATTCAATAAAAGCCTTGAGTTTGAGACATCCTGTACTCAAACAGCCATTTTTTCTCAAATATTCGGTCCTCTTCTGTCAAACGGTTGTGTTCTTCAGCTGTGCTCTTGGCCGATTTGTATTCTGGCTGACAGAGAGATGGAGACATCATTGTCACAGCCAGCTGCACTGTGGCACTCCGCCCATCCTCTGAGCTTTAAATCAGAACCAGCTCACCTGCCTTCAAAACAACTGATCTGCCTCCAAAGGAGGGTGGAGTTTGAGAGGAACAAGAGGGCCTGGATTCAGATCCACCCAGTTCCTTAGATATAAGTGCAGCTGGTCGCTACACATCAGATGCACTCATTAATCTTATAAAGTGTTATTATTGTAACCGAAATTCCCCTTCAACCCGACAGCAGTTTATCCAGAAAACTCTCCCTGATGAGCCCTGCTAATATAAATCCTACTACAAAGAGCCAGAGGGGATGAGAGAATTATTTATTTTTTAAAAGAGAAGCAGAGTACAATGACAAAGAGAAAGGCCTAAGGTAGAGCAGCTACTAATGCATTAGTCCATATACATAGATTTAAAGACAAAATGAAAAGGCACTTTCAACACATTTAATATTTGTATTGTGATGAGTGAATATTCAGCTGGAAATATTGTAGGGCGGGATTTGATTGGATGGTGAAAAGCAAGTAAATTATATTATTGGGTAGGGCTGAAAAGGATTAGTCGACATTCTTGACAACATCAACAATTAAAAATTGTCTACAAAATGTTTTTGTTTGATCTAATTTAATGTAACATGAGATCACATTAAACACCAATGACGAGTTAATGAAGAACACACAGCTCACAGTCCATACACACTTCAAGCTTTCCAAACAGCTTAAGGTGATGTAGATCATAAACTATGAGGAAAGTATACAAAAATAAGTAAATGCAGAAGCACTCTCATTGTGAAATAATGCAGAGCCGGAGCTGCCGTTCTGCTTAACCCTATAACGCCATATGTCTCAAATATGAAACAACATTTTTGAAGGCTCCTGTCTCTCACACTCTGTTCAAGCTGAAAAGCCAAAAAAATTATACAAAATATAGTAAGTTTCACGTTTTTATGGCACCATCTAGTGTTTCTTTGTGAAAAAATGTGGTTTCAATGTTTATATAGATCTATTTAAAATGGCATTGGACTTCCGCAACAAATGACTCTTATGTTGGGATAAATGACAGCCTATTTTAATTAAGTGACATTAATGATTATAAGATTACTGATATTTTTTAAATGAGTATTTGCTGAATATATGCAACTTATGCTTGGTTCAAAGTTTGTACATTATTTTATTGAAAAAGCATGTACCAGATATGATACAATAGGCTTTTGAGGTATATCTATCAATCACCATTAAATTCCATTCATAACCACTATAAAAAAAAACAGAGTTTTGAAAATTCTGACATATATTGTTTCTAAGATATATTTAAATGTGTGAACTAATATTTCTGTGTATTTTCATATATGCAGCTAGCATATATGGATGTTTTTATGTTTTGGTTTCATTTCCCATCGTGGACGTTTCCTTTGTTCCAGTTTTGTTTACTTTCACCTTGATCAATAAAGAACCCGCGTTTAGATCCCCACTCCTCGTCTGCCTCTCCTACTTACGTCACTGAAAAACATCCAAGCGTACACGAAATGGGTGAACAAGGTAACATCTACTTCAGACATCCACAAACAACGATCAGAGACTGAACAAACAACCAGGGTTTAAATACAGAGACCCAGTAATGACTAAATGACAATCAGGTGAGAACAATAACACAGTGCCGGCAGTGATGAGGGCCGGGAATCATGAGAATTGTAGTTTATGACAGGTGACACGAGAAACACGGGGCAGACAACCAGGAAAAGTGACAATATTAAATATTTAAAAATATCTAAAAATTATTAAAACAAGATACATTTACCCAAGAATATTTTGACTTTACTGCACTGGCAGAAGTATGAACAAGTGAAAAAAAGACACATACAAAATACACCTATACTCAAGATTCATTCTCTGAAAGCAAATCTAAATATCTTATGTTGCTTCTCAAGTAAAAGTATCTTGGTTTTAAGGATTTTTTGATATTTTTTTAAAATGGAAAACAAGACAAAACACTTGATAACAATAAAATTTTTTCAGTGAGTTTTTTTTACTGAATTCAACTTTCCCTTTAATTCAATGAATGTCATTTAGAGAAATTTTTTTTAAAATAGGATTTTTCCTTGTTAGTAAGCAAGTTCAATAAATCAAGGCACAAGCTGAATAGTCTGTTAAGAGCTAATGATTAATTGTAGAAATAATCGCCTGAAGTCGGATAATCATTCAAATTAGGGATGCACTGATCCGATACCTGGATCGGTATCTGCTCCGATACTGAAGCTTTTAGACAGACTGGGTATCGGTCCGACGAGCCCGATCCAAATCTGATACTGTGTGTTAGTCATATTAGTTACTGTCAAGCTCAAAATATGACATAAAAGAACCATAAAAACACAATTGAAGTAGTTCATACGACTTGAGCATTTTATTCAAAGCCACTTGAAGACGTGCAATGGAGCTCTGTGAATCACAAAAGGCTGTGTTTTATAAGTAAATTATAAATGCACGCAGAGCTCCAGCACGTCAGTGAATGGCACTGCTCTGTTTACACACACACACACACACACACACACACACGCACGCATGCATGCACGGCTATTTTTGCCTTCATGCGGTGCACAATATTGGCGCTCAACTCACGAAAAACATCTCTGATGTATATACTCAATTGGGCGGTTCACTTATAATATGCATTTAGAATGACACTGGAGGTGCTTTTATACCAGAATTTGAATAAGAAACAAATTAAACTATTGTGAACTTGACTAAAAACAGACACATACAGGACTTCCTGGAGAGTTGAGAATGTCAAAATAAAAGTGTGAGGGTTTAAAAGTTAAAGGTGCACGAATGAGATGTATTACAATATATTACTATTATAATATATTATTATCATCATTTGTTTACGAATTAAAATATTTAAGTTGAATGGGTTCCAAAAAATATCTGTGTGAATGAAAAGTGGACTGATGTCTTACAACTAAATTGAACAAAAAAAGTCCAGATGCAAGCTGAAAAAAAAAAAAATGGCTTCTGCTGATGACTTATACTGGAATTACTGTTCATTTCAGCAGCTACATTATCCGGTCTAATAGTTAACAATAAAGTTTTTCAAAATAAGCTATACATTTATGTTTAAATAATGTGTAGTTAGAGGTTTGTGTTTCTTTACATATTAAAGAGTACACCCAAATAGTTCCACCAATAATGTAAAGATATTCTAAACTTGATTATGCAAAAAAAAAAAAAAACAATACTGGTAGCGGATTGGATCGGCCGATACTGAGATTTCTGATATCGGAGGAGAAAGTGGTATCGGTGCATCCCTAGTTCTAATAATCATTAGATTAGTCAGTTGTCAAAATAATCGTTAGTTGCAGCTCTATTATTGTATAATATTATTGTTCCCATAACAGAAAAGTGGAGAAAAGCATGGGCCTCCACATGCGATACGTCTCCGCAATAATGCGCTCAACAAGCCACGTGATAAGATGCGCCGATTGACAGTCTCAGACGCAACTGAGATTCGTCCTCCGCCTCCCAGATTGAGGCGAGTCACTATGCCACCACGAGGACTTAAAGAGTGCATTGGGAATTGGGCATTCCAAATTGGGGAGAAAAGAATAGATAAATAAAATAACGTGTACTACAACAAAAAGAGGGACATCTACCAAAAAAGCATATAGGGCTCTTTTTTATTTCATGTTGAAAACAGAGTGTACAGGTTTGGAATGACATGAGGGCAAGTAAATGATTTTGAGTGAATTTTCATTCAGTGAAATATTGCTTTAACAACATGCTCAGTCTTTCCGTCTCACTCGTTTGCATTTCTGTTAGGTCATTATAAAAGAGAATGTACTTTCGTATGTATATTGCTAAATAAACATATGTACATAAACAGCCTAGAGGAAAGAGAGATTAATCCTGAAATTGCAGCCACTGTGCAGTGTTCTCATTTCACTGCAGTAAGAGAGAAAGAGAGCAGATACAAATGCATTCCCCCGTGTCTTGCCAAACCAAGTTCAGCCTCTCTCTCCCCTGAACACACTAAAGACAATACACCATCCAACCACAAACTGATAACTGCAGTTAACTGTACAATTACTGCAAACCCCAAATCTAGATCATACTGCACCATCACTGGCTCTAGTTAAAGGATTGCACTGATAGTATAGCGAAAATACTGCCCTTATTGGGTGCAGTACTATTCATTGATAAGGATTGGGGTAATGGCATGAAGATTCCGCTAAATATCAAAGAAAATTTGCATAAACTCATTGCAGGAAAAGCTTAGTCTAATCCATACCATTGACCCTGGAATAGCCAGAGTATTAACCCTTTCCTCTTAAAGCCACTCTTAGCCTTACTATGGTGTGCTATAGTGATCCCATTGCCACATGTCTGACCCTAATCCTTTACAAGCATGCCGTGATGTAAACCAGGCTTATTGTTTTTGACATACGCTTCAATGAACTGGTGTTTTTATCCGTCATGATACACAATCCATTTCTTGCCCAGAATACAGATCACACTTTTGTAGTTTCATAGTTTTTT
Organism: Xyrauchen texanus; assembly: GCF_025860055.1. NCBI lineage: Eukaryota > Metazoa > Chordata > Actinopteri > Cypriniformes > Catostomidae > Xyrauchen > Xyrauchen texanus. The sequence continues at coordinate 14,190,274 of NC_068306.1, read as the reverse complement.
TCGCTTGAATAGCCTTGATGGTTAAGTTTGACAGCTGGGGTATGGAACAGAGTATCATGAAGCCCAGATAAAATAGAAAATCTCGATCCTGAGCGTTACGGGATGGGAGGAGGGTGCCATGCAGCTAGCGAGTGTGACAGATCCTATTACAGTCAGACAGGCTAATACAACACTGTCCACCACAACTGCCCAGTAGTGCCTCTTAAACAAAGAGTTCATACTAATTCATGACAGAGCACATGTAGACATAGAATGATATTGTACATTTACACTACATTTATCGTGTGGCATGTGATGACAGAGGCTGTAATCAGATATTAATCCTTTTCTATTAGAGAGTGGAAGGGAAGGGGTGAGAGATGGAACGGGAGACAGAAAACAGAGGAAGTGGTAGAGCGACAGCTGCAAAGAATACAGAAAATCAATGCAATCTTTGGCGTTGGGTTCTCTGCTCTTAAAATGAATTCAGTTATGAGGTTCCCCCAGTGTCCTTTGGGGCAAAGACTTTGATCTCTTCCTGGTTTTCCCTTCGTTTGGTCGAAAACCCAAAGGCACATCACAAAGGTGCAAGGGTACTAATTGGCTGCAAGTGCTCTAGATTCAAAGCAGATGTCCAGACTGCATGGAGAATTTATGACAGAAATTAATCAATGCTTCATTACACCAAAAGAAAGAACAATCTGGAATTTCTTAGTTTTATCAGCAGAGGGGGGAATTAGGGTCGATTTACAGTGTGCCATACAACAAAGTGAAGTTGCAGAAAGGCTAAAAACAAAAGGTCCTGACCGTGCAAACAAGCACATTTTCATTAACGTAACAGACTGCAAATAAACAAGAAAGCATTTGTTAAGCTTGATTTATAAGGGGGAGAAGACATCTGATGTCTTATAAAGGGATGACACATTGAAATGCAATGAATGGAGAACAGAGATGACGACAAACAGGATTGATATTGTGGCGTGATTGTAACAACACGGAATTACTTAGTAATCTGAAGTGCGACTGGAGTCACCTCCCATTTAAATCTAAATACCCTTCTCTTCTTGTCTGACTCCCACAGCTAAGATATTAACTGTGATTGCTACAATTGTCCTCTTGTCAGAAAAAGACAGCAAACAGAACAGCAGTCGTTTACATAAGCAGTGAATCTGTGCCAGGTGGGCCTCTTTAATGCCATCTTTTTCCTGAATGTTTTCTACACATGCTGTCCATTGGAATGGCTGCATCTGTGCAGTGTGACAAAAACTCCTGTGTTCGAACAGTTGGCACGTGTCCCCACTGAAACGCGCTCAAACCCCACACACGTTCGTGCACATGCTCTGGAAAGGGTGATGAAGCCACAGTCTGGGTGAATTTGGGTGGTGTCAGGCAACTCTTCCTCTGAGGGTGGGGTTACTGTCCACTCCATGATCCCAGCCACATGCTGCCATGCCCATACAGAGCCCTTGCCAGCCAAAGCAGAGCCCCACTCCAGGAAATGCTCTGTAGGGGTTTGGACATCTGTTTGGACAGCCTTATACCTCTCCTGTTATGCAATGATCTATAGCAACATTTCCATCTATACATCAACAGCTTGTGTGGGTGGTAATGGCACATTATATTTGTCCCAATGAAACAAGTGAAGCGTTTCAGCTCATGCAGCACTTTAATCTAATCTACTGTAGTCATTGTATATTTAAAGGGATTGTTAACTCTAAAATGAAAATTCTGTCATCCTTATGTTGTTCCAACCAATATGAATTTATTCCTTGGTGAAACACAAAAAGGAAATATAATGTAAATAAATAATGTTAGCTTCTGGCACCATTCACTTTCATTGTATGGAAAAAATATCCAATGAAATTGAAGGATGACTGAGGCATAACCTCAACAAAATATTTCCTAGTGTGTGTGTGCGTTTGCACAGGGTGTGTGTGATGCGTTATGTGCAGTAGGGCGTAGAAGTACTTGTAGTCAGTGCATGTTGCATGTTATGTGCTGCTTGTTACTCTCTGCTCTCAGCTACTGCCACCGGCTAGCCCCCCTAGTGGAGGTGAAAAGAGGAGCCGAGTGCGTAAGTCTCCTCCTGCCGGTACACAGCCTCTCCACCACCAAGACTCCTGCAGTGCCTCCACGTGGCCACACACGGATACTGGGATCCGCGAGGTCCCAGGCTAAACTGCAGGGGATCTCGGAGCAGCAGTGGGCCCCAGAGGCATGACGTGCAGGCCCACCGGCGTGTGGACACGCCCTGACGCCTGCCAACCACTGTCCCAGCTAGGGGTCAAATAGCATGGGTAGATGGGGCTCATAGCCTTGGATGGCAACCTGTCTAAGAGAAGGTCACTCTGAAATTAAATCGGGACTGCGAGGAGTTGCGCCCCACAGTCCGCTATAAGCATAGTAAAGCCAATCATGGAGCACAAAGACATCCCAAATCCTATACTTCCAACGGCGGGAGTCCGTAGGAACATCGCAGCGGATGGTGGTGCTGGTCCTCCTTCGGGAGGACACCATGACAAAGGGACCTTAAACCCCGGGATTGTCCCAGGGAGGGTCCTGTCCGACCACATTACCCCGTCCAATGCACTCATGCGCTGTCGGAGACCAGTTGTTATGGGAACCTTCAACGCATGCACAGCGAAAGAAGCGAGGTTGATAGAACTTGCACATTGCGCAGAGGAACGGGAGTGGAGATCCTGGGGGTCCAAGAACATAGGAGAGTGCACACTGAAGACCCGATACTGTACCACAGAGTGGAGAGAAGCACGTTCATTTCCGCATCAGCGTGGAAGAACGATGCCCAAGCCGCAACAGGAGGTGTAGGGTTAATGCTGGGCCCACGGGCACGTAAGGCTCTACGTCGGGTTTACCACCACACCGACAGGATTATGTGCGCAGAGTTCTCGGGTAACCCAGTAACAACAGTCATAGTCGTGTACTCACCCACCAACGTGGCGCCATCTGACGAGGTGGAGAAGTTCTTTGAGGACCTTGTAAGAGTGGTCCGCGGCATCCCAACGCACAACTTCCTGGCAATCCTTGGGGACTTCAATGCGAGGCTTGGACCAGAGGACGTACCCTTCCCTTATCACGACTCTACCAACCGCAACGGCACCTACCTCACTGCCTTCCTCACGGAGCACGAGTTACTGGCGGCAAATACCATCTTCCGGAAGAGAACAGGAAAGAGGTGGACCTTCCGGGACCGAGCCTCAGGAATGCTACGGTAGCTAGATTACATCCTAGTGAGGAAGAAGTGGAGGAACTCCATCATGAATGCTGAGCCATACAGCACCTTTAGTTCTGTGGGCTCAGATCACCGCGTGATCTCAATGAGGGTTCGTTTGAGCCTCAGGGCCCCCAAACCAAGTCCCAAAATCCGGTATAACTGGAAAGCTTTCTCAAGTGACCCTGGCCTTCTAACCAGATACACAGAGGAGGTGAGGAGACGATTCCAGCAGCTGGACAGGGGAGCGGAGGCAAGCAGTGAATACAGGAGATTCGGCACAGTGAACGAGGAGGCGACCAGACTGTGCGTGCCTAAGATGGAGAAAGTTAGAACCTCCCTGCGATCAAAACATCCAGAGGTCATAGCAGCACGTGGGATGGCGGAGGAAAGCCGCCTCAACTTTGAGCGGGAACCAACTGAGGAGAGGCACAGTGAGCTGAATGAAGCCAAACAGTTTCTTTTCAGAACCTATGATACCATCAAAGGGGAAGAACTGATGGAAAGAGTGCAGAGGGTGCAGGCGGCGCATGGGGAAGAACAGCAGTATGGGGAAGCATGGAGGGTCATCAATGAAATGACGGGGTGGAAGAGGACCAAGGAGGGACAGGTGAAGGGACACAGCCCGGAAGAGAGGGTGGCGACCTGGTCAAGCCACTTCAAAAGGCTGCTGGGAGAAACAGCAGACGCAGCTGAGGAAGAGGAAATACCATCAGACCTCCCAAACCTGAACGTCAATGATGGTCCCTTCACACTCGGTGAGCTCGTCAGGGCAAAAGCCACAGTAAGAGTGGGAAAAAGCGCTGGTCCGGATGGCATACCCCCAGAGGTGCTGAAGAACTGTGATCTTGACTAGTGACATCATTCTAGAGTTCTGCAACCTTGCTCTGCTTCACAATCGGCAGCCTGATATGTGGTCTCTATCAAACATCGTGCCATTGCCCAAATCCGGAGACCTCTTGAAGCTGGACAACTATTGAGGTATCAGCCTGACCTGTATCACTGCGAAATCTACAACCGCATGATTCTAAACAGGGTCCGGCAAGCAATCGACCATCACCTGAGAGTAAATCAGAATGGCTTTCGAGTAGGGCGAACTGCTACAACCCAGATCTTGGCACTCAGGAGATTGATAGAGGAGGTGAGGAAGGACAACCTGACTGCAGTTTTATGTTTCATAGACTTCAAAAAGACATTTGACTCGATTCATCGAGGCATGATGGTGAAGATCCTGAAGGCATATAGAATTCCTCCGAACCTACTCCGGGCAATAGAGTCCATGTATTCAGGAACAAGGGCCAGGGTGGTGACTCCAGATGGTAACAGCGAGGAGTTTGACATCCTGGCTGGAGTTATGCAAGGGGATACATTAGCCCCCTCCCTCTTTATCATAGTCCTTGATTATGCGCTCAAGAAGGCAATCAGTGGGCGAGAGCAGGAACTTGGCTTTACGCTGACACCAAGGAAGTCAAGTCGGCACCCGGCAGTAGTCTTGACAGACCTTGACTATGCGGATGACATTAGTTTGCTCTCCAATAACATGTAACAAGCTCAGGAACTACTACGCTAGAGTGCACTAAGGTAGGCCTTAGGGTAAATGCAAATAAAACAGAGGTCATGACCTACAACGTACCACCGGAACATCAACCTCTCATAACAGTAGGAGGCACTGTGCTGAAAGAAGTTGAGGACTTTAAGTACCTGGGTGCATGGGCCAACTCAACTGAGCAAGACCTAAAAGTGAGGAAGGCACTTGCATGGAGGGCCCTGAACGGAATGAACAGTGTATGGAACTCCAACCTCTCCCGCCAAATCAAACTCAGCTTCTTCTACGCGACGGTAGAGTCTGTTCTCCTCTATGGCAGTGAATGCTGGACCCTGAATCCAACCCTAGAGAAGTCCCTGGACGGGTGCTACACCAGGATGCTGCGTGCAGTGTTTAATATCAGTAAGAGTGTGCAAGTAACCAACAAAATCCTGTATGAGGGAGCATCAAGAGTGAGCAACAAGATTGCTGTGAGGAGAATGAGACTTGCAGGACATTGCCGAAGGCATCGCGAGCTGCCTGCCAGCAAGCTGGTGCTATGGGAACCAACACATAGCCATCGGTCAAGAGGACGTCCCACGCTAACATACGTGGACATACTCAAGAGGGATACAGGTCCCAGAGCACCAACGAACTGGCCGGATGCATGGAGAATCGGGATGCCTGGAGGCAACGATGGAAGGCTCGTCTGAGGACGACTTAGAGATTATTATTTTTGTGAAAAGTTTGAAAACTAAGAATTTAGGAGGTAGAGCCCTGCTGCATTGGTGTTTCTCACAGTTTTCCACCTTATGTCAATGTACGTAATTTCCTCCAAACACAATTTTTTCTTCATTAACATTTTTTTTTTATAATTAAAGAGATAGTTCACCCAAAATTTAAATTCTGTCATTTGGTAGTCAATTGCTCACTCATGTTGTTCTACACCCAAAATGACAGCCTCAGTTTAATCTCTTTAACATTCAAGGAAAGTGAATGGTGACTAAGGCTAACATTCTAACATCTCCTTTTGTGTTACTCTGAACATAAAGTCATACATATTCTGCTAGTCTTTGCTATCTGATTCTGCTTTCAGTCTCTTTTTATAAAAGTTAAACAGAGCTATCTTTAAATTGGACATCTATTCTGTGGCACTGTGGATTCAGCAATAGGACAAAATCTGGCAAACATTACAAAATATATCAGCAGAGACACATGGATTAGACAAATATTCTCCAAAAATAAAATAAAAACAAGCATTTTCAAAGGGGAGGCCACAGTCATCATTGCCACATACTCACTGTGTGTTCTGTTCTTGGTTTGCAGTTCCCACCAGTAAGCACACTTTTGCGGATCGGTAGTGCCCGTCTAAAAATAAGGGTCTGGAAGGCCTGACCTCAGAGCGCTGCTGCTGGACAATGAAAGCATTGAGCAGAACCCAAACCTACATTCCTGTCCACACCCCTCTCACACAAACTCACACTTCTAAAGTCACTCATGTGACAAGAAAAAGACTTCTTGGATCCACATGCTAAAGGATCCCATGATAAATCATAATCTCTGAAAGAGCAGTACAGATTAAATTAATCTAATATTAAAATGAACAAAGTGCTCTGCCACATTATAATAGCAAGTAGCAAATAATTTTTTTTCAACACTATTGCTTTTAAAAATGTATGAGCCCTTTGAAGATATTTAATCTTGGTCACATCCATCTCAAATCTGTCTAGGAGGGCATTTAGGCAACACTTGGCCTTTTCATGATCGGATAACTATCTGATTAGTGCGGGGCGATATGTAAAAAATATTTTATCAATAATCAAGTAAAGAAATATTGCAATATACAATTAAATCAACCACCCCCAGCCGAGGATCTGTGAATATTTTTTGCTTTATTGAAACATAAAAAGACATTTGTAAATTCAAACACTTTAAACTAACTGAAAAAAAAACTATTAAATTAACAAAAGATCAAAAAACCTTAACCACCTACCTAAATCCAAACAGTCTCCAACAGCCCCATTTGCCATTAAGCGAGCATCCGTCAATGACAACAGGTGGAAAATTACTAATAGCATAGTTTACGAACTAAAGACAATTCTAAAAAGATAATAATAATAATAATAATAATAATAACCATAATAAACCCTAATAAATTCCCTTGCGTTCCCAAAATAATGGTGTCAAATATGTTCTGATTGAATTTATGTTTGTATTGCTTTTTGGTAATACAGTAAATTAAATTAAAAAAAAGAATTCATTTTAGGTTCAAGGTGAATGTGTCTTGTATTATTTTATGATTTAATCACTTTCATCTTTGCTTCTTTAATACAAAGATATATATTACTGAATCTGTAGAGTTACATTCAAAATGCATGTTAACCGTGAACTGGTCAGTGAAAAAGCAAACCAAACTCACAGCACCTCCTGAGATGATCGGAAATCATTTGCACCATTTTCATAGATGACATTATTCTTGCAAACAGTTTTCAGAGGAATGAAACAGAGAAAAAAAGAACGAAAACTCTTTCCATGAGACAGGCTCGTGTTGTATGACTACATGCGTATGTTCCACAAGATAGGCTCACGCTGCACACCTCTGAACAAACAGCAAATCAGACACCAGCAATGACAGCTTTTCTTTTGTCTGTTCTTAATAGAATAAAGTGTTCTTCAAGTGCATGATTTGTGACTAACAGCATTTCTTGTCATGCGCCACTCTGAGACGTCTTACAGGTCGCCCACCTGATCCGGGTAGATGAGCAAAATAACCTGTACATGAAATACATTTGGACGAGGAGCTAGTTTCACACCCTAGCCACTGTTAAATATATTTGTCAACTTCCCAGATCCATGGTTTTGCCATTTCCCGATATTGGTGATCATTGTTTGCCAATTGAGAGTCGCAGTCGATATCGATATCTTTGGATATAGGGCAGGACAATAGGATGGACTTACAATCAGTAAAAACTCATGAAGTGACCAAGTGTAAATACACACTTAGTAATGCCCTGTATTTAAACAAGCGATTTTATGGGGTCTTTAGAAAATATAAAACCAACTTACATTTAATCTTCAGCTTGCAACTTTCCTTTTCTTAATATATCCTACCTCATGGTGCTACTTTGGTGACTGTGTGCTTGTTTCAAAATCCAACCATGGAAGAAAAAATTATAATTATTTCCTTGTGCACTACAAGAGTTTCCACAGGTTTCAGACAGTCCGTTCCTAGCTACCTGCAATGCAGACTTTACCATAAAAACCACGGATAAAAACCATAATTTCATATTGCACAAGGACTTCACTTATGCAACCATGTCAAACTTACAGTACAGCAGTGGTGCGTTTATTCCATAAAGAATGACTGATGTTTTCTCGGATAGGCTGTGTGTGAGAACTTTTTGTTTCCGATCATCACCTGCCTCTTGTTCTCTCTGTGACTCACTCGCCCTTCACCCCCAAAGGACACACTACTGATCTGTAAACCACAGTAAGACAATTCTTGTTGTTTACAAGAGGGACATTGACTGTGGGAACAGGCCTCTGGGGATGAGGAAACAAGAGAGGCTGAAATCTTAGCAGATGTGCCTGAATGTACTGAAATAAATATATCAAAATTAGGCTGGTAATTAGTAAAACAGGGGAGGATGGCAATGATTGAGTCCCCATGAAGAAGAGGTATAGCGATCACTTGACCCACTTTGGTAAGTTTGTGTATTCAGATTTTGAACAATATGGGGGGGGTCTTATGGTGGCAGATGGACAATATGTTTGGATAATAAAGGATTTATTCTAAAGGCCCAGCCAGGCTAGGTGGTATTGATTTACTGTATATTTTCCCTGCCAAAATTTCCACTGGCCCAAACACAAAAATGAAAAATAGCTATCATGCATGGCTTTAAAAAAATGTGTCCGATGCTAAATATTTTTTATATATACACATTTAATTTTTAAAACAATTTCCCCCAAAATCGGTTGGGACGTTTAAATGTACATTAGGTAGATATTAGGCCTGATTTATGAATTAATAATGGGAATATAAACATAAAATTCAATAATGCAACAAGACTAACACTGACTGATACACAAAGCACCAAAAGAAAATACCTGTACAGTCCAGAAACGAGACATGTAACAGGTGTGTTATGAGGATGACAAAGTAGACCGTTTTAAATGTCAACTTTGAGATGAACAGCTTTGATAATAATTCTAGCCAGGCCTGAATATTTCTAACAGTGGCCACGGGCCATCGGGAAGTCCTTATTGTCAAGCCCTACACTGACAAATTATTTTTAATGATATCAATTTAAATGCACAATAAATGGCTGAAATTAAAAGCTTGTTTTGAGTGATTCTTACTTGACAAATCACAAGTGTGTGATTCTATCAGCTTGCGCCTTTAGGAGTTTCATGCCTGAAGTTAGCCTAGTCATTTATGCACATTTTACCCCAATTCTCATTACCGCAATGCAAAAAAGAAAAGAAATTCTCATATCCCTACTTACTTGGCACTGCCTTTCATCTTCAATGGTTTTGAAATGAACCATTGAAGATGAAATACCAATAAAAATGGTAATGGTCCTAAATCTTGCCATAATTTTCTTTGGGCAAAATATAATATCATAATTGTTTTGTATTGATTTGTAATTAAATATGATCAGTATATGTTCTTGATAGGTTTAGTGAGAATTAAATAATATTCACTCAAAACTGATAAAAAAAATGTTTTTATAAATGACATGAGAAAGTGCTTTACGTAATGACAATGGTGTTGGTAGATTTGGGGAACTAATACTTTTGTTAATCAACCAAGTGGGTCTGGTTATTGGTCAATACCAATATCTCTGAATATCTGATAAATATCAGCCTGATAAATGGCTTAACCAATATTTTAGTCTATCACTATTTGTAACCCAAAAATAAAGATACAAATTCAAGCTTTCACAGCCGCACGTGAATACACACATGCATGAGTGGGTCTGTTTACGCCATTATGCAACAGCAGAGTTCTTCCGATCTGTGTCTCTTTAGCCCCCACATGACCACTGAGGCGAGAGACATCATCTCAGCACACTATGCTTACTCCTCCTGCCCCCTTCTCTTTCTCCTTTACAGTGCTAGAGTTTTAGGCCACTGGATTTCTTTACGCTGCACTGTACGGTCAATTAAAAATATAAAAAGTACATGCTGCAGCAGGTCAAACTACGTAAAAAAACAAGCAGGATCATTTAAGACAGTATCTCTGTCTTGGCAAGATAAGTTACATTCTGCCACACTATCGGTGAATCCTGGGCAGGCTTTATTCATTAGCTGAATGGCCAGGCTATTGATTTTGTGTCTGAACATCTTGATTCACTGATAAAAGAGAACTAAAGTACTTGAAGGCCAACATCATAAACCAAAAATGTGTGTACCACTTTAAATGATTTGCAGATAACAGACTGGAAACAACTTGGTATCGGTCATAATAAGTTGTAATTGTTAATGTTGACTGTGCAATTTAGTGTACTGTTGATGAAGAAGAGCGATCAAGTTTTCGCTTCCATCACCACTACCTCGTTACACTAAAGACTGTGCCAACTATTAAAACCAAGTGAGGTTGCTATCAAAAGTTATTCATTTCAATTAATTTTTCGAAGAGGACAAAAGAACCCGGAGTAAAATGGACTGTGCTCAGCTGGTGTATGTCTATCTTTGTCTACCCTCTGTGTTCTCTCACTTTTGCACAAAGACAATCTACCTGGCATTTGAATGGACACGGTGTGCCAACACCCTCTGGGTCTGCTTCACACCAAAGTGCAATTCACCTCATCTGCTCAAAGCTTTGGGATTTCAAGCCAGCGTGCCACATGACACCACATCCCTTGTAGTGTGCTTCTTGGTGAGAAACGAGTTAAAAGATACTGGATACCAAATAAGTAAAACACTGCAGTTTGTCTCAAGCCCAAGTTTGGAGTAAGCAAGGCTTATAAAGTTGATCTAAGAGTGAAATAGGAGCCTTGTGAGTCACGTTCACCATTATCTGAGTGTCTCTGGATGACCCTTTCAGACACTTGCTGCTGGGTTCTAGGCACAGACAATTGGAGAGGTATAAATGTAAGACTCGCTGTGCTGTGTATTCCTCATAAACACCAAGGTCTAAACTCTGCAAGAACATTCCAGAAAAAGGTGGATTTACATAATTTTCCTGCTAAATTGGGTCTCTGTCCTACTTGGGAGATTCCCTCAGCAGCATAACAATCAATGAATTAACTGCTGTTCTTCTCTAAAGCAGGCATGTGACATAAGTAAAAGCTACTCTGCTCCTGTCCTGCACAAAGAGACAAACTAAACAACTTGACCTCATGATACTAAATTATACTGTCCGGTTAATTACTCATCATCTATGGGCTTCACTGGACCACACTAACTAACCTGCCATGGTGTCTGACTGATGCTGGCAGAGCGTGAAACGTAAATGGACAATAGGAAGTATGGAAACTGGCATAGAAGTCATTGAATGGAAGACCAAGAAAATACAAAGGAAGAAAGAAATGTCTAGTCCTGGTATAAGCAACAAAAGCTTAGATGCCAAAAAGTTGTTCATTTTCACTGCAAGAGTGTGTGCAGATGGCCAAAGCTTTGAATTCCAATCATACAGTCATGCTACAAATTTCAGTTTCCAAATGATGTCATCTGTCATTCACTGAATCCTTGCTATGCTTAAAGGAATGTTCTGGGTTCATTACAAGTTAAGCTCAACTGACAGCATTTGTAGCATAATGTTATTTACCACTGAAAATAATTTCAACCAAGTAAAAATTTTGGTTACAGCAAACCACTAACAATGGTAGTGAATGGGGCCAGTCCATGAATACACACCCTTTCAAAAGTATATACAAGATTTAAACATTATACGTGTTAAAATGACTTAAATGTGAACAAATAATTTACAGGGTTTACTGGCATTATGCCGTTATGGCAATCCAGTTGTAATACTGGATTTAAATTTACAAAGATAAGGTTAGTAAAATAATGTTTACATCTTGTGGCTATACGTTAGAAACAATGTGTATCTTAAGATTTATGGACTGGCCCCATTCACAACAATTATAAGTGCCTTATTGAAACAACGATTTCTGCTTTTTTTTTTTTTTTATAAACAAGGGACGAGTTTAAATTATTTTATGTGTTAGGCCCCGTCCCAATACCTCCCCTTACCCTAGATTTCTGCCCTAACCCTTGTTTTTGCGCGTTCTCGTGTAGGGGTAGGGTGTCCCAATACTCTAAAGAGCAAGGGGGAGTGATATTCTCCCTTAAAATCAACCCTCAAAACATAGTGCGGTCCGATGCAGGCTTAAAACGAAGTGGAAGATGAAATTACCCAGGATACCTTATGAACTCAGCGAGCCGGCCAAATTTTTCAACTAAGATGGCGGACACCGCTGGAAAGGAGCAACTGAATTGTAAGTATATTTTCGCAAAATAAGCATGTTAAAAATTCGAAATATGTTGGAATATGTTAGTTTGATGAACATCCAATGGACTGTTGAGTTTTGAACACTAATGTTAGAAAATATTTCACGAAGCTATCTGACGATGTTCATATGAAATCTGCCGAGTGCTTCAAAAGAGTCTGCCAATCAAATATGCATCTGATCTGGGTAGTTAATCTAATTTTATTTTCAATTTTGGCTTCTAAGGATTATAAAAAGAAGATATGTGAGGTAAAATTATTAAAAACTAGCCGCGATCATCTGTCCCTTCACAGCGCTGTCATTTCTCTCTAAACCCAAACTTGACGTCAGAATCAGCACTGAGCACAATCGGTGATTGTTGTAAAGTGCAGTGTCTGCTGTTTCTAAATTGCGGGACGTTGTTGGTGGTAAAAACAGCTACTAAAAGCACAATGATCCGCGCAAGAGACGTCGCCCCGGTTCCCATGGAGGCGCGCGTGCGCTCGGAAACGGATTGCAACTAGACAAGCAAACTATACTTTGGGTTTTGTGTGCGCTTCTAAACGATCAAATACACACAAATATATGGCAAAATAACCGGTTTAGAGATTCACTTAAACACAGTTGATGTCTTAAATGGGAGTTAACATTTGGGAGAAAACCCAGCTGGAACCGGCATTTTCTGAATGAAAATAGTAGTAGTAGATACGTCAACGTTGCGCGTGACGTAGTGAGGTTTGCCGCGCTAATTTGCATATAGTGGTGTCCCATTTCATAGGGAAAGATCTTCAACTCCACTTCCCTCGTTGAGGGGACTTTACTTTCGAGGGCACTCAAAACCAAGTGGAAGTTTTAAGGGGGGAGAAATGGGACAGGGCCTTAATCTTCTTTGCCACAAATGCTGTCGATTGAGCTTATATACTTGTATTAAGTCCGGTTCTTTTAATGTTTCCAGTAATAACCCATTTTCCCAGATGGCCAACCCATTTAACCATTTATTAATTTCCTACATTTTTGTCAGAATCCTCTAAACTTGTGACAAGACAAGAACAAGTGCAAAAAAGCTTAAAAATAACAAGAATATGTACAAGTCACACAAGTTCAATGTCATTACTCACCTAGATCTCCATGGTTGTCATGGGAAGCCCTGCTGGAGGCTATTGAGTCTCCATCATGGGGCCAGATTTGTCCCGTTTTCCTAACGCCTACTATTGTGGCCTCGGACACCACAACATGTTGCTGCCTGTGCCGCTTTTGAGTCTGCGGTGTGGGGGGGCTGCTGCTGTCAAATGAATGCTGAGAATTCTGAGAGTTTTGAGAGGGTGAACGACTCTTCTCCCTAAGGGGGCGACGGTAGGCTGTCGTAGGGCTGGGCGACACATGACTGGACTGCCCTGAGGAGAAGTCTTCCTCACTAGATGTCAGATTTTCATTAGAGCTGCAGTCTGGCGTGTAGCCCCCTCCACCACCCCCCACATCCTCAAAACTCCCAGGAGAGTAGGACCTCCTTGGCCAGGTGAGGAGATGGTCATCGCTTCCTCCATGGTCTCTCATGGTGACCCTGCCATCACCACTGTCTCCTGACATCATACCTCCAACGTAAACACTAGTATATGGCTGGAAATCAGATGGCTGCCATGGTGGTGGTGGGGGTTTACCCCCGTTTGGTCTGTAGCGTGGGCTGGGCTCACCATCTTCATACTCTGCATCATACCCACAGGTGCTTTCGGTAGAGCGCCCCCTATAGACAGGCCTGGTGCGCAGATCACCTGCCACTGTAGCAAGGTTACCAGGAAGTGAATGGAGAGACCTCTTCCGTTCCATCTGCATGGCTTGATTTCCAAGAGAGACGATTTTGTCAGAGACCTCACGATCATTGACTTTCACAAGGCCCCGGTCATGATGAAACTCCACGTTGGTGTAGAAAGATTTTTCTTGGCCTCCTTTCCCTTCACTGGCGGAGTGCGAGTTAGCCCGTTTGATCCTCTCGAAGTTCGACCTTAAGGCAGCAACCCCAAGCCCCATGCCCGGCTTGTCTTTGGGGGATGGATCTGAAGGCAGTTCCTTGTCAGGGGGTGGATGGGGCCTACGAGGGGAGAACCCGCCCCTCTGTGTGGATGGTGAGAGCCCATCCGTCTCACTGACTGGCCCTGCCTGGTGTGCCTCAAACCCTGATTGTAGCTCCAGTCCATCACCATGGGAGGCTGACTTCCTGGCAGGGGGAGGTCTTGGTTTCACTCTGGTCTCTCCTACAGGCTGAAACCTGCTGCGTTCTGCCTGTCCATGCTCTTGTGCATGAAGATGCTGGGAATCAGCCCCCACAGCTTGCTGGTCCCCTTCAATCATGTGAGGTGGCTTCCTGAAACCCCATCTCTGCCTGTCATAGCTCTTTCTTTCCTTCGCCAGCAGTGTCTGAAGGTAGATCATCCGAAAACGCTCTTTGTTCACCTCCATTTCTAACCATCTTATGGAAGCTTTACACTTCTCCAGTTCTTGTTCGATGCCCCCTACTGACCTGAGCTCCATCTTTGGAGGCTCTGACTCTGGAAACTGAGCTTTCCAAGCTTCAATGAAACCCACAGGCTCCACCATTGTTGGCATTAATTGTTTTTGCTCAGAATGATGTGGGAAAATATCAAATTGGTCAGAAACAAACAATCAACTATATGCAACTGAGTGGGACTTCACCCAATGCAAAGCAAATCAGAGCAAAGTATGAAAACAAGACGTTCATAATAGGGGATATTGAAACGACACTTAGTAAAAACGTTTACAAAACACTTCGCTCATGATTTCCCTGGAATTGTCACAAGTATCAGTCTTCTTTTTCCAAATTGGTCGTCGTTGCGAAGTTCTTTAACGACAGAATGGCCGTTATTGAACGTTATATCGCGCGAAAACAATAAAGACACGCGCACGGTCATCTCGCGCACCATTCCGACGAGACCACTCGCAGAATATCACGCGCACAAACCTCGGTCCCCAGCACAATGACAGCATCTGTTCTCCAGAGCGCACAGAATGGATAAAATACTCCTTGGTGAGAGAAAAACACGCTATTTAAAATCAAACTGTCGAATTGAACAAATTAAATGGTTCGGTCGTGTCCCTGACGATGCATTCCAGCTGTCGTGCGCTCATAATGTAACGTCGTTTTTATCACCATTATCCCCTAAGCCCTTTGTGCCTACGTCTATGGAGAATGAAAATGGTAAAAACGTGAAAATTAAAGAAAAACACTTTCCTTTACTGGTTGTTTAGTTCCTGTTGACATGAAGGATGGCAAAATTCAGTGAAGATTATCTAATTTTGCAGGCAGCTGATAATTAGTCGGAGCAGATATCTTGTCTGCTGTACGCAATGTAATGCCTCTGTGTGAAATGCACTGCGAGCTGCTGCTGCTGCAGGAAAGGGCGGGACTACGTGACATGAGTGACAGGTCTCTCAGGAGGGGTTCCATTTAAAGCGACAGACTGCTCCACCGGTCCGAATGAGGTTGAAATAATTTAACTTTTTTCGAACATGTGTTGGGGGAAATTATGTCTGACTATTTTCGTCCAAACTACCTTGCGTTAACATGCTATAATTGCGTTATTTGACTGTAAGAGAAGATACACGCAAACACGCGCAAAATATTTTTGGACAATGACACTCAGTCAGGTTTTTATAATTTAATTCTTCGTCCCATATTTTGCATATGCGTCTTTCATGGTTTCCTTTCAATTGATGAATTAGCAACAATAACAACTCACGTTTATCTTTTTGTGAAATTAAATAATAATTATAAATAATAAAAAAATAAAAATATTTTTAAAAAAAAAAAAAGAACAACATTTGTTCAGTGGTTACATAAAAGATGCAGCTGTGTTTATATGTGCAATTCGATGATGTCATTGCAATTGAACTGTATCATTGCGCCATGTCTTGTTTTTGTCGCCTTCAAGTGTTCAATCCTAACGTTACACCACCGAGGGACAGCTCTGCATTTTTATCATCAGGATATAAAATATTATTCTCAAATAATTTTAACTTACACATGCTCGTTGTGGTTTTAAATTATTACATTAAATAAAGGGATAGTTCACTAAAAAATAAAAATGATTTCATTTTCTCATGCCATTCCAGATGTGTATGACTTTCTTCTGCAGTACACAAACACATTTTTTAGAAGAATATCTCAGCTCTGTTAGTCCATTCAATGTAAGTGAAAGGTTGCCAGAACTTTGAAGCTCCAAAAGCACATATAGTATAAAAAGCAGTATAAAAGTATTCTAGACGACTCTTGGGTTTAAATCCATATCTTCAGAAGCAACATAGTAGGTGTGGGTGAGAAACAGAGCAAAATGTAAGTCCTTTTTATCTAAATCTCCACTTTAATTTTCAGATGTGAAAGTGAAACTAAACAGGCACCACATGTGACTTTCAGATGTAAAAGTGAATGTGGAGATTTAAAGGAAAAAAGGACATAATTTTGATCTGTTCTCACCCACAAGCTATTATATTGCTTCAGTAGGTATAGATTTAACCACTGGAGCTTTATGGATTACTTCTGTTTCCTTTATGTGATTTTTGGAGCTACAAATATCTGGTCACCATTATCTTGCATTGTATGGGCCTACAGAGCTGAGATATTCTTCTAAAAATATTTGCTTGTGTGATGATATGCACAACGAATGCAAACTGGCAAAAACTAAATAATGTGAATGTTTATAGTAAAAAAAAAAAAAATCTGTTTCTAATCCATACCTATCATATATCTTCTGAAGACATAGATTTAACCACTAGTCATATTGATTACTTTTATGCTGCCTTTATATGCTTTTTGGACCTTCATTTGTGTTCTGCAGGAGAAAGTCATGCACATATGGTATGGCATGAGGTTGAGTAAATGACAAAAGAATTTTCATATTTGGGTGAACTATCCCTGTAATACCAGAGGATGAACTTTAATTACACACAAAAGACTGGAGATAGACGCAAATGCAGGCCAAGGGCATTCTATTCTCCTGCTGACCATTACCAATTATTGAGGTAATTGCATAATATTATTTCTTGTTGGTTAGTATTTTTTTTCCCTAATTTCTTAAATAGTAGGAAAAGTTGTCACACTGCATCATTATGCAAACAAAGAGAGACAAATCATAGTTGTAGACATTGGTCAAATTAAACTGGCAAGTTTATTTGTAAAATTACGTGTATAATCATATCATACCATTTAGCAGCGATGTACACAGCAAGTTTAGGTATATAAATATAGATCAAATTATTTGGCTAATTACAACTGACGGCATGCATTATACTATATAATACATGGATATAAAACGATGACATTTTACAAAGGGAAAACAATTGCAACAAACTCTCCTTGCATCAGCTTTAGGCAATTGTAGATATTATATCTTCATGCAGAGTAGAGGACCAGTGATACAGCTTACTTGCTTTCATACACCCTGGTCATTCCATTTCTCTGTCATTAAAACAGACATGCACAACACAGAAGCCTGAGGGTTGAAGCGGAGTACAGGGAGGCAGATTTTTACCAAGCATTAACTGGCAATAAAGACATAAATGAAGAGAGAGGGATATTTTAATGTTTTAGTTGGAAAGTAAAACTCAAAAGTGCACTCTAAAATAAATATTTAGCAATGGGAGTATAACAGAAGTGTAGATAATTGTCAGTATGGTTAATAGTTGGTATGGCAAAAGGCAATGTCTAATGAGAAAAAAGTTTGCAACATTATTCTAATGACACTAAAGTTTTCATAAGCTTCTTTTTAATGCCAACACCCAAATTCAGTTCCTGAGCAAGTCAGACCACAGTGACCGGACCACTCTAATAAAAGCTAATGAAGTCTATAAATTTAATTCAGCTTAGTCAGAGGCAAGTTTGAAATGATACAAAGCAAAGGAAACAATCACCTGAAAAGGCTTAAGTCACAAAGGCAGATACAAAATTACATTTACCAAATATTTACGATATATACTTGTTAAAAAATTGAATGTATTGCAGTGGAATATACTTTAACAGTGTAATTTACTCTCAAGCAGAAATGGTCATGTGTTTAATGCAGCCAGAAACGGCATTAATCTTGAGGAATTGAGCCATTTTTTTTCATGTAGTAAGGTTGGTCTAATAGAGAAAATATTGTCAGAAAACTTGAGGCTTCAGGACATTATTGTAAAATGTGAGTTGAGGTGGAAAGGGCTCAGTGGAGGAATGTGTAGTGGCATTTACTTAATATGGAAGCCCATAGAGGCATTCCAATACCACAATTAGGTCATAGTCAGAGATATCCTTCCATTTCAGCAAGAATTAGTGTGAACTAAATACATGAAAGCTCTTTTTAATAAAAAAAATATATACCTTTTACCGTTCGGTATACAAATATACAGGCCTCTCCATCAGACTGGCTGGTGGTAAAGGAACAGGAGGCTGCTTCACAAAGAAGCACTTCCCAGCTGTCAATCTTGTGCTCAGGTATTTAATTATCTGTGTACATTAATTTTAATATTCAAGTATATTTGCTCCTTAAACTTGATGTGTTGCATCATAGGATTAGGACAGCTTGTAAAATGAACACACGCATTTTAATTCAAATGGTTCAATGAGTATATTTTGTAAAAGTAGAAAAAAAGTAGCTTAAACATTTGGTTTGCATTGTAAAATTCATGTTTTGAATGCAACACCTATACTTTTGACTGTTACATTTTCTACTCCTTTGTCTCAGACTTCAACCCCCCCATGAGTATTTTGTTAACATTCTCACAAGCCAATAGAGGCACATCTCATTTAGTTGTGTACAAGATGTGTAAAGTGTGGGTGGGAGACAATCAGAGAGAGAGTCTAGCCTGACAGTCCTGAGGAAGCTGTACTCTGCCTAGTGCGAAGAACTGGCTTTACTAATCAAAAGTGTCAGGCAATAATGGAAAAAAGATATGCATAATCAAATAATGGAAGTTATTACACCAAGGGAAAGACACACAAGTACAAATCAAAAATGAAAACCCACACACAATGCATGCAGCTTGCATAACATGCAGCTTTCATCCCAGGATTTGAATTGGTTAACGCATTCAAACATTCAGTCCCACACTCTTTCCCATGCTGCTTTGCGACACCATGCTTGTCCTTTGGCTCTGGGTGACATTCACCCCGAATACACAAAGGTAAACATTAGTAAACAATTCTCTCGCTCTCTCTCTTCAAAATGTACCACCCCACTATGCTCTTCGTTTAACCCCAAAAATTTATAAATTGGAATAACAAATGAACAACTGCCTAAAATAGTGTGAACCATCTCTAAACAAGCACTTATTTTTTAATTCAGCCATTTGACCACATGATATGGGGGGTTGTTTCTATATATATTATATAGAAATAACCATTATTCATACTGGTTTGAAATTAGATATATTAAGACATAACATTTCCAAATTAATGTTTAAAAAAGAAATACAAAACTGAAAAGAAAAAGGAAAAAACAAACCAGCAGGAAGTCCACAAATGTGCTAAGAACATTAATGGTTACTAATACTTCAAGACTTCAGGTCTGTGCCTTCTTAAACCCCACAGTACATTTAAAAAGCCATGTTTCTATATTACTGTTAAGTTTGTGTTAATCCGGTCCTTCTCGTACACATTCACTGTTGCAGAGCCACGCATTAAACACACAACCACATGTACACACGATCTACACATGGTGTGGATTTTGTGCTAATTTCAGTCAAGACCAGAACATTTCAGCCAATTTAGTGTCAGTGCTGTAGATCCACATCACTAGTGGGAGTGAAATGGCCACGAAGGACCAGGAGATGCCCTCGGTGCAGGCACTGAGGGAGCAGGCTTTGCCTGTGGACTTGTCCAGGTCTTTACTGGGCTCCAGGTAGTTTCTGGCTGCAAACTTGAGCACCTCATCCAGCAGGATGACTGGAAGGGAGATCTTCAGCACCATAAGCCACTGGGTCAAATTCAATGGGGTGATCTGGAAGATCATCTGTAGAGAAGAACCCAAGGCAGCTTTTGAGTTGCAAGCAATACAAAAAGAAAAATTACATACTTCTTTCGATCTTACCGGCAGGGGCTCCACATAAAGGATAAGGAAGTGAAGGGACATAGAAAGGCAGATGGCTCCGAGCAGCCAGACATTCTCCCAGGGAGGCATGCGGAGCAAAGACTGGTTCTCAGACACACTACAACAGGACACAAGAAAAAAAGAAAAAAGAAAACTGTGATTGGCTGCATATTTAATCCAATACTTATCAGTGGCAAATTGGGAGTTTATTGCAGTGCACTTCCAAGACTGACCTGTTGAGGGCGTTGCACATCTCAATGGTGACTAGCACAGACAGCGCCATGGTCATGGGATATGGAGACTCGAACACCTCACAGTTCAGGCCCTCAAACTCAGGGTTGTCTGGAGCACACTGCAGGAAGTGGCTCTGTAGAGATAAAACAGAAGCGAAATGTTATTAGTAAGTGTATGCGTTTGTGAGTATGTATG
Source organism: Xyrauchen texanus (assembly GCF_025860055.1). Taxonomy (NCBI): domain Eukaryota; kingdom Metazoa; phylum Chordata; class Actinopteri; order Cypriniformes; family Catostomidae; genus Xyrauchen; species Xyrauchen texanus. The sequence goes on along the minus strand of NC_068306.1, from coordinate 14,169,604 downwards.
AGAGAGAGCGAGAGAAATGTGCATCTACCAGTTGGTAGAAGGACACCCTAGGCCCGTCCTCAGCAGCAACAAACCACCAGGCAGCAGCACCTACAGTAGCAGCACCAACATAACCTGTAGGGTAATATCGACAACATAAGTCAAATCCCACTTGCTTTGGCCACAAACATAGGCACCGTTTAAAAGTATGTATTAAAATTAATAGTTCAACCAAAAATGAAAATTTGCTGATAATTTACTAACCCACAGGCCATCCAAGATGTATCAGATTTCCTTTCTTCATCAAAAAATAATTTAAGATTTCATTTCAGACCTCCTCCTCTAAACAATGCAAGTTAATGTACTCTGTGAATTTTTGACTTCTTCAGTTTGTGAAGCTTATCTTCTGTGATATCACCTGTACCATTGATCTCACTGTGTAAATCCTGTGAATCTCAGTAAATGCTCTCACACTTGGTTTCACTAATTACAACTTGTTACAGCTTGATTTCCTGACAGTCATATAGCCTATATATTTCTGGAAAAGAAAAAGCACAAGAAGATAATGCAATGGCATTGCTCCGAAATAAAGGATGGTTATTTACTGCAGTAATGTTTTTTATAATTATTTGCAAATCATTTTATTCACATTTACAAGATATGTAAATGATATGAGTCACCTTTGATGACGTGTTCAGATTTTGAGGGGAGGAGCTATGGTTTAACGTACCCCGGTAACGCCGGTAGCAAATTTTCAAGATTTTATTGCGGTAACCAGTATTAATGCGTTATTGTATTACATTACAAAACAGGTTGAAAGAAAAACCTCTTATAATTTTTCTTAATGACAAGTTTAATTGTTTTTTAAAACACAAAAAAAGTTAATTAAAAGATCAGAAAAATTAATAATTAAAAAACACCTTGAACATAAACAAAATGAACAGTTAAATAATATAACACACAAAAATAAACTGTAAATAAATATTTGAAAAAATATAAAAATCAATTAAGTGGTCACTTCGGATTTTAATCTTTTAAAGGGAGAATAAAAGGGTTCTGAGCATTGCTCCTTAGACCACGGTTTGTTTGTTTTTTGCTTCTCAATCGCCTTAATATAAAATATTTATAAATAAAAATACAATTTGCCCTCCATAAAGTAATTCTTATCAGGCCCTTAAACTGTATTTTGCATTAAACACTGATCAGCCACGACATTAAAACCACCTGCCTAATATTGTGCAAGTCCCCCTTGTGCCACCAAAACAGCGCAGACCTGCATCTCAAAAGTATAACCAAGAAAAAAAAACACTTATATACTAAATACATTTTATTAAAGCAAGCCTAAATATCTTAAATGTTGTTTCTCAAGTAAATGTATTTTGTTTTTTTTAGACAATTTTAAATGGAAAACAAGAGAAATAAAACTTGATAACAATAGGATTTTTTGCAGTGAATTTCTTTACACAATTAAACTTAATATAAAAATTTTTTTCCCCATTTATTCAGTGAATGTCTTTGAGGTATTATTTAAAAGACGATTTTGTCCTCTTTATTGTCAGTAAGCACGTTTAATCCAACCATATAAGTCGGGGCACAGGCTGAATAATCGGTTAAGAGCTAATTATTAATCTTTGCAATAATCGCCGAAAAGTCGAATAATTGTTAGTTGCAGCCCTAGTTCACATCAACCATGGAGTGTGGCATGTTCGTTGGAGCCAGAAGGGCTGCTTTGAGTATTTCTGTAACTGCTGATCTCCTGGGACTTTCAAGCACAACAGCCTCTAGACTTCACTCTGAATGGTGCCAAAAACATCCAGTGAGCAGCAGCTCTGTGGATGGAAATGCCTTGTTGATGAGAGAGGTCAATAGAGAATGGCCAGACTGGTTCCAACTGACAAAGTCTACAATTGTGGTGAGAAGAAAATCATCTCAGAATGTTACTCTGAGATGCAGATTGGCGCTATTTTGGCACCACGAGGGGGACCTACACAATATTAGGTAGGTGGAAAATAAATAAAATAATAAACCTTTGAGATTACACATTTTTACCATTGTCCCATATCAAACAGATCACCTAAAAAGCTTCTTAATACCAGGTGTACACGGCAATAATCTCTATACAGTCCGACAAGGCTAAAGGCTTGCTCACCACCCTTAATTACAAATATGTTTAAAAAAAAGGAAATAAATAAGTAAATAATCAAAGCAAGTGGTGCACTCACAGCCAATGGCCAGGTATCTGAAGAAGAGCCAGCCAGAGATGAGGGGCTCTCTGGCATTGCGAGGGGGTTTGCTCATGATGTCAAGGTCAGGTGGGTTGAAGCCCAGCATAGTTGCAGGCAGACCATCAGTCACCAGATTCACCCAAAGCAGCTGAACTGGGATCAGAGCCTCTGGGAACCCTAAAGCGGCAGTCAAGAAAATGCTGCCAGAGAGAGAGAGAAAACACGCATTGCGAGTTATGTGATTAGATAACCAATTGGAATAATGTCAAAAAAACCTTGGCAGGGTTTGCTCATTGTAAGGGATAAATTTCACTATGCTGTCATTTAGATAGTATCGCTTCTAGAATGGAAACTAAACAAGGGCAAAAACAAGATTAAAAAGAAATGGAATTTCTGATTAAAAACAATATCATAGGGACTCGTGATTTTACACCATGAAATCAAAAATAACCCTACTTACTAACTTAATACACAATCCTGGTCTTATAGTGTACAATTTATCAGTACGTTTTTCCAAAGAAATATATGTGTGTTTTCGCAATATTCCTCAAATATAAATGACATGTTCTGCCTCTGATATGAATTTCCCTTTCAGCTGACATCACAGACCTCTTATATTAAACCCCTCCCCTCCAATCACATGGTTTTACCCAAGCACTTTCACTTATAAAATACATCTACATTAGTTTTGTAAAGAAAAAAAAAGAAAAAAACTCTGAAATACGTCAAATAAAGTAAAACAGGTTGCACACACCATTTTATGTTGACTTCTATTTGAAGTAAAATGTTTAATGTGGACGTGCCAATGAAAGAGAGAATTTCAGAATGCTTAATGTTAGAAAGGGTTGAGATTCTTACCAGACTACCTCGCCGACATTTGAGGAGATGAGGTAGCGGATGAATTGTTTCATGTTGTTGTAAATGGCGCGACCCTCTTCCACCGCAGCCACAATGGTAGCAAAGTTATCGTCAGCAAGCACCATCTCGGATGCAGTCTTGGCCACCGCCGTGCCTGAGCCCATAGCAATGCCGATTTCAGCCTTCTTCAGAGCAGGTGCATCGTTCACACCATCTCCAGTCTGTAGGAATGAAAATAGGATGGCAAGTCAATAAACAGAGAATGATTATAATGATATACATAAAGGGCAAATCATTCCTCTTAACAGTCAGTCATTTTACATAGACTTCAAAAGCAAACAAGCCACTAGAAGATCTTTCAATGAGGACTCATTATTTCAGTTTACCATGGCAGTGATCTCATCATAGGACTGGAGGAACTCCACAATTTTGGATTTGTGGGAGGGCTCGACACGGGCAAAGCAACGTGCAGTGAGTACTGCCTCACGCTGAGTAGCGGGAGACAGATCGTCAAACTCTCGTCCAGTGTAGGCCATGCGCGAGACATCGTCATCCTCGCCAAAGATGCCAATGCGTCTGCAGATGGCAACAGCTGTGCCCTTGTTGTCGCCAGTGATCATGATGACTCGGATGCCAGCCTGCCGACAGAGTTTGATGGAAGCTGCCACCTCGGCTCTGGGGGGGTCCAGCATGCCCACACATCCCACAAAGGTCAGGTCAGTCTAAATAAGGAAGAAAAGGAATTGCAATCAGTCATGAAAATTATTATAAAAATGAGATACAGATAGTTCTGAATCTAAATTCGAAATGGATGAGCCGCATTTGAAGCCTTTGTACAAATGCCGATAAATGCACACCTGTATCTACTAAAGTTGAATTCTGTATTAATTGTGAACATCTGTAAATGGTCTACAGCTAGGCTGTTTATTCTAATTATTCTTAAAGGAATAGTTCATCCAAAAATGAAAATTCTCATAATTTACTCACCCTCATGCCATCCCAGATGTGTATGACTTTCTTTCTTCAGCATAACATAAGCAAAGATTTTGAGACAAATATGTCTCAATTCTGTAGGTACATATAATCAATGTAAGTGAATGGTGATCAGACCTTTGAAGCTCCAAAAAATAAAAAAGAATTCCTTGGTGATCAGACCTTTTTGTAGCTCCAAAAATCACAATTCACTTGCATTGTGAGGACCTACAGAGATTAGATATTTTCTAAAATGATTTGCTTGTGTTCTGCTGAGTAAATGATGAGAGAATCTTAATTTTTGGGTGAACTATCCCTTTAATGATAAATTTAACGGTTTGTTGCACACTGGTCTTTTTTTATTACACTGCATCATGTCTAAGAACACCCCTTACTCATGGAAAAATATTTGTAATGCACAGCCTTAAATGACTTCTATTATATTATTATATTAAATTCAAACTGAAAATTGAATTATTAATTAAATTGAATTAATTTCTAATCCAAATCTAAATGTTATGAGACATAAGATTTGTAAGCATCCCACAAACATTTCAACTAGTATTTTTCCATTTGTTTAACTAAATAAAACTGTACAAGTTGTGTTACAAGTTGCAATATTTGCAGCGGTGGCGCACACTCTTCGAGTGGGGTATGCTTCTTACCTCATACTCAATAAATCGGCTCGAGTCCTCCAGTACCATGCTCTCTTTACTCAACGGGTTGTCTCGGGTGGCCAGAGCCAGACATCGTAGCATGTCGCGTCCTGTGCCGTACTCGCGGATCACAGACGTAATCTTCTCTTTAATGCCTGCTGTCAAGGGTACCTTATTTCCACCCACACGGATGTGCGTGCATCTGTCAATCACCCCCTCTGGAGCACCCTGCACCCAGAAATCGTATGAGGTTAATGAACGTGCAGGCACATTGTTGTATCACAACACAAGGTGAAATAGTGCTGTGTGGCACAGACAAATAGAACACTGAAGAGTGACGTTACCTTAACGAACATCTTGCCAATGGAGGAGTGATTTTTGCTGGGAGTGCAGTAGACTGACATGGATTTCCTGTCTCGTGAGAACTCCAGAGTGAACTCTTTCTTCATCAATTGCTTGATGACCTGAGAGAGAGAAACATACACTCGCGAATAAGAGTTGCCATAACATCACAAACACAAAGGTGTTATATGTAAATAAATGTGCAGCTCTATGGCCTCACAACCCACTAGGGTTACTACCAGCTAAAACTCATTGACATTGTTGTTGGAAATGTCTGACTTACAGAGTTGCATCCATTCGCCCTCTCAACTTTGGAAAAGCTCTTCAAATCAGTGTCGAACACATTCATTTTCTCCACCAGACATGTGAGGGCAGTCTCTGTGGCTTCTCCCACTTTCTCATACACATCTTTGACCTGATAGACACAGAGGTATTACTTTAAAACAAATTGTTGCAAGACAGTTAAAGAGCTGATTTAAACTGAACTGCATTGCTGCAATAACAATTTGTATCCAAATAAAAAAAAAATAAAAAAAAACTAGTTTGAGCAGTTACGAAATGTTAAAAATCACAAACCTCATTGTAATCCAGAGATGAGTCATTGCACAGAGCACAGATGGTGGCCATTTCAACCAGACCATCATACTGGGAGCATTGCACAGGTTTACCCTCATGAAACCTGGAGCCAGTAATTAGAAGAGGATCAAAAGAAGTGTCCCAACCAATATGAGATGCATTTGTGTGCATGCAAGTGGCATTGAAACTTACACTTGTCCTTCAGGGGCGTATGTGGAGCCAGTAATGGTAAACTCTTTAAGGGAACAGCTTTTTCCAACTGCCTGATCAACAATGAACATCTGAAACAAACAAAAATATGTTTTACACTACTACAATCACAAAATAGCACTGCAAAGTGACAGAATTGAAAAACTCCCACCTTCCACTAATCAACCAAACAGATAGTCCCATACTAAACTCTCGCTATTGGTTAAAGGGATAGTTCACCCTAAATTGAAAATTCTCTCATCATTTACTCACACTCATGCCAGCCCAGAGACTTTCTTTTTTCAGATGAACAAGGCGCTAGCCTGCCATTCGGAGAAACTTGGGGTTCAGTGTCTTGCCCAAGGACACTTCGGCATGTGGAGTCATGTGGGCCAGGAATCGAACTGCCAACCCTGCGATTAGTGGCCGACCCGCTCTACCACCTGAGCCACAGCCACCCCTGACAAAGGACAAAAGGCAGCATCCACACAACTCCAGTGGTTAAATCCATCTTAAGAAGCAATATGACAGGTGTGGGTGAGACATAGATCAATATTTAAGTAATTATTTACTATAAATTCTTCTCTTGCCCAGTAGGTAATGATATGCATGAAGAATGTGAATCACTAAAAAAACAAAAGAAAAATAATATTGATCCGTTTCTCACCCACACCTATTATAATCACTTCTGAAGACATGGATTTAACCCCACTGGAGTCATACAGATTACGTTTATGCTTCCTTTTATATGCTTATTGGACCTTCAAAGTTAGGGTTACCATTCACTTGAGTTGAATGGACCTACAGAGCAGAAATATTCTTCAAAAATCGTTGTGTTCTGCAGAAGAAAGTCAAACATCTGTGATGGCATAAGGGTGTATAGATGAGAGGATTTTCATTTTGGGGTGAACTGTCCCTTTAATCCAATATAGATTTGTCAGGTTGGTCAGCAAACTCAAAAGCGCAATGTTTTGAAAGTGCTACAGATCCATAATGTTTAAATTGTTCAGGGAAATAAACCAATTACTGGCTTCCCTATAGTTTTCTCTGAATATTAAGTTGGGATAGGAGAACTTAATAAAAATAATAATAAAAGAAACTCTACCAGCAGGTGGCAGAACACTCCACCACAAAACATCTCTACATACAGATGTTTCAGCGCAACTTGTGAAAACAGCTCTACTTACCTGACCTGAATGTACCAGTCATACAAATTGTAAACACTTGCTATATAACACTCACTTAAGGTCGTAAGCACTTTAAAATTCTCCAGAAAGCCCAAACATAGGCAAATGAGCATTTAGGAGTTTATAAACCACAGAAGACAATCACATACCCCGGATAGGGTCGGAAAGGGAAAAGAACAAAAGAGATAGAGTGGGAAGGTTGAGGTGAATAGAGTTACTGATTTAATGCTAGGGCCCAGTGGACAACAGCAGAGAGACAGTAAAACAGGACAGTGTGTGGAGACAGAGAGCCACATGCATTTTAATGAGCACTCACTAATCTTTAAGGCAACATGAACAGTGGAAAAGCCATTGTTAGCATAAAACTCTAAATTTATTGGTCAAACTCCCACACATTTGCCTATAGCACTCTTAGACTATACACTCGCATAAAACATCTGTAATTTTGAGCCATCAGAGAGTGAGGAAAAATGATCTGAAAGAAAACAATCCAAACTATACATATACATTTTCTGAAGAAAATGCAAATGGTGCATGCCCATGCAAAACCCCACCATTATACTAGAATATTGTGGGTGGTTGCCAGGGTGTTGATATGTAGTTGCTAGGGTGTCTAAGAAACTGCTTTGTGGCACAAGTAAAGAGCCCATCCAAGTCTATGATATTCTGGGTTAACCTAAACATAGCTTGGGTCACTTAATACAAATCAATGGGATTTGTTCACCAGGTGCATCAATTCAAGCATCATAAGTCTGTTTGCTTTTGAAAAGTAACCGCATACATCCCCTCAAAAAGCTACACAATTTAAAAAGTTTCATTCATGTCTGTAGCACAAAACAGTGAGGGAGAAGTTTAATACTTAGTATTAAGGATTTAAACAAACCCCTAGTATAGGAACAGTAATTTGGGCTGAAACGATTGGTCGACGTTATCGACAACAAGTTGTTGTCAACAAAATATTTTGTTGTTGAATAGTCGTTTGATCTCATTTAACAACACAGGAGATCATATGAAACTCTAACGATGACGCGAGAGAGGAGCACAGCAGCTCGCGTCTGACTGAGGAGAGGAAGAAAACATGTCCAGATGCACTCTAAACTTTCCAAACAGCTTCAGGTGATGTAGAAAATATAATGGAATTATAATGGAAAAATGCTAAATAAGGAAATACAGAAGCACAGTCATCGTAAAATAAAGCAGAGCCGGATCTGGCATTCCACTTAAGCAAAACCTGCATGTCATAGCATCTATAAAGCAAACAACCTGACATTATATCTTTAATGCATCCTTTATTAAAGTTCAAATAATAAAGGAAGTGCATCATAAACTACAAAAATGGCATTTCTCTGTGTGGTCAGCGCCACCTCTGAGAGTCGCATGAAGGGGGAGAGATTGAAACTGCACCCGAATGAGGCACCCTCTGGCGCTTGGACGCCCATCCCTCGTGTGCATTTGCTGTAGCTAGATTAACAACATGATGGATTGCGACGTATTGAACCATAATATAGTGTAGCCTTTGTGTCATGTGATCTTATTGTGAAGTAAATCGGAGATACGCAGCTCTATTAAGATGGAGTTTGTTTTTGTGAGTTAAAGATGGATGGAAGTGAAAATAAAAGGTGAGAGTGTAGTCTTAGCCCATTATACACTGCAACAAAGTTTTCGATTAGACTTTTTTGGCTTGTTTTCCCAAAATAATATCTAAAACTCCTTTAAAACAACAGAGTTTTATTGGAGATTGATGAATACAATATTTCATATTTCAATATTTTAAAATATCTAAAAACAGCCTACTTAAAACAAGATACATTTACCTGAAAAGCAACATAAGATATTTAGACTTGCTTTTAGAGAATGTGGAAAACAAGACAAAAATCTTGATTACAATAGGTTTTTTTGCAGTGAATTTTTACTGAATTAAAAAAGGTACTTTGTTTTCTTGGAATTAAGTGAATGTCACTTAGAGATATTTTTAAAAGATGATTTTGTCCTCTTTATTGTTAGTAAGCATGTTCAATACAACCTTTTAAGTATAGGCACAAGCTGAATAGTCTGTTAAGAGCTAATGATTAATCGTTCCATTAATCAACCGAATATTTGTATAATCCTTCTAATAATCATTAGATTAGTCGATTATAAAAACAATCGTTAGTTGCAGCCCTAACAGTATTATAGTACTAGCAATGCTTTGCTTAGAAAACACTACACTACTAACCTAAATTACATTCCTTCTGCTGAAACACAGCTAATTTTAGATGCAGTCTTTCCATATAGTATTATTTTAGACCGTAAAAGCAAACTGTACATATAGGGTAAAAACTGCTTTGGTTTATCCACATCCAGAGTATAAATCAGAATAAAATCAAGCCTTAAAGTCCATTAAAAGAGGAAGAGGAAAAGCAAACCTGATACTAAATTTAACCATTCTACTGTAGACGTACAGCAACCAGATAACTGAAATCTCTTCAGCTCAACAGTTTCAGCAGGTCCACACATTTGGCTTGTGAATGTACAATAGAACAGCCTAAAGCAAAGGCACTGCCAAGGATCAGAGAGAGGTCTCTCACACAAGGTCAGTTATGCAAGACTACTGCAAGTAACTGACTACTGCATATTGATCAGCACTCACAGCAAAGGTATGGAAGAACAGAAGTAGAAAGAGGGGGATAGAGAGATGGAAGAATAAGAAAAGATATGATTGGAGAAAAGTATGCAGAAATGACGTGGGGGGGAAAACGAAGAAGAATCAAAATGAAAAAGAGAAAAAACAGAGGAAACACTGAGGCGTTCACGGGTGGTCTAACACTAGGTCATCAGTATCTTTGAAATTACAGTTTTGATTTAAGGGATAGTCTACCCAAAAATGACAATCACCAAAACCCTATGGCTTTCTTTCCTCTGTGGAACACACAAGGACATAAGGTAGAATGTTAGCCTCAGTCACCATTCACTTTCATTGTATGGACAAAAGATGCAATGAAAGTGAATGGTGAAAGACTAGCATTCTTCCCAACACCTCTTTTTGTACTCCATGGAAGAAAGGCATAAGGGTTTGGATTTGAACAATATGAGAATTAATAAATAACAGATTTTTTTTTTCTGGGTGAACTATTTCTTTAATCATGGTGAAATCACAGCCACATGGTTTAACATTTTCCCACGACTTTAGTTTGAGGCCAAGATAAAAGGCACATACTAATGCTAAATCAGACAGCATGATGAAGCTGTCTTTTATATTCATGAGCATTTTTCAGCCAACTCTCTATTCAGTAATATAGCTCCTCCAAGTTCTTGGCTGAGGTCCAGCCCACAAATTACTAAACAATAACAGACTTACAAATTATGTTTAGCCCATCATTTCATTTCTTGGCAATTGTAATAGCCATGGATGGAAGTTATTATTTCCTCTTTGACGAGCCCTAAAGCTGCTCGCTAAAGATGTTGTAAAAACGGATGCATCCTTATACAACACTTTTCCATTGGTCAGAGGCCAACAGTAGCACACCACTGACAGTCCAGATCTGGATCCAAGATTGGTACATAATACAACATATTGACTCCTAAAACGGTGCCCAATGCCACTGGTTATTATATTATTTCAAGCATTCTCACCCTGCAAACTGACATCTGATTGGTGGTAAGAGTGCCGGTCTTGTCAGAGCAGATGACTGAGGTACAGCCCAAAGTCTCCACGGAGGGTAGAGAGCGCACAATGGCGTTCTTCTTGGCCATACGACGGGTACCCAGAGCCAGGCAGGTGGTGATAACGGCAGGCAATCCCTCTGGGATGGCAGCCACCGCCAGTGCGACAGCGATCTTAAAATAGTACACAGCCCCGCGGATCCATGAGCCACCATGAACGGGATCGTTGAAGTGTCCGATGTTGATGATCCATACGGCGATGCAGATCAGTGAGATGACCTTCGAGAGCTGCTGGCCAAACTCATCCAGTTTTTGCTGCAAGGGTGTGCGCTCCTGCTCAGTGGATGCCATCTCATCACGGATTTTACCGATCTCAGTGTTCACTCCTGTGGCAACCACTACGCCTACTGCCTTGCCTGCAGCAATATTGGTACCCTATAAATATAAGATTGTAGAAGAGATTTAGGGCACTTGACTTGACTTGACTGTTCACAGTGATTTCTTTTTTTTAACATTGCTGTGTGGTTGTTTGCCTTGCTAGATGGTCAGTCACTACAGTTTTCTGGTTGGCTACTTAAGGTTTAAGGCTTTTCAAAGTATATGCAATAGTAATGCTTGCATTAGCAAGTACTACTAGTTAAAAGCACAAGCAACATGGTACAAGCCAACAGCCATCAGAGTGTTTTTGATGGAATTAGTGTCTTATACAAAACATCCTAACATATTCAGCTCAAGTTTGAAGCACTACAAAAATATGGTGTTGGCAACAGTCGTATGAGGTCAAGTCTTGACTTACAGAAAAGAGCATGTTCTTCTTGTCCTGGTTCACCGCGCGAGGGTCAGGAACAGGGTCTGTATGCTTGATTACTGAAACAGACTCTCCTGTGGAAAAAGGACACATAAAAGGAGGGTGAAATGCAAGTTCTCACAAACCATTACAATCCTCATTTGAATAAATGAGGATTGGGTTAGAAGTACATAAAGGCAGCTCAATGTACTTGGACATGATGGGCATTTGTGTAATTGCTTGAATGGTTTTGGTTCTGTTGGAATGGAAAAGTACACAACACCAACAAAAATAGCCATGGATGGAAGAGCCAAAAAGACTTGGAAAGTTGCACAGACAGTTACCAATTAAGGCAGTGAAGACCTGACTCCTACAAGGAGCGCTTCCTGTACTTTCACCCAATTTGTAGTCAGCCGACTTCTCTTTAAAAGTTAAATGCATTGATCCTTCTACTAAGATGCCTAATTTTCCACCTCAGATCAAACACTGAACTGGCTTTATATGGATGCCTCCTGCTGTTGTATTTTTTCTGTACAGCTATCTAATAATCTACAGCTACATACCAAAGTTGGGAGTTTGTAGGCTGAAATGAATGTTATAAGAAAAAGATACTGGGTATTGCCAGAAACATTAAAGGATGAGACGGCCCGGGTCACTCGTATACATACGAATGAGAAAAATCCTAAGTTTAAATATGGCGACTCTAGGAATGAAAGTCCCACCTTACAATAAAAAGAACCAATCAACTCTTTGATAGAGAAATCGCCTGTCAGAAACATAACACACATGCGCATTAGCTGGGCCAGTTTTTTTTGTACATGATTTGAGCGAAAGACAGATGCGTTTTGGTGATCCGATCACCAAAAAATGCATGTGTCCACATCGCATTTGAGGTGTGAATGCTATCTGTCCTGAATGTGTCCCATACAGCAGTGAAGCCCCACCCCTCACCTGTCAATCAACTGCAGCACTAAAACAAGAGTTTGAACTTTTAAAATGAAATAACCATCCAATCTGAAAATTTGAAAAGGTGTAAGCATGAGAACTTCAAAGATCTTCTTCAGTGTGCCAGATATAAAAAAATGCAGAGACACTTCTGGAGAAGCAGACACATCTGAATCTCAGGTTAATAAAGGAAATCCACAAAAATAACAGATAATTTTGCTTGAAATGTTGCGTTTTGCTTTGATTAAATTTCAGCAGCATATGGGAGAAACGGTGCACCCTTTTTTCCTGCGCATTCTTGGTCTTTTCTGACTTTGATGCACTTTATTCTCATGCAATAACACACTGACATAGAGATTGATGTATGCCATCATGAAATCAGAGAACCTCCCATCGAAAACTGAACACAAGTGGTCACTAGAGACACTTAAGTGATCAAGTGTAAACAGCAATGTGTCTCCCTTGACCACATGTGATTGGATTACCCAATACAAATTTTAATGCAAGGTTAAAATGGGGTCAAAGAAGCTCAATTTATATTTTCATTTTTGTCAGATTTGATACTCGATTTAAAATGTTATTTGATCGTAATCTTGTCAAGACAATTTTGCAGATTTCGTTTTTTCCCCTTTGAAGTAGATAAGAGCTGTAATTGTATGACTAGAAAATATCTGCATGGAAAAGAACATGGCCACCAAATGATCTGATTTACCATGGATGGAACTTCATATGATTTCATAGTACCAAATAAGAACACATCTTTCTATTGTGTTTCTAATGCATTTTCAATGACTGCACACAAAATCAAAAACACAGCAGTATTCAGGCTCCAAAAACAGCATTATGTAGGAAAAACTGTGGATATTCACCATACAAAGTCACATTATCTTCCCTGGTAATTAAGTGGGCACACACAGAGAAACAAATGTGTCTGAAAAGACAACTAGCAGAAGCAATGGAACTGTTCTTACCTGTTAGAATGGACTGGTCCACCCTAAGGGTCGTTGACTTAATCGACGTCAAGCGAATGTCAGCAGGAACTTTTTCACCCACTAAAAGGAAACAAAACTTGCTGTTAGTTGGAGATAATTTCAGCTAAGCATACAAGACTATGAAATGCAAATGAGGCCAACCAAAACAATGCTGCCAAGACTTTACAAATGTATGAGAACATTTATTGAACAGCAATAAAACTAGATCACTTTAATTGCAAGATAAGTGACTTGCATCTCTATGAGCAAAGCAAGTCAGGCTCCACAGCTCCAAGAGAGCTGTACTGTCAGTCTATTTGCCTCTCCATCTCTACACATCATCCTAGGTGACAGCAAAGGTGCTGCTACACTCTGAAATTGATGTTCAAAAGCCACAGTGCCAAGATAAAATCATGAGCCATCAAGAAAGCCACTGTTGGACCTGAAATATCACTTCTACAGCTAATGGCTTAACATTTGCAGAGATATTGCTGGATTGAGCTTTCAAGGTCTAAGGATGAAATCAAGGCCAAAAATAAAACTATTTCTCTCATATACAAAAAAATAAATAAAAAAAAAAGTCCAAACCACATTACCAAGGGTGTTGGGGTTTAAATTTCAACACTTTTCAAAAACCTTTTAAGACACAATTGCTAAGCAATGTGATCATGTTTAGGATAAGAACTTTAGGATGAAAAGCACTGCATTCTGCAATACACTCGTGCATTTGATATTTGAACGCCATGCAAGTTTGTGCAAAACCTGATCAATGTTAATCTGGCATTATTTGACAATGTTTCAAAGAGCATCTTGTGTGCTTCAGTGCAAGCAAGAAAATCTTACAATTTGGAAGAAAGAATTAATATGATCAACATCTTAAATGGTGCAGAATATTAAATGATTTTCAAAGTGATCTAACTGTATATTGTTCCTGCCTAGAAGAGGTTAATGCACAGCATCAAAAGCTTTGAAATGTTGTAGTTCTACTTGGTCATGGACAAAAATAGACTGCGCTTCATTTTTTCCACAAACTGAGAGGGGGGGTTAGCAATTGCTACTAGGAAAAAAAGCAAATGTAAATACTTCATTCTTTCCAAAACAAATCTCTTAATGAACAAGATGTCAGATGCATGAGCCCCTTAACACACTTGACGTTTATTAGTCTTATGAGATGGTGTACCATTAAAGCCACTACTCAACATATGTAAATGTTTGGTTTATTAAAAGATAGACAGACAATGTCGAAGACTCTTTTCACAGGATGTTATAGGAGGAAAGGACTTCAAATGACCTGAGGATACTGCCCTGGATGCATTGCATTTTTCTGGACCAAGACCAGTATGCAAGTACACCGATTGGTCTTTCTGCCTTTTTTGTTTTTAATGTGAGGCGGCATGATGGGTGGTATCAGACTAACAAGCAACACATGTCCTAAAATGGAAAAGCTATTTTGATATGAGCTTTAAATGTATGGTCAAGCTAGCAGCCAATGTAATCAGCATTTCTTAGAGATGATGGGATGGTTAGTCCAATGTAAAGACCAGTACCATGTTTAAAAAGAGGTTTGTTCATTAAGAAGCATATTTTGTGCAATACTGTATATTGCCATATAAAACATGATTAATGAGAATGTTGGCCTCAATCACGAGACATTGTGCCTTACACCTTCTTTAGTGTTCCACGTAAGAAAGTTACACGGGTATGAAACTACATGAGGTTGAGTAAATTATCATTTTGTTTTTGGACAAACGTTCCCTTTGAGTACAGTGAAGAGCACTGAATGTAGCTCTAGCAGGGCCCTGGATAATACAAATAAACATTTCCCCAATGACCCAAATTACAAAAATATACATTTAAAATGCCCCTTAACCAAACTTAGTTATGTGGAACATGAACTGGATATATTGCTAAAGTTAAAAACAAAAAGGTCATATTAACAGTCTAACCATCATTAGGTAGATAAGGAGAGAACAGCCTATAAGAACAGATATTGACATTTTTTTATTTTTAGAGCGATTTAATATTACTAATATTACTTACTAATTTATAATATCTACACTACCGACAGAAGCCTGAGGTCGGCCAAGGAACGTCGCCTTGTTGTACCAACACAAAGAGGCGCATATGCATAAACACTCACCTAAAGGATTATTAGGAACACCTGTTCAATTTCTCATTAATGCAATTATCTAATCAACCAATCACATGGCAGTTGCTTCAATGCATTTAGGGGTGTGGTCCTGGTCAAGACAATCTCCTGAACTCCAAACTGAATGTCAGAATGGGAAAGAAAGGTGATTTAAGCAATTTTGAGCGTGGCATGGTTGTTGGTGCCAGACGGGCCGGTCTGAGTATTTCACAATCTGCTCAGTTACTGGGATTTTCACGCACAACCATTTCTAGGGTTTACAAAGAATGGTGTGAAAAGGGAAAAACATCCAGTATGCGGCAGTCCTGTGGGCGAAAATGCCTTGTTGATGCTAGAGGTCAGAGGAGAATGGGCCGACTGATTCAAGCTGATAGAAGAGCAACTTTGACTGAAATAACCACTCGTTACAACCGAGGTATGCAGCAAAGCATTTGTGAAGCCACAACACGCACAACCTTGAGGCGGATGGGCTACAACAGCAGAAGACCCCACCGGGTACCACTCATCTCCACTACAAATAGGAAAAAGAGGCTACAATTTGCAAGAGCTCACCAAAATTGAACAGTTGAAGACTGGAAAAATGTTGCCTGGTCTGATGAGTCTCGATTTCTGCTGAGACATTCAGATGGTCGAGTCAGAATTTGGCGTAAAAAGAATGAGAACATGGATCCATCATGCCTTGTTACCACTGTGCAGGCTGGTGGTGGTGGTGTAATGGTGTGGGGGATGTTTTCTTGGCACACTTTAGGCCCCTTAGTGCCAATTGGGCATCGTTTAAATGCCACGGCCTACCTGAGCATTGTTTCTGACCATGTCCATCCCTTTATGGCCACCATGTACCCATCTTCTGATGGCTATTTCCAGCAGGATAATGCACCATGTCACAAAGCTCGAATCATTTCAAATTGGTTTCTTGAACATGACAATGAGTTCACTGTACTAAAATGGCCCCCACAGTCACCAGATCTCAACCCAATAGATCATCTTTGGGATGTGGTGGAACAGGAGCTTCGTGCCCTGGATGTGCATCCCACAAATCTCCATCAACTGCAAGATGCTATCCTATCAATATGGGCCAACATTTCTAAAGAATGCTTTCAGCACCTTGTTGAATCAATGCCACGTAGAATTAAGGCAGTTCTGAATGTGAAAGGGGGTCAAACACAGTATTAGTATGGTGTTCCTAATAATCCTTTAGGTGAGTGTATATATATATATATATATATAATTTATTAAAAAAAAAAATCTTATTTTTTTAGAATTGATAACCAAGCAGTAGAGCTGTTGGAAAAAGTTTTTCAGCAATGCATTGCGATCCATACTCTGAACGATTCTGAATTGATTCTCAAAAGAATCAGAATCTATTCTGAGTTCAGTTCAAATCACAGTAGAGCATTGGTGCGCACCAATGACAGATGTCGAAACAAAGACGCAAGTTAAGTGTATACAATATAAGTGCACAAACATGACTGTTTGTAGACCAGCTGTATCAAACACATGACCATTTGTGCCTGAATGAATCTACGATCCCGAAATTCTCACAAACATATATATATAAAACTCTAAACAGCAGCTCTCATGTACTCAAGCAACAAACTACTAAATTATTCCTGTTTTGCCCTTGCTTTACTGGCCAATAGAAAGAGTTACTCTGTAAAAGGCACTTTAATCCTCTAAGACAGGGGTGACCAACCCTGCTCCTGGAGAGCTACCTTCCTGCAGAGTTTAGCTCCAACACACCTGCCTGTTATTTTCAAGTAATCCTAAAGACCTCGATAAGATGGTTCAGGTGTGTTTGATTAGGGTTGGATCTAAACTCTGCATGAAGGTAGCTCTCCAGGAGCAGGGTTGGTCACCCCTGCTCTAAGAGATCAATTTTATTATTATTATTTTTATCATCATATTTATTATTTTGCAATATACAATAGTAATAATCATTAGTATCTTAATTATGCTGCCGCTGATATTTTGTTTTGTCCAAATTCTAAAAGGTAGCATATGTATCCTTCCCTGAGTAGGCAATCCCAGAATCCACCGTGATCAGCACGGTGGATTAATAAATCCAAGATGGTGGACAAAGTAAGAGATATTTATTATAAATATACTTAATCAACTAAACTTAAAAGTATCAATAAAATGGTTTAATATGATAGAAAACTGACTATTTTACCCAAAATATGCGCTATGCGCATTTATGCTCAGTATCGCATTGTTCCTCTCACGTCACGTGCATTGAAAGCAGTTGAGAGAAGAGTCTAGTCTCAAAACATCTGCAGTGATTGGTTAGTGATTGCTGTTAAAATACAATTGTGCAGCCCTAATTCACAGGGAGACTGTGAAGCCATTTTAACACCACAGTTTGGGCTAATGATATTTCCCCTCAGGATGTGAAGGGAGAAAACTAAAATATTTGTTCAAATAAATTACTATTGAAGACCATAGATGCTTGTTATGCAACAAAATTAAAATTCCAATTTTTTTTTTTTTATTTATTTTTTTTTTAAGGAAATGGTGCTTGCCCATGCAGAGGTTGTAGCCAAGATTCCACAGCACTGCTTTGGTTGATTATGTTCAAAATCAAGAGCCCACCTCAAGTCTTTGATATTCTGGTCACTAGATATGGTTCAGGTTCCCCCTAGACTGGTGGCGTAGTGGCTAAAGCACAGGGCTGTTAATCAGAAGGTCGCTGGTTCGAACCCCACAGCCACCACCATTGTGCCCTTGAGCAAGGCACTTAACTCAAGGTTGTTCCGGTGGGATTGTCCCTGTAATAAGTGCACAGTAAGTCGCTTTGGATAAAAGAGTCTACATTTACATTTATGCATTTGGCAGACTGTATTGATTTTTTCCAGCCGTTTTATCATTCGATAAAATTCTGATCACTTAGAAAATGAATACCACACCTCTCCTCAACTAGCAGCATGATTTGAGGAACAGGAGATGCACCAAATTTTAATACTTAAGGGTTAGCCATTTGAACCCCTAACCCTAAGTGCGCAATATCAAGCACCACTAATAAATTAAGTTCTTTCAACAAGCAGCAAATAGCACTCATTGACTAAGCTCATATCATCTTGGGTAAAAAAAGGCATCAAAAAACTTATTATGCAAATGTTTTAACTTTTTAACTTCTTTTTCAAAGAAAGCATTGGCAGTCTCATTTTATTTGCAATATTCTTGATTGTCTTTGGAATGTTTGCTCATACGACTCTCTCTTTGTCATCTCATTTCAAGGTCTCCTCTGAGAGCTCGTCACTTGAGGGAACCAATTGTGAAAGGCTGCAAGTGCAGCGATCGCCCAAGCACTTAAACACACAGGGACGGATTTGTTCCCTGTCTTCCAAACAACATGTAAACCGAGTCTAAAACTCTGCTGCCAATGGCCAGAACTGATACTTGCTGAGGACAAAGAGCAGAACACCTCCCCCTTTAAACATAAAGTGGCCATCTGGTTCACTGATTATTTATCTTGTCAAATCTGCTTGGCTCTTAACAGCACATCCGGTTTCTGTCCTTCATTCATACTCTTTCTATGCTTGGACACGGTGGTGGCTAAGAGACCAGTGTTTAGTAATCCTGGTCCTTGAGTACCCCAAACACTATACTCACTTTGGAGGTCACCCTTATCTAACATACCCGATTCAACTTGTCAGCTCATTAGCAGAGGCTTCATAACCAGAATTGAAAGCCAAATAATGGATATATCCAAACATGTAGCTTTGGGGGCACTCCAGGATAGGGCTGGGCAATATATAGAATATTCACAATATAAACGCAATGATTTTGCTGATGATATAAAATTAAGCTATATTGTGAATATCGCAATGATTTGAATGTGCATTCTATTTGGCCATTAAAGTTCATAAAGTGCCTCAGTAGTCTAATTTCACGATCCTTCAGTGCTGCAAAATTAATACAATTACATCAAAATGGTGATATGGTCATATGAGAGTTTAAACTGCTAAAGGCTGCAATTAAAGACAGATAAGAATGGTTTCACAATGCAGTTCACATGCACTGTGAAAGAAATGTACTGCAGGTTCAAGCATTCATGCACTTCCAAACATTAGAAACCGCTATAAGTTATTATACAAATCTACTGATGTGTCAGATAATAACTCAAGAGATGTAAGTGTTCCACCAGCTGCTGGACATTGTACAATGCCAAATACACGCTGCACTTTGTGTGAAAATAAAAGCTAGACGTAAATAGGACAGAAATATATAAGACTTTTACATAAAACAAATCTAACCTTTAATAATGATAATTTAGTATTATCATATAATAATAAACTTGACTGGGTCCACGCACATCTCAACATGTGCCCCACCGAGGGCGAGAACCACATTAGTGACCACGAGGAGGTTAACCCAACGTGACTCTACTCACCCAAGCAACTGGGCCAATCGGTTGCTTAGGAAGCCTGACTGGAGTCATTCAGCACACCCTGGATTCAAACTTGCGACTCAAGGTGTGGTAGTCAGCGTCTTTACTTGATGAGCTACCCAGGCCCCCCTAAATGTATACATTTATTACGTCTTTAAGAGTTTTCATATGCAGGGTGAAGGTAAGATGTGGTATAGTACATACAACACCTGATACTAGACACCAGACATAATTACACTAAAGATGAAGTGGTAATCCACACATAAAATGGCGAACATATTGCATTATGCGATAAAGTTAGTCTTGTTTTCGCAAAATGCTTTTACTTCAAAATTGTACATGAATGCGCCTTTGCGACAACTTTTAGCAAGAACACATGAAAATCATATCAGTTCTCATATACGGATGCATTTATCTTCCTCAAATGCATGTGGCATCAAATAAACAACAAAAAGGTCAGAAGTAATCAGAAAGTAATACAAAAGCAATAAAATTAGATTACCTTAAAAATGTAATCAGAGAGATTGTTACGGACTACAATTTTAGTCATGTTTTTTAAATTAGTACCAGATTACAATTCTGAAGTAATCTACCCAGCACTGCACATAGATTACCATAAAGCACTTAGCCTTAATGCACAAAAATGGAACCTGAGTGGCTGCAGAGCACCCTCAATTTAATTATTCCATGGACAACTCCCAGAGCTGCAATCATAGAAAAAGACAAACTATTGGCTCATTTGCAGAGAGGCACCGTAAATGAAGAACAACTGCCAGGGGCTGGGGAGACCCCTTCTGTTCCCAGAGAACACGGCGGGTCGTTCTGTCCTCCAGACTGCCTCTGATCCGCTCAGGGATGCGTGGCTGTTGTCCGTTAGAGGGTGGAGGAGTGGCCGAGGACCAAGCTACAGTGTATTGGAGAACCGGCGAGTAAGTGTTTTTTTTTCGCTTTCTCTCTCTCTCCCTCCCTCTCCGCGTTGACCTTTCCCTTTCACATTTTTTTTGGTTGGGAGGGTACTGCACTGTTACAGGGAGTACCCCCTATTTTTCATTATTGTTTCCCTCCCCCTGTCCCCTCCCAGATTCAGGAAGGCAGGGATGACCTGCCAGCAGACGGGGCATAAAGGCACGCCCTCCCCCAGGGAAAAGGAGGGGGAGGGGGTGTATGTCATGCCGGGGGCTTCCCGCCCTGTTAAAACAAGGAGGGCAGGGCCGGGGCTTATCAGGCTAATCATGCCTTTGAGTGTGATAAAAGGCCGACTGCGGACGGTGGTGCAACAGAATACGTTTTAAGGGCAGCTGTCCGTCCTGTGTGTGTGTTTGTGTCTTTTGGATTATTTCTTCATTAAACTATTATTTATATTGTTAAGCCGGTTCTCGCCACCTCCTTTCCAAGAACATATCCATGTTTCAAAGAAGGAATGAAAACATATAACTCTGACTTTGCATTTAATTTCTTAACAAATCCCTTCGAATAGATGTTTTTCTCAAAGCAGAACTGCTAAAAAAAAAAAAAAAAAAAAGGCTTAAAATGGAAGAGGATTTGCAGACAGATTTTGTTTCATTCAGTTTGGCATTAGCAGTGGTGCTCTGAAGTGTAAAGTGCTTTCATGGCAGTCTGAAAGGGGAGATGTGCACTGCTGACCAATCACTTACCACAACCACTCTGCAGATGACAGGAGATACTCCCCAGGTCCAACTGCAATCAGATGTTTGGAATTCAAGAGAGCACGATGGAATCACCTTACATGCCATCAGCTGGCACATGTATGAAGGATGGAGTTAATAAGGAGAAATGAGAGTGGCTGGGTGAGGATGTGAAGAGGTAATTTTAAAGCATAGAGAATGCCATCTTCAGCACTGTCTTGCAAGGTCATCCTTTTTTGAGAGTGAGGTAAGACATAAGCAGAAATAATGGACTAGTTTGACTCATCTTCTAAAAGAGGTATGCAAAAATACAAAAGATACAAAAATTCCAGACGCAATCTATTGGTTTATTACTTTTATTACAATTTAGCAATATGATACTGCTTTTGACAGGGTAACTGGATCCTGTGTAAAACTCACCACGACAAAGCTAAGATGTTCTTTGTTTGCGCTAGGGCATTGCTAGGGTGGGTTTAGGGTGGTTGCTTCAAAACAAAGTCAAAATAGGCCACCCAAATCTCCAAAGACATTCTGGTTACTAGATATGACTTAAGTCCCTCCTTCAAATCAAGTCGGTGCGATTCTTTCACCCGTTTCATCATTGTTAGGGTGCAAATCATATGTCTGATATCTTTAAGAGTAATAGCACACCTCTTCTGAACAAGCCACAAGATTTAACGTATCATTCATGTTCATAGCACAAATGGCATGGGAAGTTGCATGGCAAAGTAGGGTTGTCAACTGTCCAGTATTAGCTGAGACATCCCATTTTTTGGCCGGAATGCTGAAACAACAACATTCTATATGGGGGTGGATATTTTCCCATATTTTATTGAGGATACATTAGGGTTGCTCCAATACCAATATTTTAGCTTCGGTATGATACCAGCCCTGGTACCTCGGTATCGATACTAACTCAATACTTAAGCAACAAATAAAAGAAACACATACCTTTGATGAAATTACACAAACATTACTTGTCTAAAAGAACTGAATAAAGTCTAATAGATACAAATTATGTATTTTCTGTTGTCTGGATTCCATGTTAAATGATATAATTCATTATGATAAAATTGTGTTAAAATAAAATGCACAACAGAGCTTTACAGTATTAATGAAAATATTAAATGAAAAAAAGCAATCTGATTAACTGAGGCAAAAGGCTGCCATGGCTGAATCACAACATACTGATATTCAGTACACTTGTGATATTGCTTACAGATAATAATCTAATAATATAGCCATTATATTATTGTTACTATGAGTATTATTGAGACTGCTTTGAATATTACACTTTTATACAGTATTTTTCTGACGTAATGTCTTCAATTTCACGGAATCAATTGAACAGAGCTCTCATTTCAGCTGGACTTTTATTTTGAAAGATCTTTGAAGATCTCCCTGTTTGTGAAGAGTTCATTATATCAAGCTTCCAGTGACTCGCAAGCTGAAATCCCCGAGCTGCAATGAAGAAAGAGTTCACAGCCATTTATATACTCAACAGACTAATCGGTGTTCTGCAGTTTGAGACACTGCAGGAAAATCAAGCATTAGTAGTGTGTTGCATTTGTGTGTTTGTTCGTGTGCGTGCCTGTGTGTGTGAAGGAGATGACAGGGCAGAGAAGTGACTCCTATTCATACTGTGGCATGCAGCCACATCCTAGCTGCCATTTAATGATCACACTTGGCCATATAGAGGCTTCTTATTATTATTTTCAAATGGTCTTTGATTTAATCTCAAAACTCTCACACAGCTACATTTTGCTAATGGCAGCATACTTTGACATGGTACCGAAATTAACATACAAGATAATTTTACATTTTTTGGTATCACAATATTTTGTTAGTATCGGTATACAATGCAACCCTAAGATACATTCATAGATATGTCATGTAGACCTCAAAGAGAAAGGGGACCATCAGTTTTCTAACTCACTGCCATCTGCTGAATATCAGGTTGTTGACCTCTGGAAGATACATGCAGATGCTGCTGATCATGAGCTCAGAAACTATGTGCTCTGGTGTCACTCGACTGATAGTTTGCACAGCTGCTGCCTCTACACTGACACTTAACATTCCTCTCACGAGACTCCTTTTCCACCCTGCAGTCTCCTCCCTCTTTGTTTCCTTCACTCCCAATACCACCATCTTTTCACTCTAATGTTTATCCATTACTCTGTACCAGCATACATCTGGGACACAAAGGGTCAGACATTCATCCAGCTTCAAATCACCGTCTAGGGGTTGGAAAAACAGACTCTGACCTCTCTGTCCTTCACAAGGGAAAAGGAATGCAATTCTTTCTCTCTCCATCTCTGGCTGCAGCTGACAGAAGTGGCAGCAAACAGATAGGTGTTGTAGAGTGACGCAGCAGGACAAAAGTGTCCAATCACAGACAGGAACATGTTACAAAACCCTAAATGCCCTTTCCCAACAAAGGGAAGGAAGTCCGAAGAGTTATGGTTTATGCCCTGTGGGGGAAAACATGTATTTTTTCCTCCACCCCTCCTTTCTCGTTCGGCCTCTTCGAAAGAAGTTTCTTTTAAATCAAGTCTATATTCACATCCAATAATTTAATCTCTTAGATGTGTCCTTGGTAATTCCACTACCTACACAGAGGTATTGTATATGGAGTGTCTAATGTTGCATGACCCATCCGTTTACAGCACCCCTATCGACTTATGTAACAGGTACACTCACCTGGTTGTGTTACTGCAGGGAATTAGTCAGAGCTGCAAGTACATGGGCTCCAAAAAGACCCTCCAATCCCCATCCTGCTGATGAGGACTCTTCTGTACCATGTGACTCACCTCTCAGTACAGTCTAAATCCTATCAATCTAGTTTTAGCTCACACGGACTATACACCACAAAATTATTGTTGAGGTTACACAAATGCAAACAGTGTCCAGGCACAGAGACAAAAAGTGTAAATCTTTTGCTTGATTTAGTCACGGCTAATGTGACATCTCCAGATTTTCTGAAAGAGTGCAGTCCAACAGACTAAGCGGAACACTGAAATAACATTCAGGTGAATCTGGATTGCAGTACTGTAAGTAAATGCTGCCAAACATAACAACTGCCCTGTGTGTGAAATACTGAGAAGCAATAAGGAAGTCTTGTGATCTATTCCAGTGAGTGAAGAGAAATGTGGCAATTATTTGATGCAATTGATGTTTTGGTGTTTTTCATCCATGTCCGTTAGATTTAAGGCCAGGTACATTTTAGTGTACTCTAAAGTTGGTAAAACTAAGCTTTAGCATTTACATCTACAATATCTCACTCTCCACCCATAAAAATGACAAACAGAAAAAATTTACTCATCTTCTCCTAGAATAAATGTATGTCCAAAAAAACATTCTCCAGAAAGAGAACGGCCCCCTCCCCCACACCAAACTTTGTTTCAATAGGAGGAAAAAACCTCACAAAATTAAATTGTGCTTGTCAAACCTTTAAAGTAGTTTTTCCTATCTCGTACTTCCTAAGAAGTCTTCAATTGCAATATATGTGAAACATAATCTTACCCTAGACAACTGTTTGATCACACACAAAAGTTCAGAGAGTGTGTGTCACTGCAAGCCTAATCCACTGGGAAACCGACCAGTTCACACAGAAGCAATACAATCTGGATAATGGGACTGACTGCTCTATACCGGTTCCTGATTAGTTCTTGACTTTGGTGGGACTGTACATATTTTTAAATGGATAATTCACCCAAAAATGAAAATTCTGTCATCATGGTGTTATTCCAAATTTGCATGACTTTTTCTGTGGAACACGAAATGAGATTTCAAGTATAAAGTTAGCCTCAGTCACCATTAACTGAATGAAGATAACATTTTCCTTTTGTTTTCCATGGAAGTCTTCACATTGAACTTGAGGTTGAGGTTGAGTAAATGATGATTTACATTTTTGGGTGAATGATCCCTTTAACACATAGGCTTAGTTTTATATCAAGAGTTTTAATTTAGGAATGCTTACCGGCAACTTCCACAATGTCCCCGGGTACGATGTCACTGGCTTTGATCCTCTGTACGGTCTTCCTGTCCTGGCGATAGACTTTGCCCATCTCAGGCTCATACTCCTTAAGGGCCTCAATGGCATTTTCTGCATTTCTTTCCTGTGAATGCAACATGAATGAAATAAGAAATAATGCAGGGTCTTGTATGAGGATTACTCACAAAAAATTACTAATGTTCATTGTAGTAATGTTAAAGAGTAGAGGGAGAGAAAACAGATGGATTCACACAATTTAGCCCAAGACATCTCGCAATTTCCATTTCACAGTCAATCTGATTCTGAGCAGAACTGAAAGGGGACAGACACGACCAATCCCGTTCTGTATGAATGCTTTTCATTCAGACATCATTGAAGATTAGGCTTAACCAAAACTCCACAATGTAGTCACTCGCTACTTTGAAAGGATGTGGCTAAAACCATTCATTATAAAAAGTAATGTCATTACAAAGATTTTCACTCAGCAAAAGCATATAGCGCTTCCAATGATTAAGTGGTTTTGATTAGTAAAGTTAGGATTTGGTTTAGAATAAATGCATGTCTTGAAGACATTCAGGTCAGTTCAGTCAATCATTATGCTTTAACTAATTGTTTACATAAAATGCCATACAAAATAATAATAATAATAATAATACAAAAATAGTACTCAATTAAGAACAAGGAAAAAACGAATGAAGAATGGATGAAACAATACATTAATCACAGTATATAGGCACCAAGCAATAACATCTTTCTACAGCTTATACCTTGGTTGCCAAGAATGAAACTCAGTTCCTTGCTGCGGACATGTAATGGGCCTGTAAATCTTGAAACCCAACGCCATAGCAGGTGCACAGAGCAGCACTTTTTGAAATGAGGGTTGCCCTGGGCCAGCCACTGCTGTACTCCTCTCTGATTGAAAATTAGGTTGTGTAGACCAGACCATTATTAGCTCTTGTGCCTCACACATCACACCAGCCACTAAGGAAGGAATCCACCAAAACTGGGTAAGAGCTGGCAGAATAGTATGGAAAATACTTGTAACCTATAAACTGTATAAGGAAGCCTTAAAGACCCCAAGAAATGGCTTGGTGAGGGTAGTTTTAGTTCCTGTTGAAATATTTCCTTTTGTAACAGGAAATTGCGGCGCGGCATGTCGAATACCCTTTAATTTACATCACAGCCATGAGCCATGGTGCTTTGGCACTTGATTTAGTTGTTCAGAGGCATAAGGTATTTCTAATATGGGGGTGGAGACATTCTAATTCTAGAAAGCATTTTATCAGATAAAAAAAAAAAAAATGTGTATCCTGTTAAGAGCAAGATGTGTCAATGTCTTTGGTCTATTTTCCCGGCAGATATACAATAATATTGTGTGTATATCTGCTCAAATTTAAATTGTCATCTTTCAGTTGTACACTCAAAAGTTAACAGGACTTGGACTGAGTTCTTAAAGAAATCTGTCCATTTATATCCTAACATCATGCGCAAAACTGTAGCCCAAGGCATCCAACCAGAAAACTTGGCAGAGGATTCAGTCTGGGTAATAAATGGTGACAAAAATAAAATGATAGATAGAAATCTGGGACATGGGTTTCAAGGCCACTGAGAGGTGCTGGAGAAAATAGGGTCTTGGATCTACGCTGGGTTCCGCTGGGACAGCAGGACTATTTTTAGAAAACGCCACATTTTTATAACAAGGCTAACTACACTGAAATATACTATAATATTTACAATATAAGGGCATCTTGAGGAAACCTGGGCCTGTTATGTACCATCAGTAGACAAAACCTTGTGAGAAATATAGCTGGTTGAGGAGGATAGTCCAAGTAAGCCTTAAAGGGGTCATGACATGTCTTTATTATTGGAATATGTTCCTTGAGGCTCACTTATTTTTGTAAAGTTTTTGGCACAAAAAAAAAAATTTTTGTAAAACAATAATTTTGAGCAGTATGAATTTGAGTCCCGGCACACGCCCCACTAGCCCCTCAAACTCCACGAAGCACATGTTTCCCAGTACACAATGTGCGAGACGAGCTCTGGCCCTCTGAAGGAGCGTGTTGCCTCATCTCATTTGGCGGATCTGACGCTGGGGATAATAATGATAATAACGATGTCATTATGTCTCTTGCTGCATCAGGCGAGTGGTCAGTGGGTGATGCTGCCACCCCTCCCACCAGCGAGGGCAAGGAATGTGCACACGCCATTGACAGGGAGACGCTCCATGTCCTTACAAGGGCGGTCGAAGAGCTTCACCCTGACTGGTTTCCCCCAGAGGAACCTGAACCGTCTCACCTCAATGAATGGTTCCAGCAGTCCGGACGCCGTCAAATGGCAGCATCCCGCACAATTCTTCCCCGAAGTTCATTATCAAAGTCCTGGCGCGCGACCTTATACAGCGTGCTCGCGCAGTGACGCCATCCTCTTTAATGTGGATCAAGGGAAAGAAAATGGTTATGCCCAATTACCCCCTGTGGAGGAGGCGGTAGCGGCACACCTCTGCCCAGCGCTTAACATGTACATACTTCCAAACCGTGTCTACAAACATCCGCACTGGCGGGAAAAGCTTACTCAGCAGCAGAACAAGTTGGAACAGACCTCCACACAATGGTGGTGCTCCAGGGCAGAAATGAGTAATAAGGAAAAAGCTCTTTTGAAGGCTCCAGTGTCTCCAGCCGGCCTTTTTGGCGGCTCTGTGAATACGTTTGCGGAGCGTTACGTCGCGATTCAGCAGCAGTCACAGGCTATGAGACACTTTACGCCCAAACAGAGTATATCACAGCCGGTTAAGCCCTCGCTCCGTTTCGAGCCAGCACCCAACTAAAAGCCTCATACCTCCTGCCTAACAGGCACCTGCATATCAGCACGGGCAGCAAAAGCGTCCTGAGGGGCACAACCCTTTGAAGCGGAAAGCAGAGCCTGCGATTCCCGCCAGGTTTGCTACAAAAAAGGCTCGATTGGAGACACAAAACACTGTTCCCCATCTACCCACTATTGTTTGTCGGGAAAGGAATATAGTTCACAATATTGTTCAAAATGTTGTTTCTGTGTCTTGCACTCAAATAAATGCAATAAGTGCAAAAACGAATACAGCATTCATTGCAAATGCACGAGATGCTCACACATTCTCAATAAAGATCCCCTTTTTCCTCTTCAAAGCACAAACATTATGCGCAACCACTTCCCTACAGTGAGGGTCGCATCATATCATACGGTAAGCAAACCAAATTGCCCTGTGTCCCATTATGCGGATGCGTGGCAAGCCCTAACGAGTATTTCAGAATTGTGCAAAAACGATCGAACATGGTTATATGATCCAATTTTACACATCGGCCACCCCGTTTCAACGGTGTTCTGCCTTCCAAGGTTTCGTCCAAAGACGCGCAAGTGTTACGAACCGGAATACACATTCTCATCATTAAATTTGTGATCGAAATTGTGCCAAATTTTTTATTTTCTTGTTCCAAAGAAAGACTGCGGGCTTCGGCCACTCCTGGAACCGAGACATTTAAATCACGCACTTAAAAGTGCCTATTCAAAATGCTAACTCAGAAAAGGATCTTATCACATGTACGCCAACATGATTGGTTTGTGTTGATAGATCTGAAGGATGCGTACTTTCATATCCAAATTGTACGACATCACAGGATGTTTTTTGAGATTTGTGTTCGAGAGAACAGAGTATCCATTCAAAATCCTGCCCTTCGGACTGTCTTTTGCTCCTTGCACATTCACAAAGCACATCGGTGGGGTTCTAGCCCCTCTGAGACCAAGCAGCGTATGTATCTTGAACTACCTCGCCAATTGGCTGTTACTGCCGCAATCAGAGGCTTTGTTATGCTAGCACAGACTTGGAGTACTGCTTCAGCCATTCTACAGTGTCCATCTCAGTTCAAACTGGGGAGAACATTTCCAGTGAAACTTGTTTAAGAAAGCATTGGGATTTGTGGCAGCAGCATCTGCAGTCATTCCATTAGGTCTCTTACACATGAGACGTCTTCAGTGCTGGCTGAAGCGCCGTGTGCCACGACGTGCTTGGCACCAAGGATGCATGCGCATCACTAGATCCCGCCGCTGTATAGCTGCTTTAGCATCACGGAGAGCTCCAGCATTTTACCTGCGATGTATCGCGCTGATGCAAGTTTTCACGCAGTGCCTAAAGCCATCAGCTGTATGTCCCCACCCAAACATGATATAGTATTACAACACCTGTTTCTGTTAGTAATAGTCACTTAAAATATATTTTCTAAATGTTTCCTCATCACCCCCATGTTAAAAGTAATATCTGCACCGCTGCTAACGTAACTTTACACCATGCGTCATCTAATTTTTTTATTTGGCCGTTTTATATTTTGTTTACTTTAACGGCCATGCAGCCCTCTACATTGCGAGTAAATCACTTGCATATGCGAGTAAGTTTCGCACTATGCGACAAAAACGTCTGTTATTAGCTACTGGCAAGTAAATTTTAACATTTCACTCGCCAGTGAGCGAGGAGGAAAAAGCACTTGTGTCTCATTCACTTGAACTCCAAAGATCTTAGGGAACCGCATCACGGACGTCAAAACAGCAGCTCTCTTGAGAGTGGGTGAAGATGAACAACTTCTCAAGCGCTCTGATGAGCACGCCATCTACAGAGCCGTGCGCAAAACTCCCGTGATAATATAAACAAGGTATAAACGGATTCGTTTTGTGAACGCAAAGTGCTCCAGTTTCAATTTACGGCCATGTAATGTCAAATATCCATGGTCATTGTGGGTTTATTCACACAGTGTTATAACATTGCACTTTCCTTTTACTCGAATTGAACAAGTTCTCACTTAAAATCACTCCAAAATAAAAGTAATCTAAATTTAGCAATCCAACAACAAAATAAATGAAACAAAGGTAAAATTCAAGTCACTTTCAGGAGAAATATCAAAACATTGTGCAACCTCGAGTTTATCAGTCCAACATAAAATCTCTCTAAAATAAAATTAATGTTGGACTGTAAAATGGAGATTAACAGTTAAAACAGGGCTATTTTTGTTGCAGAATAATGCCCTGCAGTGCACACTTTGTTTCTTGTACATTTGTTTGTGTTTAAGAGAAGATCATTTATTAAAATATGAATGTTTTTATATTTATTTTGGGTTAATAACCCAATTAGATTTCTTGCAGCGCAGGATTACATTTCCGAGTTGAAGGTGGGAGCGGACGGTATATAGGTGGTCAGAATAGCCTGAAAAATCAGATGGGGATATCTTATTTTATTATTCAATGCAAAAAAATAAACAACTAATTTGTGTTTGATAACAATAAACATAAAATGCAACAAATATGTGCACACAGCACGTCCATCAAATTATAAAATATTTGGAGCAGGCTATGAAGCTATAAAGCTATGCTTTAGAAGAAACGCAGAGCAAAGCGTGGGCACACAGTGTCAAATTATGTGAAACTGTGACTAGAAAATTGTCAATTTAGAGTTAAGAAACCAACCTCAGGCAAGTCAGATGGACATCACTTCATTTCATAATAATAGTAAAGACAGAAAAATAAAACATTTGTGTACACTTATTGCCTACTTTTAAGTGGAAAACTAATGCAGGGTTGCAAGAACGGGAGCGGTCGGGAAGTAAATCACTGCGGGCAGAGACAGTCTGAATATGGAGAAATTTAGCAGAAGCTTTGATTTGTGGGAGTGAACAGTCCCACACAGATCTCTAGCTCATAGTAGTTAGAAGTTTCAAAGGGAACTAAAACCAGTGACACTGCCTTATCTTGCCCGTTACTTGTTTTATACCCATTTGTTCAAGTTTATTGAACATACTGTGGCAAGTGATAGAACAAAAAGTAATTGCGGTCATTGAGACTATCTAAACAAATTTGAATGTGTCAGCATCAAAGTGTTACTTTGGCCTGTGCACGCTGGTAACCTTAGAGAAGCGGTTGTATTTGCATTTGGAATGCATGTTGATCAGACATAAAAGTACAAAAAGGCAAAGCTGAAGATAAAGGGGTCCAAACTTACCTGCCAGACTCCTACAATGGCGTTGGCTATAAGAATAAGCAATATTACAAAAGGCTCCACAAATGCAGTTATGGTCTCCTCTCCCTCCTCAAACCAGGCCAATACCTATAAAAAATTTAAAAAAGATAATAAATAAAATACAAGATCCAATCCCACCCACACACTTCATTTGTGACTTTCAGGAAGTTGGCCATATGTTTGTTTGTATGCATGTTTGTTTTTAACGCCATGCCAGCTTCTATGGCTATTGCCTAATGTGTTAGGAATTCTATAAATGTTTTTTTTTTTAAATTGCGTTAGGTTTGAAGTTGGTCATATAAGGAGACATTATCAAAGACTAAATGACACCAACGAGTCTAACAGGGAGGACACCAATTGAATGCTTTAGCTCAGTTTTTGTTCCCCAGAACATCCTTCTATATTGTGAGGCTTGGCAGAAATTGTGGCTGTATGCGTGCGGTGTGTCAAAACAGAAGGTTTGTCGTCAGCAACTGCACAAGTGTGACTACATTTAATGCATGCCGCTTCTCGGAGGAGCACTACATTAAGACAAAGCATTTAATGAGCCAGCCATGTGAATTTACAGGCATGCTGACACGGTCCAGGAAGGGCCCAGTAAACACTACAGCGCAAAGTCTATTGTGTCCTCCAATTAAAACAGCTGGGCTTTCATCAATCAGACTCTATAGGCTTTAGTGTACCTGGACCACACAATAGACTTCATTTGTGAATGCAAGAAGGATTCACATGCAGGGTTGCATCAATCTAATAGGACCACATACGCACGGTGCATAAAAACAATAATGCGAGTTTGAGTACTTGAACACCTACCCACATATTCCAGAGCAGGGAAAAAAGATTAATATTATATGCAGAGCTATGAAATAAGTTTAGTTTCTGAGGGTACTCTAGGACAAGCATGCATTCTGCTCACTTGTTAAAACCCTGCCCTTGTGCGAGACCTTTCCTTTGCAGCTCGTTGTCATCAGATATGTGTCCTAAACAATGACTGATAATGTCATCTGCCTAAATTAGCACTATAAAAGTTTCGTCAAGGGTTACACAAAAGCTTGTGTGAAATGAATACCTTATATTACTAAGTACAGTTACATGTGCAGTTATAAGAGCTACAGCGGGTTATTGCGTAGTCAAACTTGAGTTTTCATCTATCTTTCCATGTATATATGACAATGCAAAATAAAATATTTGAAGGACGGACGACAAATACGCCCAGTTAAAAATCAAGTTACGCCATGCATCACCTGGTTTTCAGAGCATGCATGTGTACAATGGCAAGGCCGATTGTGGTCTGATTAACATGTATACATGCTGAACGAAGCCAAGCTACAATCACATTTTCTAGGTCTGTTAGTCAGACTACACATAAACTGGATTCAAGCGCGCATGCAATCACACTGCCTGATTGTTAGATATGCAAATACATAGGCTCATTTCTTGAAGAACAATAAAAATATTTATTGCAAAAAGAAAACATTCTTCATAACCTTTCCAAAGATAAATCTTTGTCTTTATAAACTGAATTTAGATCAAACTAATGTGTTTATTAGGATTATTATAACCTACTTTTAAAGGGATAGTTCACCCAAAAATGATAATTCTCCCATCATACCATTTCAGATGTTTATGGCTTTTTCTTCAACAGAACACACAAGACGATTTTAGGATAATACCTCAGCTCTTCTGGTCCATACAATGCATGTGAATGGTGGCTATAACTTTGAAGCTCCCAAAAGCACATAAAAAGGCAGCATAAACGTAATCCTGCATACAACTTCAGATGTTAAATCCTTGTCTTCAGAAGCAATATGATAGGTGTGGCTGAGAAAAAAAAAATCAATATTTAAATCCTTTTTTCCTTTGCCCAGTCCTGACCAGTAGGTGGTGATATGCATGAAGAGTATGAATCACCACAAAAACAAAAGAAAGTGAAAGTGGTGAGTTAGGGTCAAAAAGGATTTAAATATTGATCTGTTTCTCACCCACACCTATCATAGCAAAAATGCTACTTTCTCTGAAAAGGCTGAAGACTGATAGAATGCCAAAGTGTTCAAAGCACAATGGCCTCATCTTGTCAGAAATTCAATGCATTAAGAGATATGCCACTCATTTAAACTGATTTATAAAGGCCCTTGTGCAGAAAGCTGTGGTTGTAAATTCTAGTCGCTGTTCTTAGTCCTGATGGGATGCACGCTGCTTGAATAACACCCTCGCCACAAGAAATAACAAAGGTGAGCATTAGAATTAATTCATGAATCTCTATGAGAAGATAGTGAGGGCAAGCAAGAGACAGAAAAGACAAAGTCTTTGTATGGGTAACAGAAATCCTGAACAATACATAGGACTGTCGGAGGAGAACAACCTTCCCAGTTGCCAGTACCACTTGTGTAATGTGACAACAATGAACTCTAGCTTGAAAGATGGGAAATTAGCAGCCAATAAGAGAAGCAATCTCTTCACTATAAAATGCAGCCCCATTCGAGAGGCAGTGTTTTTCATATATTTTTCATGTAAACAAGCATGCTTTAGCAAATCCTCTGGTTCAATTATAGGAAGATAATGACAAACAGGTTGATGAATTACCAAATGGATTGTTGGGGTAGGTTAAGAAGACAGTTCAATAAAGTAATCCAACCTCCATGGTATGGCATACCATGTCCTCAGAGGGCTCTCTGAGCCATTTTGAACTTGCACGAGGCATCTCATGCCAGCAGCGAAACACAATCCAGAAGATATGTGTTAAAGACCTCATTTATGAACCACTAAGTGGACTACTGTCCATCATCACCTTGGAGCCTGATGACAAGACTGCATATTGTTACATGATTAAAATTGCATGCCGAGTGTTTATGAACCTCTCCGATATCGTTTGGCATGGTGCAAGTCTTGCATGGTGTAGGGAATGATAGTTGACCCCTGCTTTCTAAGCCTTTAACATACCACAGAGTATTAACAATATTTACCACAATTAACATAAAATCTAACCAACATTACCATACAATGAAGCCAAAATAGACCATATAACTACTTGATTAACATTGTATGGCTCAACTATTAAAATTGAATTAAACTGAAACTGCAATAGTGACATCACATGGACAATAATCACTACGTTATCAAATTCTGCTGAACAAAGATTTATGTTTACGAAACAGGCTTTGTTGATACTGCTTTGAGAGAAAAAGGAGGAAAATCAGCCTTTTAAATGCTACACCCAGCAATAAGACAGCCTACTTTATTTCAATTATATAATTTAACAGTTACACCTTTCAACCACATTGTAGGTACTTACAAAAGAAATGCAAGCTGCCAGTAGAAGAATCCTCACTAAGAGGTCCTCAAATTGCTCCACCACCAACTCCCACAGTGATTTACCTGAAGACAAAGACAAGAGAATGCATAAGTCTAGACACAAAGGTGCGAAACCCATAAAAATTAGGAAAACAATTATTATTTTATTTTTTTAAAAAGACAAAAGGATTACCCTCTTCTGCAGGCAATTCTGTGGGACACCCGAAGGTTCATAGCAAGGAGAGAGAAAATAATAAATATTAATTCCTGACATTAGATCCTTAGTTACGGTACTGTAAATCATCAACATACATTAAAGGAGTGTTCCAGGTTAAATACAATTTAAGATATATCAACAGCATGAGTGCATAATGTTGATTACTTAAAAAAATCCCTCGTTTATTAAAAAAAAATAAAAAATGCAATTACACTAAAAGCACCACAATGGATAAATAATGTGATAAAATCTAGGTTTTAGCAGTGTTACAGTGTAAAGTTGTAATATTTGATATAACTTTACACAGAGAAGGTTTGCAAGAGATTTTAGCACACTAAAATAATGTAAACACAATGTTTATGCCCTGTGGCTAAACGTTTGAAACAATGCCTATTTTAATGTTTACAGACTGGCTCCATTCGCTTCCATTATTCCTTTAACAGCGATTTTTGCAACTTTTTTTTTTATATAAATGAGTGGAGTCAAATAAATATTATTATTATTCATTTATTATTCCATTTTGGTCATCAAAATAGCAATGACGACCGAGCTTTAGTTGTATTGAACCTGGAACATTTCCTGAAGGCTTTACAGCCTGGAGGCAGAAGACAATTGATAATGATAAAAACGTCATAAGTAACAAGAAACCAGTTTTCTTTATTTACAGCTACTTAAAGCACTTATTTCAGGTCAAGTGTGTTGAATAAATCATGCTGGTGGTGAGCAGCAGTGACGTCACGCGCCTTCATTTCAGACACATGCCGGCTGTTGAAATGAATAACGCCGCATGTGCGCCTGCTTTTTTACGGGCTTAACAAGTGCTTCTCCACTCAAGCAACACTGCGAAACCACCCCATTCTCTTTGCTTTCTAGTAATGTGTACTGCCAATCCTAGATTCATCTGTTATCATTAGCCGGGGCATACTCGCTCGCTCACTCACCGTTCGGTCCCCATTTCTCGCGCTGCCGCTTGACTTGCTCCAGGTCGAGCCCCGTGCTCTCATTGACGGAGAAATTACTGTAAACTTCCTCTACGGTCTTAGTGTGTGCGTTCTCCATCGTGGACGGACTGACAGCCTGATAATGAACGGATTCTCAACCCCACCCCCAAAGGGCTTCTTCAAGCCTTTAGTCCAGAGTCCCAAAACCTTCAGACCCTCGAAAAAACGAAGTGATTAGGAATGCAATACAAACCGATGATCGCCGCGGGTAACTTTTAAATGCCGGCGTTTAATCGCCATACAATGAAAACATAAAAAGTTACAAACCCAGCCGAATTAAACAAAGATGATAAAATAAAGCATCGTAAACTCGCTGGTTGTTCTTGTTATTCGTACACTGCTAGGAAGTGGAAATCCTTGAGTACTTATGTTATGCTAGATTCACAAACGATGTCTCTGAATACTCTATCGTTCGATGGAGCCGGATCTATCCTCGTTTCATTCCCGTGAACAGCAACACATTGCCGGTGTTCGAAACTCGTTCACCATCAGCACCAATCGCGTGTCTTCGCTCGGCTGATCCGCATGCACTGCTCGAGCTGTCCGCATGTGGAATGG
Organism: Xyrauchen texanus; assembly: GCF_025860055.1. Taxonomy (NCBI): domain Eukaryota; kingdom Metazoa; phylum Chordata; class Actinopteri; order Cypriniformes; family Catostomidae; genus Xyrauchen; species Xyrauchen texanus. The sequence goes on along the minus strand of NC_068306.1, from coordinate 14,133,001 downwards.
GCTCATTGGCTGAACGGACTCCGGAAATCCCGTTTCTTCCTTTAACTTTTCTTTTCGTCATGTCTGTCGACAATGTCATTGACCTCCCTTTGCGAGAAGCTTTGAGCGATGTCACACCAGATGAAGAACACCTCCTTGATTAAACATGCAATAAAATGTTTTTTTAACTGTCAAAAATTACACTTAACCTGGAAAGATGTTTTAAACATATGAACACCGATCAAAATATTTGCATTCTAATTAATACATTTATTGATTAAGGAAAATATAATTATGAGAAGAAATGGGCAAAACCACAAAAATAATACACAGTTGAAGCATTGCATTAAAATAAACCAAAAAGCAAAACACCAACAAAATATTTGAAGCATGAGGCAGACAAGCCTCTTGTTCGGTAGGGAAAGAAGGAAGCAGGAACCGGATTAACAATCAACAGGACTTTACTCAGGACTAAACTGAAACACACACGTGCGTGTCTGTCTCTCACTCTCTCTCGCATCCCCGGGTTCTCCTTTATCTCTCTCCCACTGATTGGACAACTCAGAGCTGGGTGTACATCCTCACGCCCCGGCCGTGCCCTCCTCCTCATCACAAAGCTCTTTCTCTAAATGCTTAATTTTTTTATTTCCCAAAATTCCCTTTTCATTTGTTATGTTGACTTGTTATTCTGTTTTTGGAAAATTTCCAAACAAAGACCAAAATTTCCTATGGACCCTTTTCATAGACTGATGATGTAATTACGCCTTATTTGGGGCGAAAAGTGTCGAATATAACTTGTCCTAAAGCTTTCAAGGCAAGCTACATCCTCCAAATTTGGCAAAGACTTTCAGAATGTTCTGACATGGGTTGCTATGTCTTTCTTTCTGATCTGGCTTATTGTATTCCCATTGCGGATGTTGAAAATCCCATAATTCCCATAGACTTCCATTGATGGAATGGAGCTACACCATAGCAATGCATATCAACCAACCAAAAAAAGACTAGCAACAAATACTGTAGCAACTAGTCAGAATATCCTAGCAACCACACATACTGTCTGCAAGGCCTGTAACATTTACACTTCAAACTTCTAAAGATTTTTTAAACAAGGCTTTGTCAAGCTAACATCAAAGGTTGTCTTAAACTTAACTTATCTAGTTATTTTTTATTATTTTTATAATTGCTGTTATTGTTTCAAATGTTACTCTTCATTCTGCGTTTGTAGTTTTTAAAGGTTATTCCATAAATCATCCACCATTTCATTTCACTGAATAAATGGGACAAAATTATTTCCTTTACCTTCCTACATTAGAATACAAGTCCTGAATTAACTGACAATACACTGTAAATAGATGTCAGAATGTGAGACAAAGAGAACCAAGAGCAGAGGAACAGTTCAAAGAATTATTTAACAATAAATTGTAACTTCAACTAGGCTGGCGAAGAGTGGAGAGCCGGCACTGCGCAGTGAGCAGATCTGTGAGGAATCCTCTGTGAAGATTCTGTTCGTAGGCGAGTGTATGTGTTGTGGTAGTCAGGAACAGATTAATGAGGAATCATCCATTGAAGAGTTATGGGTGCAGAGAACACGTGTACAGCAGACTGGAAGGTAACCACACTTCCGACACGTGGGTAAAGACGGGCAACCAAACAGATACACAATACAGGACCAACTAGGCAGATAGAGCGAGGTAATTTACTTCACACCAAACAACAATATAGCAAAGATACTGACACAACGAAGGGATTAAGTGGGCAGTGAATCAGCGGAGAACCAGGTGCTGCTAGCACGCTAATTAGTGCCATGATCAGCGTTCCCCTGGGAACAATCAGTGATCCCATGGAAACACTAATGATGCATGCCACATCTGAGAGTAATAACAAAACAAACTAGAACAAACCAACAAACTCCTCCTGGCATCCCCAGCAGAATTACCTTGCTGGAGGTGGAACTGGTCTATGAGGGCATGGTCCAGGATGTCCTGAGCTGGGACCCAACCTCTCTACTCAGGTCTATAACCCTCCCAGTCAACCAGGCACTGGAACACTCTACCCCTCCACCTAATTTTGGAGACATGAAAAACAGGGTGAATGCGATTTAGGTAACTTAAGATGGACCGCCACCGGACTAATGACCTTGGAGATGGGAAATGGCCTGATACACTTGGGACCCAGCTTACGTGAGGGGAGTCAGAGCAGAATGTCCTTAGAGGACAACCAAACCTTCTGACAGCACACATAAGCTGGGGGCTTAGTCCGGTGCCGGTCCGCCGACCTCTTAACACGAGCACCAGTCCAAATGAGGTCTTCTCTGGCGGCTTTCCAGGTGCGACGGCACCTCAGAATGAAAGCGTGACCAGACGGGACCTGAACGTCAGGCTCTTGGACAGGGAAAAGAAGGGGCTGTTAACCAAGGCTACACTGTAAAGGGGATAACCCGAAGACGACAACTACAAGGAGTTGTGGGCATACTCGACCCAGACTAAATGATCCAAGATGACAGATTACAGGCGGCCACACAGCGCAGGGTCTTTTCAAGTTCCAGATTCGTCCGCTCCACCTGCCCATTAGTCATGCAAACGGGGCATTCGGCTTTGAAATGGCGTATGTCCTGCACTAGCGATGGCCACCAGAATTGCTGTCTAATGAGTGCGAGTCACCCCTGGATGACAAGTGACATCGGCAGAGTGACTCCACTGTAAGATGTGCGCCCGAACTGATCGCAGGGGACGTGGTGTTTTGTAACGCTGACTTTAGCCTCCACCTACCAGGATACCTGTGACAGGGTGGAGAGCGGTTATACACACCTGGTCCCTTATCAGGCTAATTAAGCCTCCGAGAGGGATGAAGGCCGACTGCGGAAAGGGGTGCGACGAGAGAGAGATCGTTTACGGTCAGCTGACCGTCGTGTGTGTTTGTGTCTTTTTTTTAGGTTTCTCATTAAACAATTATTTATATTGTCAAGCCAGTTCTCGCCTCCTTGCCTGTCTAAATCCCTTTACACTGGTGCCGAAACCCGGGAAGGAGGAGGGATGCCCGTCACGGAGTCCTCGACGCTGCTGTCCAACTAGGGGAGCGCCGCTGCCGTCCGCTGGGGGACGGAGTATCCCGACCGCCTGGACGCGGGGAATGGCCGCCGTCCGCAAGGCGAGTGGGGACTGGACTCCATGACTGCCTGGAGCGATGGAGCCGCTGCCAAGGGCGGAGGAGTGCCCTGCCATCCCCCAGAAATGCGGAGGGGTCGAGAGGACCGCCGTCCACGAGAGGAGGAGGGAAGCGACTCCCCGACTGCCTGGAGCTGTAGGGCCGCTGCCAGGGGTGGAGGAGTGTCCCCACGAGTCACCGGTAACACAGAGGGGCATTCTGTCTGTCAGGGGTTTTTTATCTCTCTCTCCTCTCTCTCTCGCTCTCTCTCTCTCATTGCTGATCCGCGTTGGCCTTTTTCATCTCTTTTAAATTTTACAGTGTTTTTTTGGGGGGTACTACACTGTTACAGGAAGCCCCCCATTTTAATTATTTATGTTTCCCTCCCCTTGTCCCCTTCCTCATCCAGGTAGACGGGGATGACCTGCCGGCAGACGGGGCGGAAGGCACGCCCCTCCCCAGGGAAAGGGGGGGGGGGGGGTGTACGTCATGCCGGGGGCTCCCCATCCGGAGAGAACAGAGGTGAGCACAGCGAGCTGTGACGTCGCAGTAAAGCTCCAGGGCGGAGCGAAGCATAGTTTCAAGACAAGAGCAGAGGAACAGTTCAAAGGATTAATTTAATGTAAATACAACTGGGCTGGCAAAGAGTGAAGAAACCAGCACCGGCTATAAAGAAATAACAAAACAAAAAGTTCAAACTGACAAACTCACCGGAACTGTGATAAAAAATATATGAAACAGCTAAATTAGTTTTGCCAAGGCTAGGTTGTCATGGAGATAAGAAGGTGCATTCCATGTCTTCTAAACATTAATGTACACTAACATCCCTTGGTACCATTAAAGTTGATTTAGCTCATGGAAATAAAAATGGCAATCAGCATAATCTGACAGCTCAGATATATTCTTTGTTAAATAAATAATAAAAAAAAAGGATTCTGGGGTGTGAGGTGGTCCAAACATGTTCTCTGATTATTCTATGATTATGTAGAGTTTCAAAATAGTCCCTGACCACTGAAAAAAAAAGATGTAAGGCAGTCCTGTTAGTCTCAGTCACCATTCACTTTCATTACATCTTTTCCGCATACAACGAAAGCATGAACTGCTACAATAACAATCAGCATCCTTTATAGAGGCTAAACAAATATTTTCTCTTGTCCATTCACTAAAAGGTCAGCCGAGCCAGTAATAGCCTATTTATCACACACCTCTTGATTGACACATTAATTGCAGTGGGCTTTGGATAGAAAAAGAAGCTTGGTCTGCATCTCATTGCTCTGCAATGAAGTGTCAAAGCCATTTTGATGCACTTTATGTCTTCTGCCACTGTCTGTAATGGTTCCAGTTAGCTATACGTGAAAGAGTTCTGTGTTTATTAAATCCATTACAATAAGGGGTTTTAGATGTTCTTATATTCAGAAATTCTATTTAACAACTAGAATTTGCACAGGACAATAGAGAAAATAGTTACAACTATCAGAATTTTTGATCTGAGCATTCAGTACGTTATGAAACAGAAAGAAATTGTCTGTTTGTTTATAGAGTTGGTCTATTCTGATTTAAATGCAATGAGTTGAGTTGTTTGTATCAGTGACAAGGAACCTTGCAGTTAATGAGAGGAGTCAGATCTTTCTGTAAGATTATGCATAGGATGCGCTTTCTTTCAGTGTACCATCTTTCCTCTGTTTAATGCAATGCAAAAACATATCAACAAAAGATAAGGTATATTACAAATCAGTGGTAACCATGGAGTCAGTCAGACAAATGTGGGGGAACACCCCTCTACAATGCATGTGCCATCAGAGAAAACAGCCAAGAACTCTACAAAAAGTTCTGCTTTTGATGCCTGAGTGTGGCTGTTTACTCAGAAAACCATCTCATTGTTTGAGTTTCACAGATGTGGAATGTAGTTGCTAACAAATCTTTCCCATATTCAGTCTATGTTTGGTATCAGCCTCTTGGCTGTGAGCCAGATGTTTGCCTTTTATGGTTCTGCAAAAAAAGTAAGTAAGAATCTGGCATGTCAGGCAGTTTGTAAAGCTCTCAAGAAAAAGGATGTTCTCAGACTCATTTGAAAGCAATCAGGTTTGTTGTGTTAAGCTATTTGAGAACTTAATACAGCATATTAACTAAAACAACAGTGAACTCTAACAATACTCCACAAACACTGTTCCACAACGTGTTCTTTACTTTGGGGACTAATTCCATGTGAGCACGGAATGCCATCTTGTGTATTTTAGTTGTCATTGCATATAAAAAGTTATTATGCCGTATGCAATTCATCATGTACAATTCTAATGCAGACCTGCATGCAGCACGATCAGCTTATTTATTGAACTGCTTATTTTGATGTTTTGATATGATTTCTGCATATTAAATAAATTAAACATGCAGACACTTAATTTTAATTTCACAGAATGTCACTATAGATAGACATTCAAAAGATTTAATAAACTTTCTATATTTTAAAGAATTTTCAAGCTTTAGAATTATTACATTAAAATCACTTAAAACATTTCAGACTATTTTTAAGATTTACGCTTTTTAATTTCATGGCATAATTCAGTCGAATTGAATTACATTTATAAAACTTAAAATATAGATTTTCATTAAAGATTACTTCAATTAATTCAAGTTGAATAAAAAAAAATTATAAACTGAAATGTGTTAATATGAAAATATTTTTTGTGTATAAATTAAAATCAACTTATTATTAATATACAATGTATTATTAATATTGTTTATTAAAACAGGCCTATATTAAGTAGAAACCTTGGATACTTGGATGTTTAATTCTAATTTTATTTTTTGACACAAAAACATTTTCAGCAGTATGATTAACAAAAGTGGTGGTTGTCTGGACCAGTTAGCTTGGGCTGCGTCTCAAAACCTAGTTAGCTACCTACCTAGCCAGCATTTGGGGGGGTATCATGAGTGAGTACAGCATTTTATGCGCATATGACTCATAATTTTGTAGCCTACGCTAGATGCCCATAACTGCAGTCTAAATGGCTGTCAGTCTAAACAACAACTTTAAACTTTTAAAAAATTCATGGGAAACAACTGCAAACACCCTAAACCCTTTATCACTTGGAGCATGTTGAAGGCTGATGTCAATTTGTGGAATTATTTAGTGATTTTTGCACATGAGACAACAATGTTTTCTGAAATTTATTTTAGAGGCTTATGTATAAATCTCGTATGTTTATTTTTTTTTTTCATTAGAATGAATTGTTAGAAAGAATTTATCAAGATTTACACAAACAATGAACACATAGGCTATAACTGTGTCATAAACAGTATAAGGTAGCTACAAGTATGCAGTTAAATCTCAATATATCTTTTCTAAACTGCTTCATTGACATAACTTCACTTCCATTATACATTAGTGTTGTGTGGGGGTGGGGTGGGGTTTTCAAAGCGCAGTCTGCTGTCATGTTACAGTCGAGTTGCATTGTAGGATATGGAGCTGTCTGAAGCATACATCAAAGTAGGCTCACGTCCTCGGTCAAATTCGAGGGGTTAAGTGTTTATCAACAGAAACTTCCCTCACTCACTGAACAAAGTGGTCCAAAATGGTGGTGGGGATTCACTGTGAGGAATTGCTTAGGAGAGTTAGCAGTGGATGTTAAACATGAACTGGACCACAGCCATACACAGTGGCCACGTGTCTCTCTCTCTCCTATGAACTGGTGCCTCCGGCTCCTCTTTATCCCCCTCCTGGCTGATTAGGACAATTCAATGCCAAGCGTGTGTCCTCACGGCCCGGCCACGCCCTCCTCCTCTGGCTTGACTACTCCCCTATTCAAGCCAGAGTGTTCCAGGATGGGAGATGATGCCCTTCCGGCCATCCTTCTGCTGACAGGTCTTCTCCACCTCATATTCAAAGTAGTGCCATCTTTGATTTTTAATGGGAATAAAAACAAGGCAGGATAGACCATCTCTTCAGTGGCATGCACAGTTGGCTATAAAGCTGTAGAGTTGATTGTCCACAACTCTTGTTGTCTAGATGTATAAAAAAAATTTGGTCTACTGAATGTTTTTAAAAATATATAATTTTTAAATGTTTTGTAAGCAATCCCAAAACACTAAACTTCAGTACATTCCATTTAAGTTACTGAACGTCTATCCCTCACAACCTCGTTGTCATTCCCGTCAAAAATCAATCATGCATCAAGCATCATGTTTTTAGGCATAAGGATGTAGGATATAAAATACGGTAGGTGGCGGTAATACTCCTAGGAGTGAATGGCCATTAACAACAACAACAAGAAGAAGACCCTAAATAGGCAGCACACTAGGTTTTTAGACACTTTTAGCTTAGTATAGACATGGATCTGTTGTCGGCGCATGTGAAGTAGACCTCAAATACACTCCAGAAGCTCCGTTTCGCACAATTTTGACTGCAACATTGATATCTGTGACATAATTTCGTTTTATTTTCTTTGGCGACATTGTACATTTTGTTGAAATTAGTTTAAATAAAATGACTGAGCAATCGGCCCTGCTTTTGCGAAAACAGCTAGCAGGTAGGTGGCTAACTGTTAGCACAAAGAGTACAAAACAACACTAGTATGTTTATTTTACTGTTTCATTCTTATCTTCAGCACATTCTTACAGCAGACAACATGGTGTGTAACAATGCCGATTATGTCAGTGTTTTATGTAAGAGCAATAAAGTTTCGTTTTTACACTTGTAAAGTAATAAGGTCAGAAGGCTTTGCTAGCATGCTAGCTGAATAAGTTGGTGAGATGCAAGCATGTTGATCACACACCTTTGGCCTTCCAGCTAAGAAAATTATAATATTTTCTCCAAACTTGTTAGTTTATTTAGTTACTGTTTAGTATAAAATACATAGTAAAAACTAAGAAATTTGTCTTCTCATTGGATCAGTTGAAACGATTTAGTGTGTCACGGACAAATAATTGATCTGCAGCAGGGAAACAAAACATCAACATATGGCTTGGTTTCACAAGTTTTCTTTTTATTAATATTTGCTTTAACACAATTGCAAAACACAAAAATACCTAAAATTTTAGAGCTCTATGATGCTAATGCAAAGCATGTTTGTATTGTGTCTTGATTTTACAGAGCTCAACAAAAACCCAGTGGAAGGTTTTTCTGCTGGTCTTATTGATGATGATGATATCTACCAGTGGGAGGTTGTTGTGATTGGCCCACAGGACACACTATTGTAAGTACCAGTGCTGTCAGCTGCCATGTGGTGCTTGGGTGTAGATATATCAATGCCAACTTTACCAATCTTGTCTTCTCCAAAGCAGTAATCTCTTCCTCTGAAACAGATCCAAAAACTAGTTCTCATGTTTTCTATTTTTGATTTGTAGTGAGGGTGGATTTTTTAAGGCGAATCTCATTTTCCCTCATGATTACCCACTTCGGCCTCCCAAGATGAAGTTTATTACTGAGATTTGGCATCCTAATGGTGAGTGTGTATCTCAGTGTAAGGTAACATCTTCTGCAGCTGGCTGATACTGATAATATTCTTCATCTCTTTACAACTACAGTTGCGAAGAATGGAGATGTGTGCATTTCCATCCTACATGAACCAGGAGAGGACAAATTTGGCTATGAGAAACCTGAGGAGCGTTGGCTGCCCATCCACACTGTAGAGACAATCATGATTAGTGTTATATCCATGTTAGCTGACCCCAATGGTGACTCACCTGCCAATGTGGATGCTGCTGTAAGTCTAGTAAATACTAAATCTCTAGTAAAGCAGCTTCTTTTCCTCTGCAGAAATTACTGTAAGTGGTACTGTTTGTGTTTGGCTTGCAGAAAGAGTGGAGAGAGGATCCCAATGGTGAGTTCAAGAGGAAAGTTGCCCGCTGTGTGAGAAAAAGCCAAGAGATGGCATTCGACTAGGGGCCTCATCACTGTTACGTTTATTAGTACATATAATATGGTATCAGTTCCCATCAGTTTCATATCTTGGTCAAACTCAACAGAAATGTCAGTTGGATTTATTTTCCCGTTTCTGTGTTGATTTGAAAAACTATTAAAAGCTCATATAAATTGAATAGATTCAACTGATATTGTCTATCAAATGTGTGATAATGCTTCATTGCCTAAATCAAATTCTAACAATCCTCCCTCAGATACTTCAACCACAAACTTTCATTTCACTTCTCGACAGCCTGTTGCAGCAGTTATTTGGGGTTGCACCAGTTAGTGAAATGAAAGAAAAGCAACCATAGGATTATAATTTGATTTTTTTTTCTGAATGTGTGAATTTTAGCACGTTTTGTTATTTCCTATTTCCCCCAGTCCTCTAGTGTGTCTGGATTATTTATCTTAATTATGATGAAATGTATTGCATGACACTTGTTTTGACTCGCTTTTTTATCTGCCACTGAGCCATCAATTTTGAACAAAGTCTTTTATGCAATTCTGGAGTGTTTTGTGCATTTATGGTACCAGTAGAGGTTGATTGTCAGAGTGTGAACATGTCACGTCAAACAGCCCTATTCCCTTAAAACAATACCATAGGTGTCTCTCAACAAGGGCCATCTATTTCTCTTCTGCCTTAAGTTGTTCTCCTGTAAGAAAGGAAAATTGTATTCAGTGATGTCAAGTCAATCTCAACATCTGGAATCCTCTTGGACAAACCAAAAAGTTCGATATTTGCATGAGACACAATATTTTTTTGTATAAATGGTAAGCTCAAAAGCTGTATTTTTTGTGTATGTAAATATGTATTGTACCATAGCTTTATCGGTCGAGTCAATTGTATGTGATCTTTCCCCCCACACTTAGTTGTATGGCTGTAGTCTCTGTTCACTCTGTTTACCAAGGCCTCATCTTGTAATTGCTCATTAAAATGTAGCATTTGTCTTACATATCTGTTTCTTCTCAGTCTTGCCTATGTCCTGTGGTTTATGTCTTAATTATTTAATGCAAAAAGCAGTTACCTCATTAACTTCAAAAGGTGCATGAGTCCTGGCAACACGTGATTTAAAGATTTTGTCTAAGCAAAATTATTTGTTTGGTGATGTGTACTACTGCATATTTAATTTCTTATTGTTCAGAAGACAGAAAGCTATTGAGCAAAGAGCTAAACATTTTCAATTTAGCCCTCATCATATTTTCATTTGATTTACTGGCTTTAAAGTGTGATGACTGACCTTTCTTCAACTTGTATGGTCCTTGGCACCAATTGGGCACTAAATGTAGAACAATATCATATTTATTTCTTGCAACAATCTCTTATGCTCTTTACCTAATAAGTACAGATAATAAAAACATTCCTATGAACTCCATGTGTATTAGTAGTAAAAGTTCATTCATGGCAAGAGACACTTTGTCTTTAACAGATTTTATTTGATCTGCTCCTATTTTACATTATGTATGACATCACAAGTAAAAAAATTATCTTCTACAGAATCTGGTTGAACACAGTCGCACACATTGAAGAAAAAACAAAAACAGACATCAAAGAAAAATGCCATTCGCTTCCCAAGAGAGATCCTGAGATGTTTCTTACTGGCCAGGTGCAGACAGACTTTTGTTCATGAACTGTTTCTTTACAAAGCACACCCACCACTGAAAAATGAAATCATATTAGAAGAATTTTTATCATTTCATTTGGAAAAAGTATTCTCCAAAGCACCTCAGAAAAAAAAAAACGTAATCTAAAGGTCAAAAACATTGAAGATACTTAAGATGCTACTGGAGTGAATCATACTAGTCATAATTCACCTCAAAATAATAATAACAAAAAGGTGCATTTTTGAATAAAAAGGCTAATTTAAAAGAAACGTCTTAAATGCTTACAGTAATGAGACTTTGTAGGGAATATGTGCTTAGAAATAATTATTAAAAAATCAAAAATATGCTTTCTTTTTGTCTTTTAATTTTGAGGTGAAATATGACAAGTAATCACTTCTCTTGCATTTCTCAAACTAGATTTGACTGATTTTTAATGTTGCCTTACTTTGCTTGGTTTGTCTGTCTGAGGGTCAAACACACGGTCACACAATCTCAGTCCTGTCTCCTGTCGAATTTGTTGCAGGTAAGCCCTCATTGTTTCTGTTTGGGGAAACAAAAGACAATATCTAGCTCAATTCAGTGATCATCATTTAAATCATCAACAGATCATAATGAAAGCCAGAGCACAACAACCCAAGTAGGTTTAGCTGCAGGCCATCTCCACAAGAGGGCAGGGTAACTCCAAAAATGGGTTGCACCAACTTCAAAAGGGGGCATCACTTCCACTCAAGGTTAAGGTTAGGGAAAAGGTTAGGTAAGGGGCCTCATATATCTTCAATGGTTGTCCTTCTCCAACAACCTGAACCTATTAAGTGTTGAATGTATTGGCCAATACCTTCCTCCTGTTTGTTGCAGGGTTTAGCATACATTGCATTCAGGGGAAAGCCAGGTTCTCCAGGGATCGGGAAGTTGGTAATTCCCAGTGTGTACATCTCTTTCTCTCCTTGGCCCCTTGAACTACACTGTAAATAGTTTAGAATGGTGTAGTTAGTTAATTAAGAAGGTTAAAAAACACTACCAAGTCATGCAACTGATAAACAATCAATCACTGAATGTTTATGCAAATATACAATGAAGCTCATTTGATTCAATGTAGTTACCTTTTGGAGCTTCTTGAGGCATTCAGAGATGTAAAGAGTAGTGTAGATCAAAGTTCGGTCAGCCTCGTTCTATAAAAAACATAAATGTCATTAAGAAACAACAGGAACTTACAAGGCGGCATTTGATGATCAACTTAAACTCGGCATTATTAGATAAAGAGTAGTTATGGCCAATATTTGGCCATTTTAAGATCAACGGAAGCAACCTATAACCATGATTGATTGATGATTGAAAAAAAAGAGCGTTGTCAATGAATAATGCAAAATTTCTGTTATTAAATATTTTAGTGAATTTTGAGAAAATATTGTAAAATAAGTTTGTTTTTAGTCAGCAAATTGGTATACATCTTATTTGCATCATAAAATGTAATTATATACTGGCCATTGATTTTACTCTACAAAGAGCACTATTGACTCAACCATACCAGTAAAAAGGAACATTATGTGCATAGGTTCGTATGTAAATGGGTTTCAGAACAACTTATAGGAATATTCCAGGTTCAATATAAATTAAGCTAAATCTACAGTATTTGTGGCAAAATATTGATTACCACAAAAAATATTTTTGACTTGTCCCTCCTTTTCTTTAAAAAATAAAAAAGCAAATTCTGGGTTACAGTGAGGCACTTACAATGGAAGTGAACGGGGGCCAATTTTTGAATGTTAAAAAACTCAAAAGCAAAAGTATTTAAAAAGTATATTCACAAGATGTAAACAATATGTTTGTTAACATGATTTTAGTCTAATAAAATCAGTTGCTAACCTTTTCTGTGTAAAATTAGAGACAATTTTACAACTTCGTTGCCATGACAACGTAATGTCACCAAACCCTAAACGGCTGTATAATTTACGATTTAAACAACTTTACAGCTAAAATAATACACAAGCTTTAACAGAAGAATTAATTTAAGTGCATCAATCAACATTATGACACAAATGCTATCGATTGAGCGTAATGTGTATTGAACCTGGAATATTCCTTTAATAATCTATAAGAAGCAGAGAGAAGAACAGTTCTTTCCCTTAGCTATGACATTTATCTAGAAAAATCTGTAAAAGCAGGACGAAACAACATAACCAGGTAGCAAATTTAATGAGAATGCATGGGCTAAGTTCGGAAAGGCATACTAGTACCACACTACTCTTATTATTTCTGCCAGACAGATATGGCAGAAGTAATAAGCGTAGAATGGCACACAGTGTTGGGGAGAAACGGAATACGTATTTAAAATACAATATAAGTAACTGTATTCCACTAGTTACAATTTAAATAATTGGTAATTAGAATACAGTTACATTCAAAAAGTATTTTGATTATTGAAGAGATTACAATGCATTTCATTGTCATTTGTTTCATTAAACATTTAGTCATTTAAGATGGAAAACATTTATACATATAAATGATCCGATCCAAAGTGCGTTTAAACAGCGGTGAAACAATTTCTTATGATGTGTTACATTCATACGAGCAGACAGAGAAGTACATTTGAAGTAAGTTTAGAGCAGACGAAATAGAAATAAACCTTGTGTAAATTGTTAGCTTTATGCTAACTTAAAATGCTATTTCTAGCCATTTTACATGCACATGTTAACAGTCATATAATCGTATTTTTATCAAGAAAATTCACGTTATATCATTATTTCTTTCTTTCTAGTAAGACCTTTGATATCCTTAAAACAAGAATAATTTGATTAATGTGAATTTTGTCTTAATGTACTGGCAGAGTTTTTAAAGTCAAAACAAGTGAAAAAAAGAACAAGTAATCCAAAGTATTTTGAATATGTTACTGAATTTGAGTAATCTAACGGAATACATTACAAATGACATTTTATAGCATGTATTCTGTAATCTGTAGTGGAATACATTTCAAAAGTAATCCTACCAACCCTGATGGTACTAGTATGCCATTCCTAACTCAGCACATGTTAAAGCATGCAAGTACATTTTCAAGCTCTCTACACTTCCTGTATGAGCTGCTACATAGCCAGTCGTCCCTTACCTTAATTTCATAGTTCTTGAAGAAAACATTGGCTTTGAAGTAGTAGATGGCCTCATCGATAATATCTGTGTCTTTAGCTGAACACGGAAGGAATACCAAGGAAGGACAGCTGATAAGTCAAAACTCTGCACTAATGATGTTCCAAATCTCACAGTACTGCCAAGCAAGTAATGTCAAGCAAAAGAAATGTATGCATATAAATCAAACACTTGCATCTTACTTTCTTTAGCAGCAGGACCCTTAAACTGTGTTTTGAGAGGCAGTAATGCCATATTCCCCACCATTTTAGTGTCTGCATCCATCAGGTTTGAGTGGTAAGCCTGTAGACAGCGGGGGATTTCAAAAAGATAAAGCATTATTGCTTAGAAATGTTCTTTAAAAAAAAAACAACAACAAAAAAGGTAAGATTTCAAGGTGATCTTTGCACAGAATGCAGCTGATAAAATCTAGTGGTTTTCATCACATCCAGATGCGACTGTTCATTTCCAACAACATATTTCTGACTCTTGTATGTATAGCTTTAGCAATAACAGGTGACGAAATGAAACATAATACAACATGTATTTGTAAAATGGTCAAGAGTAAGATGGCATTTCTTGGTTAGCTGCATTGCTATTAATGCTAACACATTTTTCTAGTTCGCTTCTGTTCTTAAACGCGACACAACTGCTCATAAGGCCCACAAATACATCCATAATTAAAACAGTAAAAATTAAAAGATTTCTTACCGGCATTTTGGTAAAATATGTCCCAAATGTGGCAGGGAAGATTTATTGTGAACGCTTCCGCTATCCCACCCAACAACGGTACAGGAAGTGTCTACGGAGGAGATTCCAGTACAACATCCGAGAATGACCAGTGAGGGCGCCAAAGAGCTTCAGCTTAGCTGCCCTTCTGTTTCCCAGTGCTTCATGCTCTTTGGAATTTCTTTAGAATTAGTTTGAACATCATTCATACAGGTATGTCCATTTAAAAAAAAAAAATGATATAAACAGGCACCGAGTGCCACAAAACCAAGTTCTTTTTTAATATTCCAAAATACTTTGATGGCACAGGTGGTGTCTCAAAACCTAGTGAGCTGCCTACCGTGACAAAATTTGTGAGCATACCAGGGACATTTTAAAAGAATAGTTCACCCAAAAATTTACATTCTCTCATTATTTACTCACCCTCCCAGATGTGTATGACTTTCTTTCTTCTGCAGAACACAAGATTTTTAGAAGAATATTTTAGCTCTGTAGTTCCATACGATGCAAGTGAATGGGTGCCAAATATTTAAAGCTCCAAAAATCACATAAAGGCAGTTTAAAATCAATCCACATGTGGTTAAATCAATATTTTCTGAAGCAGTATGAAAGGTGTGGTTGAGAATCTGATCAATATTTAAGTAAATGGTTTATGGTAATTCTACTTCCTACCCAGTAGGGGGCATATGCATGAAGAATGTGAAAGTGGAGATTTAGCAGAGAGGAGAATTTATATTAAAACTGGACTTAAAATGTATCTGTTTCTCACCAACACCTATCAAATCGCTTCTGGAGACATTGATTTAAGCACTGGAGTCATATGGACTACTTTTATGCAGACGTTTGATTTTTGGAGCTTACAAATTTTGGCACCCATTCACTTGCTATTCATGGACTAAAAGAGCTGAAATATTCTCCTAAAAATCTTAATTTGTGTTCTGCTGAAGAAAGTCACACACATCTGGGATGGCATAAGGGTGAGTAAATTAAATAATTTTCATTTAAAGGAATGGTTCACCCAGAAATGCCCATCAAGAAATGGACAGAATGTAATGAATTACAAAATCCTAAACGTGAAACACCACATTTGTCATTTGCACATTTTTATTGCAAAAATAAATACAATTCTAAAAAAAAGACAACATTTTATAAAACTCTGCTAAGATTGAGGCATGGCAAAGAAGTAGGGTTGAATCCTTCAAACAATGACATTATGAAAGCGACAAGATGTTTTTGTAATAAGTGAAGCCATTTCTTAAATGCGCTTGAATCAGAACAGTCAAACACATTCCTAACTTAGTCCTGCATGAAGCTAAATTTTCCCCACACACACACACACACACTCAAGAGTCCACTCGGTCTTGGAAGAACTCATCAAAATTTGTGTTACTGGGTTCCTCATCAACTTCCTAGAGAGAAAGAAAAATGTGTTATAATTTGATCCAAAACAACATTCTAATTTTACAATTAATAAGCAGTAAAATAAGAATCAGAGTATCGCAGTGATCCTATGCGCAAACCTTGGGCTCTTTAAACTCCAAGTCTTCACCATACTGAATGGAGAAGTCAATGTGCTGCAGGACGATGTTGATGCACTCCTCATCAGTACGATCAAAGGGCAGGAAACGGACCAAACTGTAGTCATCAATCTACAGAAATCAGTGATATTTTGTAACTTTTTTTGTTTAGGACACATGCAAAACTTGTGCCTCAAACATTAAGAGTGGAGATGCCTGTAATTTATTAATTACTGTTACAAACTTGGTTTAGGATTCTTTAAAAATCCTTAAACCAAGATCAAAATTTCTAACACTAACTTTGAAACTACATCCACCAGACATGGTACAGACCTTCAGACTGTTCTGGAACGGTGTGCCATGTTGTTTCCAATTAATCAGATTTATGTTTTTTGTGCAACAAATAATAATAATAAAAATAGGAAAACCCCATATACTTAAATTGATGGAATGTTCAAATGACCCAACCACATGCTCGTTAATTAAAATCCAGCTGTAAAAAATTCAAATGTAAACAACCTGCACAAGGCCTTTGATCTATTTTAAAGTTTCTCACACACACGCCAATGTGCTTTGTTTTGCATCAATTTACACTCCATACCCTATAATGACAAAGCAATAAAAAGATTTTTGATAATGTTGAAAATGCATTAAAAAGAAAAAACTGAAATATCACATTGAAATAAGTATTCAAACCCTTTACTCAGTACTTAGTTGAAGCACCTTTGGCAGTGATTACAGCCTCAAGTCTTTTGGGTATGATGTGACAAGCTTTGCACACCTGGATTTGGGGATTTTCTACCATTCTTCACTGCAAATCCTCTCAAGCTCTGTCAAATTGGATGGGGACTATCAGCGGACAGCCATTTTCAGGTCTCTCCATAGATGTTCGATTGGGATCAAGTCCGGACTCTGGCTGGGCCACTCAAGGACACAGTTGTCACTAAGCCACTCTTGCGTTGTCTTGGCTGTGTGCTTAGCGTCATTGTCCTGTTGGAAGGTGAACTTTTGGCCCAGGTCTTGAGTGCTCTGGACCAGGGTGTCATTAAAGATTTCACTGTATTTTGCTGCATTTAGCTTTCCTTCAACCGGACCAGTCCCCCAGTCCCTGCTGCCGAAAAACTCCCCCACAGCATAATGCTACCAACACCATGCTTCACCGTTGGGATGGTATTGCGCAGGTGATGAGTAGTGCCTGGTTTCCTCCAGACATGATGCTTGGAATTGAGGCCAGACAGTTCAATCTTCATCTCATCAGACCAGATAGTCTGAGAGTCATTTAGGTGCTCTTTTTGCAAATTCCAAGCAGGCTTTCATGTCAAATAGTTTTTTAGATAATATAATATCTTGGGGGTGTTTCATTGATGACGTTATCCTATTTAGTTTGGGTTCAGAGGAAGATCTAATATCATTTCACCATCTTTAGTACTGACTCAAATGTTAAATTATCCCTAGAGTACAATATCCCCTAGAGTTTCTGGACCTTGAAATTAGTAAAAATAAAGATGTCTTTTTACATACATCAATATTAAGGAAATCTACTGATAGAAATAGGGTTTTTCATGCTAGGAGTTTACATCCTCCTAAATTGATACAAAACATACCGTTTGGACAATTTCAAAGACTGCGTAGGATTTGTGACAGGGAGCAAGATTTTGAGGATAAATAAGAATTCGAAAAATACTTAAATTAGTACACAGTTACTAATTTTTTTTGGAATGTTATGAACCCTTGACCATAGAGTACCTTAAATTTATACTCCAACCTGGAAGCACTCTTCATCGTGGGACATTGTTTAAGGGCTTTCATGTGTCTTGCACTGAGGAGAGGCTTCCTTCTGGCCAGATGACGAAGTGTCCTTGTGCAAGACACTGAACCCCAAGTTTAGCTAGCGCCTTGCATGGCAGCTCTACCGTTATTGGTGTGTGAATGGGTGAAGAGACGCAGTGTGAAGCGCTTTGAATTAAAAAGGTGCTATATAAATGCAGACCATTTACCATTTCCACATATGATCTCTGGAGCTCAACCAGAGAGACCATCGGGTTCTTGGTCACTTCTCTTACCAAGATCGCTTACCTTCTCCCCTGGTTACTCAGTTTGGGCCAGCTCTAGTAAGAGTCCAGGTTGTTCCAAACTTCTTCCATTTAAAAATTATGGAAGCCACTGTGCTCTTGGACCTTGAACCTTCAATGCAGCCAAAATGATTTTGTAGCCTTCTGCCTCAACAAAATCTGTTCTGCAGGCAGTTCCTTTGACCTCATGGCTTGGTTTTTGCTCTGATATGCATTTTCAGCTGTGAGACCTTATATAGACAGGTGTGTGCCTTTCCAAATCATGTCCACTCAATGGAATTTGCCACAGGTGGACTCCAATCAAAGTGTAGAAACATCTCAAAGATGATCCTGAAAAATGGGGATACACCTGATCTAAATTTCAAGTGTCATAGCAAAGGGTCTGAATACTTATGTCAATGTGATATTTCAGTTTTTTCTTTTTAATAAAATTTGTTAATTTTTTTTTTTGCTTTGCATTTATGGGGTATGGAGAGTAGATTGACGTGAAATTAAATCAATATATAAATGAATAAAATAATTAAGTATTTTAGCATCAGGGCTCTTTACTGGTTCAGAAATCCATTTTTGAAAATGGATTTCTTGAATTCTGAAAATGGCACTGAAATCACAATCGCAAATTTGTAAAAAAACAAAAAAAACAAAACCACACCATTGTTTCATAGATTAAACTGAAAATGTTTAATTAATAAACAAATAAATACATAATTAAAAATAAATACAACTTGTAGTAAGTTCCCAGTGGATAGACTAAATTACAACAGGTGAGAATTTCCAGCATGTGCAATTAAACAGATGCAGTATTCAAATATACTATATAAAAAAGGAAATACCAAAATGTATCTACAGTTGAAGTCAAAAGATTACATACACTTTGGTTGAAGTGAATACATTTTTTTTTTTTAAATCACTCCACAGATTTCATAATAGCAAACTGTAGTTTTGGCAAGTCGTTTAGGACATCTACTTTGTGCATGACATGATTGTTTCACTTTTAATTGCCTATATCAAAATTCCAGTGGGTTAGAAGTTTACATACACATAGTTAACTGTGCCTTTAAGCAGCTTGGAAAATTCCAGAAAATGACGTCAAGCCTTTAGACAATTAGCTTCGATAGGAGGTTTACTGAACCTACCTTCAAACTCAGTGCCTCTTAGCTTGACATCATGGGAAAATCAAAAGAAATCAGCCAAGACCTCAGGAAAAGAATTATGGACCTCCACATTTCTGGTTGACCTTTGGGAGCAATTTCCAAATGCCTGAAGGTACCACGTTCATCTGTACAATCAATAGTATGCAAGTTGAAACAATATGGGAACACCATGAGACGCATTCTGTCTCATAGAGATGAACGTAGTTTGGTGCGAAAAGTGTGAATCAATCCCAGAACAATAGCAAAGGACCTTGTGAAGATGCTGGAGTAAACAGGTAGACAAGTATCTACATCCATAGTAAAACAAGTCCTATTTCGACATAACCTGAAAGGGTACTCAGCAAGGAAGAAGCCACTGCTCCAAAACCACCATAAAAAAAGCTAAACTACAGTTTGCAAGTGCACTTGGGGACAAAGATCTTTTTAGAGGAATGTCCTCTAGTCTAATTAACTGCTTAGCCATAATGACCATCGTTATGTTTGGAAGAAAAAGGGTGATGCTTCCAAGCGTAAAAACAGCATCCCAACCATGAAGCATGGGAGTGGCAGCATCATGTTGTGGGTGTGCTTTACTGCAGGAGGGACTGGTGCACTTCACAAAATAGTTGGCATCATTAGGAAGGAAAATTATGTGGATATATTGAAGCAACATCTCAAGACATCAGCCAGGAAATTAAAGCTCTGTTGCAAATGGGTCTTCCAAATGGACAATGGCCCCAAGCGTACCTCGAAAGTTGTGGCAAAATGGCTTACGGACAACAAAGTCAAGGTATTGGAGTGGCCATCACAAAGCCCTGACCTCAATACGATAGACCATTTGTGGGCAGAACTGAAAATGCATGTGTGAGCAATGAGGCCTACAAACCTGACCCAGTTACACCAGTTCTGTCTGGAGGAATGGGCAAAAATTCCAGCATTTTATTGTGAGAAGCTTGTGGAAGGCTACCCAAAATATCTGACCCAAGTTACACAATTTAAAGGCAATGCTACCAAATACTAACAACGTGTATGTAAACTTCTGACCCACTGGGAATGTGATGAAAGAAATAAAAGCTGAAATAAATAATTCTCTCTACTATTATTCTGACATTTCACATTCTTATAATAAAGTATTGATCCTAACTGACCTAAACAGGGAATGTTTTATATGATTAAATGTCAGGAATTGTTTAAAACTGAGTTTAAATGTATTTGGCTAAGGTGTATGTAAACTGACTTCAACTGTAAATTACATTTGCACATTTTAAAGGCTGTAGGCCCAGCTGCGCAAGATCCTCTTTGAGTTTGGTTTGAGTTGAATGTTTGAGTTTATTTTGATATGAAACAACAATTATATGGTTAGTGTTTTTCTTACAAACAAAGAGAGAACAGTCTAACCTTAATTCAACACTAACCTCCCTGGGCTCTATGTGAACAGTTTAGTTGAAACCTTTAGAATGGGCTGCTGTCATAAATGTGAATTTTGTTAATAATATTTGAAAACTGCATTTGTATAATTGCTCATACTGTCAAAATATCACTGTGGGGATGGGGGCATGGTCGAGTGTCTTGAGAGAGGGAGTGGTGTGGTTCGTCAGACTGGTTGGTGTAATTTCTAAGTGTGCAAACTATATTTTTGTAAGCCTGTCACCTTCAGAGAACGTGGGTAAAAGAAAGCGAATATCGAGCCTAAAACTAACTACTCCACTTTATACAGGTATTTTTTAGCACTTTACATCAACATAAAAAAGTCATGAGACAAATAATTTGTCTAGGGAACGAGATCATTTTCTTGTGGCCATGAGATATCACGTTCTCACAAGTTATTATGATGTGGCAATGACAAAAATTAAGTGAACCAAATCTATCCCTTCCCAGGCACCATAGGATCTCAATTCTTTGCCAGTCATTTATCATACCTGGCCATGCTGAGCAAGGCATTGTTAAAGGTGCACTTTCCTGGCATGCTAAACTTAGCTGTAAAAGCTCATTTTAAAAGCTAAAGTAGGTTACATGAAAATTAGAAAGAGAGACTTCACTGAAATAAGCGGGTAAATGTCAATTAGCCTGAAAACGTGAATCCTGAAATGGGCGGGGATTACCAGAACATCGTTGTTTCTAATTGGTCAGGTATTTTACATAACATGACATATTTTAAACTCTTCACCATGTGTTTTTAATCCAGTGCAACACAACACCCCAATTAAATATTTTAAGACAGAGTATAATAAATAAAAATATATGAACTATATAAAAAAATCATGATATTTACATATCTTTGAAAATTTTATTAATTTCTATTACTTTTCCAGGCCTGGAAATCACAATTTATAAATTCCCTGATATTTGGAGGTTTTACATGACTGTGGGAACCCTGTAGCATAAGGCTACAACATAACAAAAAATGAAAAAAATGTATGTACTGTGTATATCCATCTATCTCTCTATCGGACTGTCTTTGTGAAGTCTGACTATCTAGCTAGCTGTCTGTTTATCTGTTACGTCTGTATTAAAGCTGACAGGACATTTTAATATTTGTTGAATTTAAGAAAAAGTCAGTCAAGATTGGACTCAAGTGTGAATGGCCCCCCAGAGGTGGAGGTCTTTGGAGGTTGTGTCTCGACTATGCTTTGCTCTCTTATCAGCGTGTCATTGAATAAGCATTAGCCATGTATATAACTGTATTTAGTGAAAAACGCCGGCATAATGAAGCTCAAGTTTGTTGTAGTACTATGGCACCAGAAAGGGTACAAATTAAGTTAAAAAAAGAACCATCTATTGAGCTTGTCTATTCTCATTTAACATTTTTACTTTAGATTTGAGAATATAAACTGGCTAAAACTTTTGACTTTATAATTTTACACACATTTGTTAACAGCCAGATATTTTCTTTGCAAAAGCAATAACTGTAACACGGTACAGATTGGGTTATATTGATTTGTTGCTCCCTCTTGTGTAGGAGACAACGTTAATTTAAAAAATCAGATGTCTTTTAGATTTACCCTACCTGTAGTAACGTCTTTACATTTTAATATAATTTGAATTTTGGTTACATTTCAGTGAAAAATTTCTATTTAGTTTCTCAGCCCTGTTGACAGCCCTAGTCTGTTTCACTATCAAACTATAAAAACTATTTTAAACTTTTAGACAAGGTTTTGTCAAGCCAACATCTAAGTTTGTCTTGATAAACTTTACCTATCTAGTTACCAATTAACACACAAGACCACATTACTCTTGGATTTGTGTTCAAAGTTTCTGTGTCTAATAGCTTTTGTGGATAATTAAATCAAAATGACCTATGCAGAACCACAGTATTTTTCACTGCCTGATCTCTAAGCACAATCAGTGTAATGGGCAACTTACCAAACCACATATGGCCTTGGTTAATTTTCTGAATTTCTTGCTTGTCAAAGCTACAGAATTGTCCTCCATCACCGAGTACATATCCGGGTCAAGATACCTGTAAATAATAAACACTGGTCACATCATGTATATGTTGTCTCTAACCAGACTTAACATTTTAGAGTGAAGTTTAAATTGATCAAATTTAAAAGTCTCTCAGAAACATACTTTTCTATTTCCTTTTTAGCCATTGGACTGAGTAGATCCATTTTGGTCATTATGTTGACTTGTGGGATTTCTAGCATCACCATGGCACTCAAGGCTGCCATAATTCCAGAGATAAACTAGACAAATAATTGTAACAAATATCATATTTAGAATATTTCCAACTTCAATAAATAATTTATCAAAACTGCGTTTAAAGATACAATTCAAAATTGCTGAAACGGTTCCAATTAAACTAAATCTTAAAACATAAGTGAGTTATGTTAAGATACACAACAAGACTGTTGTTTTTGACATTATTTGTCACTGCCGTAGGTCAAACGGCTTACCAAACATATGCATTTTACCTTGAAGGTCTCCACCATGAATTGTGAGTCTATCAAGAACACCCCACACACACGGAACTCCCATTGCTGTAGCTGCTCCACAAGCTGCTTCATAACAGGCAGATGAGTGTACAACTCAATCTGACCTGCAGTCAAAGAACACAATGCTCTTCATCATTCCTCAATACAGGCATACCAATCCTGAGTGATTACAATCCTTTAAGGAATGGTCCACTCAAAAATGAAAATTCTCTCATCATTTACTCACCCTCATGCCATTCCCGATGTGTATGACCTTTCTTTCCTCTGCAAAACACAAATGAATAGTTTTAGAAGAATATCTCATCTCTGTAGGTCAATACAATGCAAGTGAATGGTGCCCAAAACTGTGACGCTTCATAAATGACATAAAAGCAGCATAAAAGTAATCCATATGACTCCAGTGGTTTCATTCATGTATTGTACGTATAACGATCCAGTCGATTTTTTATGAGAAAAGACCCAAAAAAATATAACTTTTTCACTATAAATCATGCCATCAGCAATCTTGTCGATCCTGATTTTAAGCTTGATTACAATTCCTAGCACCATCTAGCGCTCTGTACATGCTTTCTCACGAGTGTGCAAAGCACAAAGTGTACTCAAGCTTAAATGTACTGTGAAAAAGGTGTTATAATTTGGTCTGTTCTCACCTAAAACTGATTGGATTAATTCAGAAGACATGGATTAAACCACTGGAGTCGAATAGACTACTTTTATGCTGCCTTAATACCACCACCTATTATGCCTATTATGCTGTTGGTTCTCTGAGTGCAGAAAAATCAGCGCCGATCCGCCAGGGCATGGACTCTACAAGACCCCTGAAGGTGTCCTGTGGTATCTGCACCAAGACAATAGCAGCAGGTGCTACAAGTCCTGTAAATTGTGGAGTGAAGCTGCAGTGTGTCGGACCTTTTGGTCCAGTACATCCCACAGATGCTTGATCGGATTGAGATCTGAAAAATTTGGAGGCCAGGGCAACACCTTAAACTATTCACATGTTCCTCAAACCATTCCTGAACAATGTGTGCAGTGTGGCAGGGCACATTATCCTGCTGAAAGAGGCCACTGCTATCAGGGTATCCCATTACCCTGAAGGGGTGTACCTGGTCTGCGACATTGTTTAGGTAGGTGGCACGTGTCAAATTGGCATCCACATTAATGGCCGGACCCAGGGTTTCCAGCAGAACATTGGCCAGAGCATCACACTCCCTCCACCGGCTTGTTGCCTTCCCACAGTGCATTCTGGTGCCATCACTTCCCAGGTAAACGGTGCACACGGCCAGTACACAACCTTCCACATGATGTAAAAGAAAACGAGACTCATTGGAACAAGTGACCTTATTCCACTGCTCCAAGGTCTTGTTCCGACACTTGCATAATTGTAGGCGCTTACGATGGTGGACAGGGGTCATCATGGGAACTCTGATCGATCTGTGGCTCCTCAGCCCCATACGCAGCAGGGTGCGATGCACTGTGTGTTGTGACACTTTCCTCCCATAACCATCATTAAAATTTTATGTGACTTGTGCCACAGTAGACCTTCTGTCAGTTCGGACTAAACGGGATGGCCTTCGTTGCACGAGCCCTGGGTTCCCAAGACCCTGTCGCCAGTTTGTGGTTTGTCCCTCCTCGGACCACTGTTGGTATGTACTCACCACTGCTCACCAGGTGTACCCCACATGCCTTGCCATTTCAAGGATGCTCTGACCCAGCTGTCTGGCCATAACAATTTGGCCCTTGTCAAAGTCTCTCAGGTATGTACTTCTGCCCATTTCTCCTGCATTCAACACAATGACTACGAGAACTGATTGTACACTTACCCTATAATCTACACAGACCTTGACATGTGGCCTTGTTAGGAGATGATCAACATTGTTCACTTCACTTGCGAGTGGTCATAATGTTTTGGCTCATCGGTATATGTGCTTTATAGCGCTTCAAAGTTTTGGAGACCATTCATTTGAATTGTATGGACCTACAGAGCCGAGGTATTCTTCTAAAAATCTTCATTAGTGTTCTGCAGAAGAAAAAAAAAATCATGCCTATCTGGAATGGCAAGAGGGTGAGTAAATTATTTAAAGGGATAGATCACCCAAAAATTGTAATTCTCTTATCAATTTCTCACCCTCATG
Source organism: Xyrauchen texanus (assembly GCF_025860055.1). Lineage (NCBI taxonomy): Eukaryota > Metazoa > Chordata > Actinopteri > Cypriniformes > Catostomidae > Xyrauchen > Xyrauchen texanus. Next base: position 14,107,739 of record NC_068306.1, on the reverse strand, counting down.
CCATCCCAGATGTGTTTGACTTTCTTCAGCATAACACAAACGAAGATTTATTGAAAAATATCTCAGCTCTGCAGCTCCATACATTGCAAGTGAATGGTGATCAGACCTCTGTAGCTCCAAAAATCAAATAAAGAAAACATAGAAGTAATCCATAAGACTCTATGTTAAATAAGAAAATCTTCAGAAGCTATATAATAGGTGTGGGAAAGTCCTTTTTTACTCTAAATCTCCAATATAACTTTCACTTTCACATGTGAAAGTGAAACTAAAGGGCACCGTATGTGACATTCAGATGTAAAAGAGAATGTGAAAGTGGAGATTTAGAGTAAAAAATGACTTACATTTGTATCTATTTCTTACCCACACCTTTTAAATCCCTTCTGAAGATATGGATTTAACCACTGGAGTCTCATGATTACTTCGGTTTTCTTAACGTGATTTTTGGACCTACAAAAGGTATTATCACCCTTTACATGCATTGTAAGGACCAACAGAGCTGAGATATTCTTCTAAAAATCTTTGTGTTCTGCAGAAAAAGAAAGTCATCCACCTCTGAGATGTCATGATGGTGAGTAAATGATGAAAGAATATTCATATGTAGGTAATCTATTCCATTAACTGATTACATTCAACAGTACCGTGCATACTTTTATTTTGTTTTTTAAATTTTTGAATATATGGATGTAGAGCATCTTACCAGGGCAATCAAAGAGTATATAATCATCCTCCACATGACCAAGACACTCTTCCAACCAGTCAAAGTTGTTGGCAAAGTACTCCATGCAGAAGACCAGTCCTCCATTAGGACCAAATCGCAGAGACTCGTCCTCCATAACGTCATCCACTTGGATCAGTTCTCGAATATCTGCGTATTTAAAAACGATCATCTTCAATAGGGGAATGGCTTGATTCATGTACACAACAAGTCAAACGTTTGGACACACCTGACTGAAGACCTCTTGATCTAAAGGCCAATGATTAAATGCTTAAAGCTGAATCCCATCTGCATACTTTTTTTTGGCATACTACATATTAGGGAGGTATGGATATCCGTAATCAGCGCAAAACAGTTTTCTGAAAACGCCCCTGTCTGCTGTGATCAAACAGATAGTCCTGCCCCCAACTCACAGCATTCCTCGAGTGAATGTTATTGTCTCTTTTAAGATGGATCGCTCAAAACAAACAGGAATTATCATAGCGCCACAGAGACACAGTAACTAACCTATGAATTACTTATAGTTGTCTCTGCATATTAAGCTGCTGGGATAGGAGAAAGTATTTTAACACCAAAAAAGTAACATACTTAAGCTTTAAAATTAGTTATTTAGACACCACTACCCACTCCCATATATTCAAAATAAAATAGTGACCTTTAAGCATTTAATACAATCAATGACCTGTATGTAGTGTCACTTATAATATGAATAAGCAAATTATTAAAACAAATTCCTGATAGATCACATATCTTATTTACAGTAAGTGTCTTGTACCTGTCCCATACTCACTCTCTCCCTCTAAGTGTGTCTATCTATCCATTCCTCACCTGCCATGACAGAGTACTCAAAATGTTCTGCTGCTGGATCCAGATTCACCACCTGTACTGATCGGTTGAGGGCCTGGCAATGCTCTACCATGGTTGAACAATAAGTACTCTATAAAATATGAAATTAACAGGATTTAAATATTAAAAGCAATATACCACACAGAGAACAATGATTCACAATAACGCAGAGCAGACTGCGGTTTTAATGTTTGAACTTTAGAATGGATAAGCGCACACTAAATAAAATAATCCAGAATTATACTGGATCCTCTAGTTCGTGGTAATACATTTACCTTTCCACTTCCAGCAGGACCCATCACCAGATGTGCGTAGCGAGGCATTGTCACTTCTCCAACGCAAACAGTGCGAAAATGTCCCTATTTACCAATTTCACACACACAAAAAAAGCTTATTTGCCTTATTTACTGCTGCGTACAGTGACCATGCTGATTTCGGTCACTAGGGCTGGGAATCGATTCCAAAAAGAATCGAGTCGTCGATTCTGAGGCGTTGGGAATTGAGAATCGACTCTAAACGTTGGAATCGACTACGAACTAAGCTGGAGTCGAGTCCTTTCGGGGAAACCGGTTGACAGTTTCGGACTGTTTATTTTCTCGACTAGCCTACTGAACGACTTCATATTTCAGAAGCCTAATACTATTTACAAAAGTCTTATAAAATGAGTCTTGAGTATTTTGTAGTCCGTCAGCATCCGTTTGTTCATCTGTATGAAGCAACCACACACACCTGCTTTCCAGTATAGTCTGTCGGTATTTTACTTTTGGATTAAATTTATAATAAATTAACAAGCCAAATTTGAGACAAAAAACAAAACATCTCTCTCTCTCTCTCTCTCTCTCTCTCTCTCTCTCTCTCTCTCTCTCTCTCTATAATGTTACTAGCTAACAATTTACACCATTTTAAATAAAAAAATATTTTATGAAATCAAATTCAAAGGCAAACATTTTAAATAGCCTACACGTTTATTTATTCAGTGTACAAAACGTAGTGGACAATTACCGTACATTATAATTGAAACTCTTTCTAAACAAGATCTCATGAGTGCTAAAAGACAATTTCAGTGTAGGTAAAATGGTGCTTTTAAGATGAGCCGCATCTTATCAAACTTCCCTCAAATTAATCTCATGTGATTTAAACATCGTGTTTTGGTGTGCCCTGCGCCCTGATTTCATTTAAAAATTGACCTCTTGTTCTTAGTGAATGTTTTCATGCTATAATAGATAGCTATAAAAGAACACTTTGTAGTAAGCTGTTTATGAGATTTAACTTTACCTTCCGTTTTTTTCGGAATCGAAAAAACAAAACGAAACAAAAAAATGAGTCTGGAATCGACTCTTGGAATCGATTCCAAAACCAGGAATCAGAGTCGATTCCCAAAATTCTGGAATCGAACAGCCATATCGGTCACCTACGGAAGCCCACAGAGGTCGAAAAAACAGAAAAACGTACGAAAGCGCAGTTCAGATGACACTTCAAAATTAAGAAACACGTGCAACTCCTTGAGAACAACAGCGACAAAAGTTGCATGTGCCATAAAACACCGTTTTGTTGCATTTAAGCTCAAAAACTGACTGGAATGAAACACTTTATTGTGTTTTCAAGTTTTCATGTAAATGTAATTATCCATATGTGATGAAATGTGGTCTGAACGATTAATCTGGGCTCAAAAATGTGGATGGTGGTAAATTGTGTTCCATAAATAATTATTTAATTAATAGGCCAATTTATTAGTCTATTTGCATCTTCTACACAAGTAGTAGCTAATAGTACAATTAACAAGTTTGTAGTTTTTTTATATAATTTTTTGTATCTGCTTTTTATCATGTTATCATACTTTGGCCTAATCTCTTTTACTTTATATATATTATATCTCTTATATATGCTTATTTAATTTAGCCAGAATTATGCTTTAATGTATATGAGCAAACAGGCTCATGTGCTTTAAATCCTGTGTAATTCAGTATAATTTACACATTTAAATAACTTGTATAATTATTTTATACTGTCAAAGTTTTATGTTTCTGAATCTAATTCTGCATTTATACATCACTTATGCATGTTATATATAAGGCACAGTCTTCAGTCGCTATGTGCCACTTATTGCACACCATCAATCTGCATTGCATCCATCTGCAATTATGGTCTACATTATAATTATGCAGTATGTTTGCACTCAGGACACAATCATTTTATCTCCCCAGCAACCTGTCTGGTTTTCTTCCGAACAGCTACATTAGCAAGCTTTATCAGCAGAATGTTCTGAACCATTACATTTGGTCAGAGTAACCAGAGCATCTCTGGCCCTAATGAGTTGAATCCAAGACCAAACAGGCATTCCTTAGAAACCCCTGACAAATTACTCTAACAATAATCTTAACATATGAACTATAAAATATTTAACTCATGGCTGTGTAACCACAGTGTTACAGTTGAAGTCAGAAGTTTACATACACCTTCGCCAAATACATTTGAACTCTTAAAAATGTTTTCCACAATTCCTGACATATAATCGTAGAAAACATTTCCTGTCTTCAGTTAGGATCAATACCTTATTTTAATGTTAAATGTCAGAATAATAGTACAGAGAATTATATATTTCAGCTTTTATTTCTTTCATCAAATTCCCAGTGGGTCAGAAGTTTACATTGACTTTGTTCAGATTGAGGTCAGGGCTTTGTGATGGCCACTACAAAATCTTGACTTTGTTGTCCTTAAGCCATTTTTCCACAACTTTGGAGGTATGCTTTGGGTCATTGTCCATTTGGAAGACCCAACAGAGCTTAAACTTCCTGGCTGATGTCTTGAGATGTTGCTTCAATATATCCACATAATTTTCCTTCCTCATGATGTCATCTATTTTGTGAAGTGCACCAGTCCCTCCTGCAGTAAAGCACACCCACAACATGATGCTGCCACACCCATGCTTCATGGTTGGGATGCTGTTTTTCAGCTTGCAAGCAACACCCTTTTTCTTCCAAACATAACAATGGTCATTATGGCCAAACAGTTAATCAGACCAGAGGACATTTCTCCAAAAAGTAAGATCATTGTCCCCATGTGCACTTGCAAACTGTAGTTTAGCTTTTTTATGGGGTGTTTGGAGCAGTGCTGTTTCTCATTTCATTTATTTCAATGTTGCGTACTGCAGCTTTAAGAGCACAAAATTGTTTACAAGAGCACAATACTAGCCTCTTAATTTTGCTCTCAACGTGCACCAGATAGAAGTATTTAACTTTATGTCAGCTGGATGGAGTTCATGCCAGCTCGGGTGCATGCTGTCATGAAAGCAAAAAAAAAAAAAAAAAAAAAAAATGTTTACTTATTTATTCATGTGTTTTTCAGTTTTTAACTTAAATTGTTAGTTGATCATTTATTTGTAAAGAAGAAAATGTGTGAAAATGTAAACTGGAAAAGTACTTTCACTAGTCATCTCAGACTTTGGTCCCCGTATACAGTGATTATACAACATGTCACATTTACAATGATTTGTATCTGTTACTACTATATTATAATATAAAAACTGAGAAATTGCTACCAAATAACTCACAAATTACTATGTAAATTCAAATGAACTCTCTTGATTTTAACATCCAGGCTTGACACCAGGACAGAAGCACTTTCTGTACAGTGTTGCAGAGGCCTACAACAAAGAGCACATGCGGCAGCTCATATGTCAGCACTACATGAATGTATTACATCGATGTATCAGGACAGGTACAATAATCATTTTGTTTGTCTCAGTTGGTAATACAATTTATTATAATTAAATACATAATTTGTGAAATTATATATATTTTTATATGAGCAATATATTGTGAACTCTAACTGAAACTCTATATTTTGTTTCAGACTTAGCAGAGCAACAGCAGAGGTCATCACATGCCCCAGAAATGGGACACATCACAAACCCTCAAACTACAACTAGCAAGATACAAGTAAGTGGAAAGAGATATTTGACTGCAAAAAAAGTCAAGAAAACAACTTTCCCTAAAATCATCAAAGGAGTGGAAAGTAAAAACAGGTTAAAATGTTGTATAATTCAGTATATGAGCAATGGTGAAAAGTATTAATTGTGATCCTAATATTTACTATATAGTGTCTCCGAGATTTCACAAATCAATTACAGTACAGTCAAGAATGAGAAGAATGAAAAGTGAGACTACCTTTGTAATACAGGGTAGGTTTGGCACATTACAGACCATTCCTAATGCAGTACTTTACTTACAATACTTATGCGTCTTTCTTAATGATCCTGATATATCAACATAACAGGTTTCTCATTTCTGTTTTGAGCCTGTTTAAAGCATACAGCTGTATTTAACATTCTCCAAAATGGACTGAAATTTTCAGGATCACGCCTATTGTATGTTGTCTTGGAATGGGAGGTAACTGATGTCGATTTTTATCTCTCTGAACACCAGCGGCCTGTCTTTAAATGATTTGAAAGAAGAGAATGAGGACTTTTTATTCCTTACCTAAAATATATTCAATGTATGACTGAAAATTCTTGCATGATAATTCACACATACCTAAGATATTAAAATTGCAGTTCCAAGTAAAAGACTGCTCCATACGTTTTAAAATAATTTTAATGCCAATTGTGTTCAGTGTATTTCACTTACTTCATTAATTACACTTTTAATGTGATGTGGGGTTTTATTGTATGAAACATGATTTCAAAGCAGATCTTATGGCCTTGAAAAATCTATTAGGGCACATAACATTTTAGCAGACTATTCTCACTTAAATTATGCAAATAATACAACATTGATGCATCCTCAACGACCATCTGCTGAAACCACAAACCCAAACAAACCATGACATTCTGATGACATATAAACAGTATGTATTACATTAAAATAGCGTAATGTTATGATACAGCATTTGCAACGATGGTGAAGTTCGGGTGAGAGGGAATGACAAGATTTTCATCCTGAAAGAAGGCAGCTGACACCATACTAAATTTTTAAGACTTTTTGTATTCGATTCTCTCAACTTTGACGTCATCTCCAATGAGCTGGTAGACATATGTTACAACTGTGGAGGCTTGAATGTCCATCAAAACAAATGATGGTGTAATGTTGCTGTGAAGAGACAATTTAATAATAAATGTACATTAAAATTACTTCATATAACTGCAAATAACCAGGGATTAGAAATGGAAAATTTGCGACCCCCCCCCCCCCCTAACATAGTAGAAAATGAGAACAAAATCCCTTTTAATTGAAAATGCTGGTAACAGGTTACTAATGTTATTTTTGCATATTGATAATTTTACATTAAACAAATGAATTACACTACTTCCTGCTGCCCGAATTGTTAACCATTTTAATTTTTTATTAAAATGACTGGTTTATCTGGCTACTGTTAGGAAAGGAGGTCACTGATGGAATGTAAAAATACTATTTTTGCTCAGAACGAACAAAAATGAAAAACTTTTCATTTCTAATCCCTGTATATAACCTTCTACTTTTATAAGGTATAAAAGAGATCAAATTAAATGCTCTACCTCTCCAGTGCACTATAGGCCCCGGTGGCTGATCCAGGGTTAATATAAAATTTGTTCTCATTCTCAAAAGCCTCAAATTTGTGCGTGTGGCCAGAGATGAGGATATCCACATCTAGCTGCCTCTGAAGCAGTGCCAAGCTGGCCATGTCACCCCAGGGGATCACCTGGTGGCCGTGGATCAGACCGATCTTAAACTGCCCCACCGTCACCACCTTCTGCTCAGGGTAATTCAAGTTCTATCAGAAAGGGTAGACAAGAGGAAACAGGTAGACAAGTATCTATATCCACAGTAAAACGAGTCCAATATCGACATAACATTCAAGGAACATGGATAAACAAGTACATAAGCATCTATGAAAAAGTGATTAATTAAAGGAATAGTTCATCTAAAAATGAAAATTCTGTCATCGTTTACTCACCCTCATGTTGTCCTGAACCAGTTTGACTTTCTGTCTTCCATAGAACACAAAAGTAGATGTTAGACAAAAGGTTGGTCTCAGTGATCATTCACTCTCATTGTATGAAGAAAAATTGTGAATTGTGAATGATCCAGTCATTTTGCATAACATCTCCTTTTGTTCCATAAAAGTCAGTCATGCAGGTTTGGGACAGAATTCAGAATTTTGTATGAACTATCCCTTTAAATAAGAAACGGAAATAAAACTCAACCTCATCAAAGTCTCCTCTGACAATGTGCACGTCTCCAGCTAATGTTTTCAGGTAGTCATAGCTCTCCTTTGTACAGAGGTTTCCTGTGCAGAGGATGTGCTGAATCTTGCCAGGCACCAATAACTTCTTGAATTTGGCAGGTAGGGTGTTGCATCGATGGGGAATGTGCAGGTCACCTAACACAAGGACCAGCTATTGGCAAAATTAAACACGTTAGTGATATATTGCATTGTATGGACCCATGTATGGAGTTGAGATATTCTTCTGCAGTAGAAAGACAGGTATACAGATTTGGTATGGCATGAGGTTGAGTAAATGATGAGAGAATTTTCTTTTTTTGGGTGAATTATTCCTTTAATTTTTTCTAAGCATGGAATACCCTGAAGGGTATGATTAAAATACATACTGGTTTTATACAAAGCAAACTGTAACTTTTTTATTTACAAGTTGATAAATGGACACCATTCTATGAATTAAGCCACGGTCACACTAGACTTAGTCTGCAAAGTTATTTATGACACTGCAATGGGCAGGTATGAAACGCTCGAGGGCTTCTGGCATTAATAAATAAAAAATTAGCAAATAATATAATTTTCAAAATGTTAAAACATACGTCTACACACGTTCATGCAACAATAATAATAATTATTATTATTTTAAAAAAAACTCTGAAATGTGTATTTTTTTGTATTGAGAAAAGAGGTCAGTATGATCTTTAATTGGTTACACGTGTTGTCATCAGTTGCAAGAATTTGCATGGTCATAAGACAAATGTGGCATACTACTGAAACAGTTGCTGTTGCATACAGCATGCTATTTTAGATAAACACACTACAGTGGTATTACATTCCGAACATAGCAGATTATTCCCATGAGATCACTACTTTGTTTGGTCCAGCCTTCACTGAAACTAGCCTATAATTACCCTATGTCTAAAATATGCATAAAGGGGTTCATGAAATATGCAAAACACACAAAATATGTTGCAGCAATGCTTAGAAACAGAATGATATATTTTTAACATGGCATGTACATTATGATGTTAAAGTAAGGAATATAAGTATTCCTTAATTCTTAAACTGCAAGCTTATAATTAGATGATTAGTCATTGGAATTTTATGATCAGAGGAATTAAACTAATGTACTTGCAGGCTTCTTGCAAAAAAGAGTTTAAACAGAAGGCAGAGAGGTGAGAGGAATCGTGCAAGATCCAGCAGCCCAGAAGAAGCAGCACTAGTCTAAAATTCAGCAAGCCACAAGCATGAGGTCTGCAGAGGGCACTTACTCTGTGACCAGCCTGAATACAACGCAGTGGTGGATTGGAGACAGGATGGGGAACAGTGGGTGAGGAAGGGTGAGGTGGAGGGGGATGTGTGGAAGCATGATCACACACACACAAAAAAAGATGGTGTGAGAGTGAGACAGAAGGAAACTGAAACAACAAAGTGGATAAACAATAATATTCCATGGAAAACTCATATGTTAGTTAAAATGTTAGGTGATTGTAGATGATAAATGGATAGCACTTGCTGCAAATGGTTAGTGTGACGCTTGGGGTGAGAGCTTCTGTATGATGCTGAGGAATCCTATTAGAACATATAGTCTCACTGTAAACACTGCTGACAATCCAAAAGCATGTCAATGTTTTACCAAAGATGGACCACCTTACACAATGTATAAATATTTGCTCTAACAACAATTTAATTTAATTGTGATTCTTTATAAATGATGCGATGCATCATTATGTCTGGTCACAATCTTGCAGATCTTTTTACAACCAGAAATATGACAAAATTGTATTTTGAGTAAGACATAAATGCATAATACACTGGTTATTTTAAAGTCATGCACTGAAGCATTTAAAATTGATGCGATTTTAATTTCCAAAAATGGATATTCATAAAAATGTTAGCCCTTTTTAATCTGCTTCTGTATGACAGAGACATAAACATACCATTGATTTTTTTTGTTTTGTTGAGTGGGGTTTACTAAGGAAACAATTTCCATGCAGAAATTGCTAGTAAATTTAACAGACCCTATTTTAAAGTAAAGGCTACACACGATTCTTAGTGGCTTTAAATAGAAATTCTACAGTAAAATTGACTCTCTCTTTGATTGTACATTTTACTCAACCAATGTAGCAATGGATTAAGCCATGCCTTTACAAGTGTACTAGGATTTCAATGTTTTATTGATGTTCTTAGTCATGTAACACATGAGACATTGAAACCAGAAGGAAGCTTAATGCATGCTATGTAGTCTATGAGACAACATCACCTTGCTTTAATGGCAATAGTACCAAGATCTAGAGCAGCGCATGCAGACCTGACCACTTCGTACACAAAACACGATGACGCTAACAATCAATGGATATTTGTTTTTTGTTTTTAAGCATGAATGCTTCATTTTAAATAGAAAATGAACCTCAGACTTCCCAAAAGTTACCAACCATAACAACAAAATCAACAATACAAGCTTTTAAATCAACTTGCAAACAGTGAAACCATGCAAGCTCATTAATTACTCAATCCTGGTGAATGCTGGAAAACCAGCTTTGAAAAGTTAATTAAAATGCACTTATTTTATTTAACTGTGAAATTTACTCAAAATAGCAAATAAATGAGCTTTCGATTTTAGGATTCATTCATGATGATGCATTGTAAGATAACAATCATAAATAATATTTTATTATAAGCTAGTTAGAGCATTCATTTTTACATGTTTAAATTGAGTACAAATGTAGAATTTACTTCATATTTTCCTGTTCAAATTATTTCATGTAGAAAGTACTTTTAGAAAGCCATATTTTTTTTTTTCAGTGAAGCTCCCTGTAGCCTTTTACATATTTTAGGATACAAAATAGCTTAAGGTCGAAACATACTTAACGCGAGTATGCGAATGTAGACGCGAGCGCTTGGCCAACGCATGACATACGTGTGGTCCTGTTGTACATTACGCGCGCCCTTGCGTTGCTCTGGTGGTTACAAACCTCATGCCACAAGGGGGCGATAGTTTTTTTTAGCTGCCACTAAACCGAATCACGAAAATTTGACTCTGTGGTCCGGTGTTTTATGAAGTCAAAAAGCCATCCCAACATGTTCAAAATGACTGGATATCCATAGCTAGTTGCGGCATCTCTGCTGCGGACACCTTTCCATTTCTTCCTGGCTCGGACAAATCGGTCCTGTAGTTAATGTCGTTATCAGAATTTAGGGTAGCTGCAATTTCTTGCCAAGCATTTTCAATCACTGTTTTCTAATGAAGGGGACGAGGGGTTGTAAATAGGGATGCACTGATCCGATACCTGGATCGGTATCGGCTCCGATACTGAAGCTTTTAGACGGATCGGTTATCAGTCCGAGGAGCCTGATCCAAATCCGATACTGTGTTAGACATGTTCGTTACTGTCATGCTCAAAAAAAGACATAAAAGAACCATTAAAACACAATTAAAGTAGTTCATATGCCTCGTGCATTTTATTCAAAGCCACTTGAAGATGTGCGATAGCTCTGTGAATCACAAAAGGCATATAAAATGCATGCGCAGCTCCAGCGCTGCTCTGTACACACACACACACACACACAAACACACCCATGGCTATTTTTAGGCATTTAGAATGGCATATTTATTTATTTTATTTACCAGAATTTGAGTAAAAAGTGAATTAAACTACTGTGAACTTGCCTACAAACAGACACATACAGGACTTCCTGGAGAGTTCAGAATGTCAAAATAAAAGTGTGAGGGTTTAAAAGGTGTGTGACTGAGATATATTACTATTATAATTATATATTATTATTTTTATCTTTTTTTTTTTTACAAATTATAATCCATAAAATAACTGTGTGAATGAAAAAGTGAACTTATATCTTAACCTTATATCTTAACTATCCTTAAAACTGAATTGAACAAAAAAAAAGATCAGAATCCTTTAAGTCCAGATGCAAGTTGAAAAAATGTTGTAGTCTTTTCTACTGACTACTTATACTGTAATTACTGTTAATTTTGCTGCTACATTATCCAGTATACTAGTTAATAATAAAGTGTTTCTGAAGCTATACAGTTATATGGAGAAAATGTGTAGTTATAGGTTTGTGTTTCTTTACATATTAAAGAGTACACCCAATTAGTTCCACACAATAATGTAAAGATATTCTAAACTGATAATGCAAAAACAACAACACTGGTATCGGATCATGATCGGTCGATTCTGAGATTTGGATTGGAATTGGATAAATCGTATCGGTGCATCCCTAGTTGTAAATATGTTTGTATAATCTAAATTGTTTGGCAAATTTCTGCTTCGCAATGACTGTTGTTGACTGAAAACAGAAAATCTGCTCTAGCGCCCCTTGTGGCAACGCAGAGAATGCAGCACATATATGAATTGAGCGCTGACACATTTCACTACGCAACGACACGTGAAATCGAGATTGCGTCTGTGTTCACGTACTTGTGTGAAGTATGTTTGGGCCTTTAGGCTCCTTGAATTTAGGCATTCAAAGAAAGATAATACATTATATTCATTCTAAACTGACTCCAGTATCTATAGTCAAGCACTGTCCAAAAAAAAAAAAAAAAAAAACAAGCAAAACAGATTAATATTAGTACTTTAAAATTAATGTTGAATCTAAGGTTTATTTTTTCCTCTCATTGACACAACGTTAGAAGGGTTAAATTAGCAAATGTTGTACTATTTTCCATTAGAATAAAAAGGTATTGTATAACTTCAGGTGAAACTCCAATTATTGTTATTATTGTTGATTATATACCCAATACATTTTGGGTGTAATTCCTAAATAATTCTAGAAGCAATAACAATGCGTTTATCAAGACAGTTTAGGAAACTAGAAGTCCAGTTTAATGTTAGCTACTCTCGGCTGACAGGCTGTTGTCATTTAGCAGTAAAACATCAGATTATGCGTCGCACAACTGAAACAGATCATTAGTTCACACGGAAAAGAATATACTTCGATCATAATAAACTGCATCCGTTTAAGCGAGATTAACAGTCTATATCCTGAATCTCTATTCCTGGAAACATGGGATGAATAACTCTGCGCTAGCTCGCTACTGTCATGTGACCCAGCAGCATTAAAAAACAGCCTTTTGGGAAAGCAATTTTTTTCATATCTGCTTAGACGTATGCGATTAAGTGAATCCAGAGATAACGAGGAACTTCTGATAAACAATGGTGTCTGATATGTATGAACGTACCATTTTTGTCCAGATGTGTGTTTGAGCTCAGGAAGCTGATGTTGACTAAAAGAACTCCTTCAGCTCAGCAAGGAGAAACGATTACTATGTGCGAAACCACCACAGCGCCCTCTAGCGTTCCCATCCAGCCAAACCATAGAACACACACTGGGGTCATTAAATCAGAAATCAACAATGTTTTAACTAAGTGAAAGACGCAATCCTCAGTAGACTATGTTAGGAGATTAGCTTGTAGCTGCAACATTCTTTTACCCATCTTTTATATGCATATGAATGGTTAATTTAACTACACAATCCACATATAGGCTTAATTCTTGTTTTCTTAATTCTTGCAACAGCATTATACATTAAAAGTCATCTGTACAAGGATCATTCTCAGAATTCAGTAATATTTCAGTCCCAAAGTCTTTTTTAAAGTTGTGGTTCACTAAAATGAAATGTTACAAGGTGTTGATATGTCCATTACAAAGAATTAAACTAATTTATTGCATTGAAATCAACTTTATTATAAAAGAATGACTTCTTTCTACCTTACACCATGCATTTTGTCTCGCAGCACATCAACTTATAAAAGGATCACAAATAAATGTTTGCAATAATGAATAAATGATAAACAATGCCCATATTTTATTTATTGTTTTCTTGGTACAAATTCAGTTAAGTGCTTCAGATACTGTACATGACGATATGCTTGGTCTAAGATATAAAGAAGAGATTTAATGCAATCATTATTTTAACTGATTATAATGTACATATCAACATCTTGTAAAAAGCTTTTAACATTTCATTTAATGAACCATCACTTTAAAAAGTAAAGGGACTAAAGGGTTTAAAGGTCTTAAATGGTCACCATTTCTTTTAAGATTGTAGCCATTTTTAGGGACATTTTTTAAGTTCACTTTAAATGGTTTATGTTAGTTAATATATTACTATTTGTCAGTGTGAGAGAGAAAGGCTGAGTTCGGAATTGCATGTACAAATGTGTGCCAACTCATCCACCATGGCACATGCACCTGGTTACTTAGCAACTGTAGTCAAAAACACACAGAAGCAACATGCACAAAGGCGCCGTTTATCTGTATTAAAAGAGTAGGAGCCGTAGTCTAGAGGCATACGGGTGAGTGTCAACATGTTAATGACATCTTTTAATGCGTGAAACATTTTAAAATGATTGCATTTTCGTGATTAAAGGGTAACTAAACCCTAAACCAACTTTTTTTAGTTAATGATCTGTAAGCATGGGGCTTTATTAGTACTGGTCATTGATTCGAGTATTTTTTTTGACATTTGTATTTAAAGTGTTTTAATTCTACAATATATGGTGCAAAAACGTCTGAGTGCTGCCCTCTTCAGGTTGAACGGTGACTACTGCAGTTGAATTTTCCTATTGGCTGTTGCGGTACTTCGTGACGTAAGCGGTGACAGCTGACGTAAGCAGGTTCCAGCTCACCACGCCAGATTCATGTACATGTCGTCTTGCGACCGTGTGAGGAATAATAATAACATAGAGTCTGACAGCAGCTGTCAATTAATCCGTCACTACGAGTCTCAGGTTCCCCCAAAAAATGAAAATCATTTACTCACCCTCATGCCATCCCAGATGTGTATGATTTTCTGTATTTTGCCAAACACAAACAAAGATTTTCAGAAGAATATCTCAGCTCTGTAGATTCAAACAATGCAAGTGAATGGCGATCAGAACCGTGAACCTCCAAAAGCACATAAAGGCAAAAAGGCAGCATAAAAGTAATTCATAAAGCTCCAGTGGTTAAATCTGTCATCAGAAGTGAAAAGATAAGTGTGGGTGAGAAACAGATCAATATTTATTTTCTTTTAACTATCAATTTACACTTTCACTTTCACATTTTTCTTCTTTAGTTTTTGGAATTTCACATTCTCCATGCATATCGCCACCTACTGGGCTGTTGTGCAAATATTATTTATTTATTATTTTTATGCTTTAGGCTCTCTTCCTTTTTTCCTTTCTCGTCCATGTCTAAATAGTGATATGCACGAAAAATGTGAATTGCCAAAAAATATTCATGAATGCATAAAGAAGTGCTGGTGAAAGTGTAGAATTATAGTAAAAAGGTTATTAGTATTGATCCGTTTCTCACCTACACCTATCATATTGCTTGTGAAGATATGGATATAACCATTGGAGTCATATGGGACATGTTTACACAGCAGCAGAATACGGTTGTCCGACATGTTTTGAGTTCTTTAATACGGTCTTTCACACACAGTTTGGTTATTTACGAGAGTGACAACCACATTCTATAACCAAACTGACACCTGCAAATTTTCAGGACTCACAACCGCATTCTCAGCAAACCTGTGCTGTGTGAAGGGAACCGTACTGGACAAATAGCTGTTTGTTACGTCATGTGAGAGCCATGCTGCACTGTACACACGTGTATCTTGTGTGTTTCATGCAAGGTTTCATTAACTTGCAGAGACGGAGAAATGAGCTGCGTGTCATCTGAAGATTCAGCCACTGTTTTCCAGTTTCACCGGCTGCTCACGGGCACAAGCCGAGCGACACAAAAGCTGTAAATTGCATGTGGTTAAAAAAGCATTCAAAGCCTCTGCTGGATAATTATGATCTGATGGATGAACTCAGGCCTCAATTGGACTTATTTATTTAATAACCTGGCATCAATTGTTACATGTCAGTGTTATGATGTCTTTTAGTCACTGACACTATGGTTACAGCTGTTAGAATATGGTTGTTACTTCGGTTGTTCGTTCCAGACAGACAGAATTCATGCCGCTACTCTAAACTGTTGTATGAACGGGACATTTTAAGACTCACACCTGTAGGTAAATACGGTTGTCAATCACAAATACTGACTGTGTAAACGTAGTCATGGATTACTTTCATGCTACATTCATGTGCTTTTTGGAGCTTCAAAGTGAGTGAACTATCCCTTATAAGTCTTGGCTACAAAAAACTGGTTATTTCCTCCATTGTTTCCCAGAAAAAAAAAGATAGTTATTTAATTAAACTTTGACAATGGCATGTTGTCACACTAGATGAGGTAAGTTGTCACAATGGGAACCCGTCATTAAATCAATTAGCAACAATTATGAAACAAAACAAACATTTGTGACTCAAAATATAATATTTACTGAGATATCAAACCAGTCCCTTATGACTTCCCTTGAGACAACTATAACCATGGTCTCCTGTTAATCTTAATTTATATTTTTGTTTATTCAGTATTGAACTCTACAATAAGATTTTGCATAGGCAGTTGAATTGTGTGTTCACCAAGTGAATAATAATTAAAAAAAATAATAATGAATGTACATTTAATGTGATAGTTATATAACATTAATGTAATGGTTAAGTTTACCCTGACTGTGCCCTACTTGTTAGTATTATTTATTACTAAAGAAGTGAGCATGCCTCGTTCAGCTGCCAAATCACTGGCTGACAAGAGTTGCACTGATTCTGATCCAGTTATGCTGGTCCAGTCCATTGAGGCCTTAGACATTGTCCCAGGCTGCCTTACCGAATCTGCCTTGACCAGCATGCTCAAGCAGAAGGAGTGTGAGGAGGTGGTGGCGCACATTATAACCGAACTGATGGAAGTTTTGATGGATTCAACCCATTTGCTAATTATTTTGAAATTCATCTCAGTCTGCATGACATTAAAAAATGTTCTTTGATACAAAATATTGGTGAGCAATCATTATAATCTTTTAGAATATACTACACTGCCACCCTTGACATCTCATGCTTATTTTTGGCTCTTTAATATATTTAAAGTAGATTTACCATATCAAACCACTAAGAAGTTTCATGCCCATTTAAACTTACGTGCACTGTAAGTCGCTTTGGATAAAAGCGTCTGCCAAATGCATAAATGTAAATGTAAATTGAGGGGGCACGTGTTCCATCATCTACCCACTCACATATTGCTTGAAACTTTTTTATTATGAGTTATTATTATGAAAATGTCAAAGCTGCTCTTTTCCATACAACAAAACTGCATGGTGATCAATTGGTGTCCAGTTGCAAAGAGTTTTTAGGTCTTAGGTCAGGATTCAAAGGAATATTATACCCAAAAATAAAAATTCTCTCATCATTTACTCAAACTCTTGCCTGCCATCCCAGATGTGTGTGATATTCTTTCTTCTGCTGAACACAAACAAATAGATTTAGATTTTTTAATTTTCGAAAATATCTCAGCTCTGTAGGTCCATTCAATGCAAGTGAATGTTGGCCAGAACTTTGAAATCCCAAAAAGCACATAAAGGCAGCATAAAATTCAGTCCATACTTGTCCATTGGTTAAACCGATATCTTCAGAAGTGATATTATATTTGAGTGTGAGAAACAGATCATTTAAGTCCTTTTTTTTACTTTAAATTCTCCTTCCTGCCCTGTAGTTGGCAATATGCACAAATAATGCAAATCTCCAAAACAAAAGAAGAATGTGGAAGTGAAAGTGGACATTTGCACTAAAAATTTACATAAATATTGACCTATTTCTCACCCACACCTATCATGTATATGAAGACATAACCACTGGAGTAATATTGATAATTTTATGCTACTTTTATGTGCTTTTTGGAGTTTCAGAGTTGATCACCATTCATGCGCATTGAATGGACTAACAAAGCTGAGATATTTTTCAAAAAAATCTTTGTTTGTGTTCAGCAGAAGGAAGAAAGTCATACACATCTGGGATGGCATGAGGGTGAGTAAATGATGAGAGAATTTACATTTTGGGATGAACTATACCTTTATACCAGGATTCCTTCTTGGATGCTAAACAAGATCTTTACCATTAGACTAACATATCTCACACGTTTCTGAAGATCCACTGAGTAAAATAAGTATTATTTTCTCCTTGATAATGTCTTATTAAAAACATAATCAAATACAAACTCCGCTAAAAAACAATAAAATGGGGGGAATTAACCCTTTTATGGTTTGCTATGTCTAACTTGAAATCCTTTATCCTTTTCCTGCTAGAGAGATACTGTACCTTTTTTAAAATGGTAAAATTGCCATTTGTATACCTTGAAAAATAAAATAGCGTTTCGTCAACTCCGGGCATTTTAGCACTTTAGCCTCGCTATTCCCACTCTCAATATTTTTTGTTTATTTGTATTTTTTATTTTCCTACCAACAATGTCTATGTACAATATTTTATGTACATGCATCACTGAAGATGATGCCATTTTTGTTATTTTTTTTTCCATAAAGATATTACAATTCACATTACCGTGTCAGCACCACATCTCAAATTCTGTTTTGTGTGTAATAGAATTCTGTGGTGGAAATTATATTTGTAATATTTTAGAAATAAAAGGGCAGAATACTTTGTTTAGCTAAGGTATATTTCAGAGCTAACATTTTATATATAAATACATACCATTATATAATATTTTCACTTCTTTTGCATAATTTGGCAAAACCGCATCTTGATTGGAAATGACGGCCAATAAAAATCACAAATGATATTACCTTAATTTTTCTTTGTTTTCTTTAAACATCACTTGCTTCATACTTTATCTCAAGCATGATCTTCAGTGAAATTTGTGTTTACTTGGTTAACAAGTACACCATTGTTTGAAAAAACTTTATTAGGCTAAAATGTTTTGGTGTGGTGGAAATTATGTCACAACTCTGGGACTGTAGTAATATTTGAAAGATTTATAAAAATAATTTTCATCCAACAAACACTGAAATAGTTTATATTTATTTCACTCTTTGTTTAGATTATCATAGGTTTAAAAATGTAATCATTCAATGGATTTTCATATTTAACATTGAAAGTTTGGCATTTGAAAAGTACCAAAAATAAATGATAAAAGCCTGGTAAAAAGATTTTTAAGTCAGTTTCAATGTGTCCTCATATAACAAAAAAGAAATAAAAAGTAGATTTGTTAGTTTTAATAAAAATCAACCTCTGGGACATGAAATTGCCTAAAGTTTAAGAAACCTAAATATTCTATTCTAATAAACTACAAATGTCAGAAAGACACTTTTATCTGAATTTTTGTAACGGAGGTAGACATTGACAGAAGGTAGATAGAAAATGTAATGGAGGTACAATGGCACTAGCAACACCAAGCTCATGGGAACTTATCTATTGAAAAAAAAAGTGCAGCTTGCACTGGATGTTGCTGTTTTAAAATGATTTTTTTAATAAAAGGGCCAAATTCATAAATGCAAAAATGTCAAAACTAAATGTTGCTGACTGTTCATAATGTTTTGATAGAACTAAACCTGCTTCTACCTCCTGCAGCTCCAGGCAAACAAAATGATGCTACCAAATTATCCAAAAACCCAGAGAAAGCCTGACTTCATCAAAACCTCCACACTTATGTAAGCAAAGGAACTCAAAGCAAGCAAATCTCTCATCCTCTCCGGCTATAATTGCCTCATTGCTTGCCAAACACCTTTAGCCCTCAGAGATGCAAAGAGAATTCCCAAAAGAGTTGAAAATAGAGAAAAATAGGATTTAACTCAAAGTAAAAATGCAAGTTCTCTACAAAAATGTTAGAACGTTTATGCAAATTGCAATAATTTATTATTCATGTTCATATTTTTGGTGTTTGGTTGATCAACACAGTTTGCTAAAAAATAAATAAAACTAATAGTTATTTATCTTAAATTGTATCTTTTGTTTAGCTGTAATTTTCAGAGTGATATTCTGAGATTTTCTCTCTTCCTCTAGCAATTCAATTTTTGACCTCATAGTGGCACTATTTGATCAAGGAAAAAGAATAGTAAAAAGCCCATTATTATTAAGCGTCTGATAGATTGATCATACATTTTTATGTTAATAAAATCCTGACTGAACATGCTTACAATTAGCAGCTTTTTTTTTTTTTTAAATTAAATAATTCTTCTTCTTTTTTTTTTTTTTTAAGTTCTGTGATCTTAACCTGTGTTTGCCCTGCGTTCTGGTCTGCTCTCCTTTTTAGTGTCATTCACCACTGTTCATTAGTGATGGTACCTGGGGTCCTGTTGGCCGTAGGTTGCTGCTTGATCCTTTTGTCAAGGTTTTTTAATATTTTAATGAAGCTTAGAAAGCTGTGAGACAATTCAAAACTGTCATTTTTATTTAAATATCTGATTCCCAAAAGAAGCAGATGCAAAACCTCTTTATGTCTGTTTGAAGCATCACGGCATACAAAAGGCATAATAAATTAGACTTCACCTTATTTTCAACATAATCATTGGTATCTTTCTGACAGGCCAGCATAGTAGGAATGTTTAGTCTTGCAATATGGTGTTTTCCTTTGTGGCTCCTTTTGTTTTAATGTTCTCAGATTTTGCTTGAGCTCACTGTTTCTTTGGCAGGTTGATTGACAGGTGACCCCCTAAGATATTTACTTAGTTGTCTTTCAGAGATCTTTGTTTGTCTCCTGTTGCCTTTGGTCTTTTTGCAGCAAAACCTTAGGCAACATCATAAATGTTTTCATAAAGTAAACGATATTGCCTCTTAAATTTGTTCCTCTGAAAAGTTTTTTCCACGTTTGTATACACAGATAGGGTGTAACAGTGTGTTCCCCTTCTGTCACTCACTCGATGTTGTGTCCATGTAGTGACACTAGGGGTAGCACCTGGGAGCCCCAGACATCCCTGATCTTTGAGAAAAGGCCAATGAAAATTGCATGTGTCAATTAGGCCCTGTACTGGGGTAGGTGCTCCACATGCATTGGTTATCCCGTTGATAACCCCGTGTGATGTTTTTTCCGCAAAAGCGTTTCACCATTGGTAAACCGCATCTTCCTGTCCCTGGTCACCGTGTTGTAGTAACTCCTCTCCCTTCGGTAGGATCTACCACGGGACCCTTCCACATGACATGCTTCACCAGACTCAGTAAGACCATGTGATGTATTCCACCTCTAAAGTTTGGGTGAACTATCTCTTTAAGACATCTTTTAAAATGTGTAGTGACTTTTTTAACATTTAGTTGAAAGTTTTTTTAAATTTTAAGAGAAACTGCAACACTACCCCTAGAATGCACATGTGGATCCTATATACCATGTTATATATAACATATATATATATACCTATATACCACTATACCATCGAAATACCATGTTCTCATTTCTATATATGTGTAGAATGCAAGTATAGAAAGTTGTCATTCAGCAAATGGGCATGAAAACTAAATTATGATGTTTTTGATGCACATAAACGTCTCTAACACTATAAATTGACCTTTGGGGGAAAATTAAACAATGAAAAATTCGTAAAATGACCTATTTAAAGCTGCGATAGACTGGCGACCTGTCCAGGGTGTCCCCCGCCTTTCGCCCAATGTTAGCTGGGATAGGCTCCAGCCCCCCGCGACCCTGTACACAGGATAAGCGGTTGACGATGGATGGATGGATGGATGACCTATTTAAAGATAGGTAGGATATAGTTTGCATATCAAATGGTGAAATAAAAGGTTGAAGGTTTACATTTAGAGATTGATTAATTATTTTTCATGTCTTCCTGACTGAAAGGCTACAGCCATGCCTCCTCAATTGGCATAGATCCTTTTAGAATACCATTATTGGGAGTTCTGGGATGCTAGATCTATTTGGGAATCAACGTTGCTGAAAGGCCATGCCGTTTAGGAATTCCAAATGTCAAGCGCCTCTCTGAAGTTTGAGCAGTGGGTGGGGACCACGGAAGCAGTTTCCCATTGACAATTTATGTCACCACCGACATTTAGTTCAAACCTTGGAGAGATTTTAATATTTTGTATTTTTGCACAGCTGTTTGTGGTAAAAAAAGTAAGTATTTACAACATGGATTAAACATCCCAAATGCTGTTATGCAAATAATTAACAGCTCTCTCATTCTCTCTCTTTTTTTTTTCTCGTGAAATAGGCATCCACGAGTGGTTCCCTGATTGGTTTCAGACAAAAGTAGATGAAATAAAGCTGTTTTTCAAACTCAAGACTTTCTGTGACATTGCATGTTCATGAGAGACAGTGATATTTCCCAATATAGATCAGAATGTTCTCTAATTTTACACTTCAAACAAACTATTTCTGTACGTGCAATTGGGTCATTCTTGGGATTCGGTAATATTTCCGTCCCCCAGACTTAAAGTGGTGGTTCACTAAAATTTATTTAAAACTACAATTTTAAAAGCTTTTTACAAGATGTTATGTAAATGAACATCTTACACCAAGCTTTTGGTCATGTCCCTGAGGCACTTTTCTGAATTTCTACCCAGAAAATCATTAATAAAATGTCATTTTTTTGGTCATTAATGTAAACATTTATTTGGGTTCCTTTGCTGAAAAATATATTTTACCCCCCAAAAATACACACATTTTTATAAAAAACAGTTTTGTATATAGTTGTGTCCCTTAGTCTGAACTCAACCCTGTCACAACAACCATTTTCAGCCCATAAAATATACAGTTCCACCCATATGTGATATTATTAACCAGAAGTGACATCATTTAGCTTTCTTCAACAGCATGGTGCAGAAACAGGTGACATATCATAATTTGTAGTCATATTTTGAAGGGCATCATTAAGCTTAACAACTCAACCATGTCACATGAAATTAGAAGTAAACTAGTGCTTTTCAAAATGATATTTTAATCCATAAATATACAGAGAATGTATTAATGTCATGAATGATACATGTCTTCTGTTCTGACTCTTCACTGTCAACCTGTGATGTGGTTGAGTTATTCAATACAGTTATGAATATTATAACAAAATATGGAATAGTCAATATAATATACATGACAAATTCTATATATTTGCTTCAATGAAAAATGGTTTTAAAAATATGTGGGTGCAAGTGGCCTAGTGGTGGGAGAGTTGTGACGGGGTTGAGACGAGAGTGACAATTTTAGATCATTTAAATGGAAATGCAATTACTAAGTCTATGTATTATTTGCTGAGCACAGTTGGCTGACATGTTAAGGGCTAACACAAAAAAAGTCGGGGTCTTAAGTTAAAAACCTGAATATAAGTGAGTCCACAGACACACAATTTGCTGATTTGTAGCTTGATCACTTAAAAATGAGACAACTGTCATAAAAGTTAGATTTCTAGTCATTAAATTGGTTTGAGTGACTGTTGAGCTGTAGGTAAATGTTTATTTTATTACCAGTATTGTGTAGAATAATTTTCAAAGCACATCCATTATGTCCGTGACGGGGTTGAGAACAAAAGGTGTCCAAATCAGAAAAAAAAAAAAAAAAATAATGAAAGTGCCCCTGAGGTTATTTTTTTGGAAGTTTAATATGTACCTAATGTTGAGTAATATTCAGACAATGAATAAAATGTAGTTCTTATAGAAAAAAATCTATATAGATTAGAATATATGTATAATATTAAAATAATATTATTAAAATATTAAACATTAAAATTAGAATCTATTTGAACCTAGTGCAAATCAGAGAAATGAACCTAGATCTTTCAGGTTGTACAGTCATTTTCCATTTCAGGCTTGAGGGCATAACAAGCAATTCTGTATCTGTTTCATTTCAAGATACTGACTCTTGTCTAGTGTACTTGACATGGAAGATAAATGCAGTCAACAGGAACAACAGTTGTCATGGGAACCTCAGTCCAACTCAAAGAAGAATAGTAACTATTGTGATTAAGGTCGCATGTGCTTTCATACACAGAATATTATGTGCAGATAAAAATATCCCCAAGGACTGATGACTTTGTTTATTCAGTAAACAAAATGATGTTTATTGAATTCTGATATTTGTTTATTCTGTAACCCTGTTTATGAAGTATGGTACATTATGCTATTTTATTTGGGAGCATGATGTTTTATATTGTTTTGACACATAAGAATAAACCTAAAAAATTTTGTACATTTGTGGATGAAGACCAAAAATACACAGACAACAAGAAAATTGGTTTAATGGTTTCAAATGCCTCGATTAGCCTGCCTCAAATCTCATCCCAAATTCCCAAACTCAATTCCACAAACATTCCACTTAATGCCTACATGCATTTTCCAGAAACCTATGAACTGACTCCATTTGTGCTCATTGATTTAAGATTCATGGTCTGGGTTATTTCCATCCATCTCTTCCCAATAAACACACCTCTTATTTTCATTCTCTATTTTCCCCTTCACTGAACTAAAAAGCCACTGCAATCTTTCCTTTTCATTTGGAAGATTTACGTGAGAGTGAATTGTGATCAATGCATACACAATTTCAGGATTTATATTCTTTTGTGATATACCCAAGATTATATAGGCCTAACTTTTATTTGTGTCAGAAATTAGATTGCAAAATCGCTCCACTATGGTGTATAGAATCAAGACAGAATCAAATGCAACCTGCACAACTCTTTTTGAACACTTAAATAAGTTTTGATTGGATTGGGTTTAGTTCAGGTGAATACAATTTAAAATTATGGGCTGATCTCCTTCCCTTTAGGCTGTACCCGAAGATCTAAAAATTACATATTTCTCTTCTTTCCCCTATGCGTCATTGTAACCAGCCTGAAACCTGAATTTAGCCCACCTGAGAATTGTTTTATACACAGAGCTTCATACCCAATGAGTCAGAAAGTCTCCTTGTTTATTTTACAGTCTGATAATCATATTTCAAGGATAGCTCTTCTTTTTCATTTGTGTAGTTTTTATTGCTATGAGTTCAATCTGCAGTTTGTTACAATTCACTTCAACCTGCCTACTAAATTCTCTTTGCAGACTGGGGAGACAATTTGTGGACAGCTACAATACTTCTTAGTTGGTTTATGTGTTCTAAAATGTGACAGCAAACTTGTTTCATTATATTTGGCCACCACTTGAAAATGCTACAACAGCCATAAACACATTTGCATTAATCTGTAATATTATTTAGTAGCAAAGGAATCTTGAGTCTCCTCTTGAAATCTTGATGTGTACTGTGCAAGTATATGAAATGGAGAGCAAAAGCATCCCCTGGAGTTAAAAAGACGAGATCTTACAAATATAAATGGCGATAAATATAGAGATCAATCTAAATTTAAATCCTAATGCATGTGTCAGCAAAATGCAGTTTATTTCAAAGAGGGTATAAAGAAAAAACAAACACACAAATGAGCTTGATGATATATTTATCAAATGCATAGTCAGTGTTAACTTATTGATAAAACAGGCATGCAAATACATCACAACAAGGACTTTCAAAACAATTACATTCACACAAGGATATATAAAAGCAAAGCGATAATGGACATAAAACTTTATCACTGATAATCACAAAATGATCACTGCATAAATTCAGCACTTATTAATATGTAATGAGTGAATAAATGATGAGTTAATAAATGATACTGAAGTTCTAAAACAGATACTCAATGACTTTGATGCTGTTTGCATAAGGAGAAAGATTTTCATAAATCATATCCCTTGTTCATAATTATTATGCAGATACAGTATAAGTATTAGCAACAAAACAACTGACTTGTTGTTTGATTGGTTTAATTAATTTAGGCTATTTAATAATACAATATATGCCCATTTGCTGTCAAAAGATTTAAATTGTGTTTTGCCAATTCCAAAAATCCAGTAAATTGGTTTTAAATATTGCCCTCTGTCATGAAAGCTGGACATGAATTTCATTTTAGGTGCTGAACAGAACTGGAAGATTACCACATTTCAGCCCAGTCTTACGCTGTCTCCTTCTCAGAAACAGCAGAGAGTTTGAGTCTTTTCTTCTCTTCTCTTTCAGCAGCTTTCCTTTTATCTCTCTCTTCTCCTTCTACATGATATCCCACCATTAGCTGATAAACCATCACACCAATCACGGCACCAATGAATGGGGCAAAGATGGGTACAAGGGACCAGTGAGAGTTTGCTCTGTGGTGAGTGGAAAATGCCATTGTTAAACACTAGAGAAAGATATGTGTAGATGTATTAAGATGATATGGTAAACTAGAACGGTGAGTGTTGATGGAGGGGCCAACTGTAAAATTAACGCATAAAAAACTAAATAAAACTAGATTTTCTGAAACAAAAAAAGAAAAAACTGATTGGTGCTCGCCTGTGCAAAACTTGCCGCTACTATGATATTAGGGTGTTGTGGATAGTTGTAAGGACAATGCTATGAGGTTGCAAGGGTGTTCTACATGGTTGTTAGGGCATTTCTAGGTGATTGCTGAGTTGTTGCTAGGTGGATACTTACTGGCCCACACACACAGGTCTCTATGATATTCTGGTTCTTAGATATGACTTGGATCCCTAATTCGTTTTAAGCTTATGGATTTTTTCTACCTATGGATTTAAATCCTAAATGATTTGAGGTATCACTCAGGACAGTATCCTGAAATTCAACGATTACTGGCAAATTACTGACGCCAGTCAGTAATAAGCACTAAGCGCTAAGCCCCATCAAAATTTGGGGGTTTTGGGTTAGGGGGTAGAGATAATAAAAAATGCACTCTTGTTGACAGTATTACATTTACAACTAAAATTATGACTCCCTTTTGGCGCCACTCTGTGGACATCTGTGGAAACTGGAGCTCACACATGTCTGTCTGGTTAAATGCAGTGGTTTAATATTTAGGATTAGGGGTTTGTTCAAATCCCTAACCCTAAGAATGCAAAATGGGCTTAGTGAGGGTTGCCTTAACCCTGTAAAGTCTGACATATGAAAGAATTGTACGATTGTTTTATTTTTTATTATTATGTTTTTTTGTTGTTTTTTTTTATTTTTTTTTTTTTTTTTACATTAAAACGTTTTTAGTCCCATTAGACAAAATATAGAATGAATATAGAATATAGAATAAATATAGAATATAAAAATGTCACTTTTTTATGTATCATATTTGATACATTAGGCTTTAAATGTCATTCTCGTTCTGAGGCCCAGCACTTCATTTTTGTATACAAAATTTGTTATTTAAGTTTTTCTTAGCCCATATATACTATAGTGGTAAATCTTGGGGTATTATCAGAGGACTTCCTGAGCTTTTCAGAGATACCAAACTTCCTCTCCTTGGTCTATAAATATGGATTGAAATATATTACAGTTCAATTCAGCACATCAAATGCAATATTTTTAAAATAAAAATGTATTAGTCCCCTTCTGTCACTCACTCGAAGTTGTGTCGATGTAGTGACACTAGGGGTCGCTCTTGGGAGCCCCAAACACCTCCAATCTTTAAGAAAAGGCTAATGAGAATTGGCAAGTGGAATTTGCATACCACTCCCCCGGACATACAGGTATAAAAGGAGCTAGAATGTGGCCACTCATTCAGATTTTTGTTCGAAGCCGAGCGGTTGTGTGTCAGCGAGCTGAATCCCACTGCCGGTCCATTCACCTCAAAACGAATGCGTATGCTGTTGGATATACGGCATTCCTTCTGCTTGATCAGTGCAGAGTACGCCCCTGGGCGCTTAACTCGAGTCTTCACGAAGTTCTTGCCCCGTTAAGGGAAGTGGGCATCCACATACTCAACTACCATGACGACTGGTTGATTCTAGCACACAGGGACCTAGTGCTCAAGTACCTCAGCCTTTTAGGGCTTCGGGTCAACTGGGAAAAGAGCAAGCTCTCCCCGGTTCAGAGCATCTCTTTTTTTTCGGGAAGGAGTTAGACTCAGTCTCCATGATAGCACGCCTCACGAGAAAAAAATCTAAATGAGTGGCCGCATTCCAGCTCCTTTTCTACCCGTATGTCTGGGGGAGTGGTATGCAAATTCCAATTCAGATTGGCCTTTTCTCAAATATTGGAGATGTTTGTGGCTCACAAGAGTGACCCCCTAGTGTCACCACATCAACACAACGTCTCATTCCCTCCATCAGGGAATGGAGGTTACAATTGTTTGCAAAAAACTGAGATGTTTTTATCATATGTATTTTATGGACCAAACACTTTATTGATATTTAAAAAAGGGAAATTGTAAAACATTTTTCGCCGGTTCTCAGGAACTTATGGTAAGATGGCATCATAATAGCTTGTAATGCAAAATAATAAGATCTTTATAATGACAGAGCAGGCTGCATTTATGAAAATACACAGAAATATTAATATTACTTTAAATATATCTTATAAAAAGTATATGTCAGAATTTTCAAAGCTCTGTGATTTAAATTTATTTCATTTAATTTTTTTAGTGGGTATGAATGTAATGTAATGGTGACTGAGACATATACCGCAAAAGCCTATTGTATAATATTTGATGCATATATTTTCGACATGCTTTTTGAATAAACCGAGCATAAGTTGCTTATATTCAGCAAATATTCATTTGTAAATATCAGTAACAATGTAATCATTACTGTCACTTTTACTTTATTAAAATAAGCTTTCATTTATCCAAACATAAGAGTCATTTTTGCTGAAGTCCACCGCCATTTTAAACAGATCGATATTAACATTGAAACAATTTTGTTTTACAAATAACCACTAGTTGGTGCCATAAACATTTGAAACTTTCATACCATAAATTTTTTGGCTTTTCTGCTTGAACAAAGAGTGAGACAAGAGTCGTCAAACATTTTGTTTCATGTTTGATTCATACAGCGTTATAGTTAACAAGCACGAACTATAACTATAACTAGAACAACTGGTAAAATGGGACATAGTAAAGCAAATGTCAATTTAGTTTGCAGACTTACGTGAACACTTCTGAGCCCCATCCAGCAAGTGCGGTAAAGATCCGAGGTCCCATGTCTCTGGCTGGGTTTACTGCATAACCTGAGTTAAAACCCATAGACAGACCAATCACCAGTACCACGAACCCCACAGTGAAGGCCTCTAGTCCTCGTGGGACAGGGTTATTGTAGGGATCAACAATTGCAAGGATACACACGATCAGAGCTGCTGTGCCAATCATCTGGACCAGAGATATTTGTCATGAAATCCTTGTTCACAATTAAATTATATATCAAATGGAGAGGAACTAACCGTTATTTAAGACACTTAATACAACTTAATCTAAGCAGTAATGGCTTTTGTGTCTTACTTGATCAAAGAAGCCATTGAGCAATGTGAGGTGCTTAGAGGGGTATGTTGCAAAAATTCCAGCTGTTGCATTGTCCCCTATAACAACCAAAGATCCTTGTCCATAGTCCCACAGTGCATCTGCAAAGCATCAAGTGAACATTTGCTGGAAAGACTCTCTTAGAGATAAAGTTACCACAACGTTCATAAATAGAGTAAGGGAAGTTGCAATGTAGGCTTTAATGGACTGATATAAAAAAGGCCTGATATTCACAATCAAAAGATACTTTTACTGTTCTACTCACCAAAGTACATGCCAAATATTATCCCTGAGCCAAGAAAAGCCCCCAGAGTCTGGGACAGGAAGTACACAGGAAACTTCCTCCAGGGCTCTCTCCCCAACAAACATAGGGAAAAGGTCACAGTAGGATTTATATGACCACCTGTGAAACACAAATGTGGATTACAGAGTTAAGGTTTTTAGGTCAGGAAAGAGATGTTAAAAAGATGTTTATCTGTTTTATTTATTTTATATGAGTTTACGCTGTGTCTGAGAATGCTGCAAATGCATTGATTTCAATTGGGATGGTACATCAGACGGACTGAGAAGGAAAACTAAAGGGATTGTTAAAGTGGCGGTCCATCATGCAACTAAAAGTTAGGAATATTAACATTTAAGCCACAATGCACTCTGTCATAGGCTAGGGTTGCCAGCGTTTACCACACAATTATGGGACATTGGAACAGTTAGTCTGAAATGCTGGGTGTTCTGGCTAATACAGGACAGTTGAATCCCCTAACGTAGGCATCCGTTGATCAATGAGAATCTCAGAGAGGGTCCAGGTGTGCTTTCAGAAATCCAATTAGCTGTATTTCTGCTTGATTTTAAAACTGACACGGCTCTTTCCACAACCTTGATGCATTCCTGTCTGTAAAACTCTTGAGTCTGAACTTTATAGTGTGTAGATGCCCTATGGGGCTGTCTGAACGGCCATCAGACTGAACAAAAAAGAAAATCTTGAATGCAAGATATCTCAAGATAAAAGTTTAAAAGTTCTTCTAAATTGATTCAGAGTCTTGCATGGTGCTCATGGACACGACGCAAAAAAAAAACAGCCAGATCCTGCATCACAACGGTCATAAATGTCCATCTAGTGCATGTTGACAGATAAAATTTATATAAAAATAGTGCAGATATATGTTTGGTGTGAACGGCATCTAAGCCTACAGCAGTCTGTGAAGTGATGGACCACAATTTCCATCTGAAATGTTTTCATGACCTTTTTAGGCATGGATTAGGCTTAATCTATGTCTGGGAATCTGGCTCTTCAACTGTCTGCTAGTTCTTTTTCTCGTGATCAATACTTTACCGACAAGTCCTATTTTTATTCGATACTCTGCTCTTTTAAATATTAATGTCAAAACTGCCTTTTGTTTTTGCTGCGTTTGCTGCTCAGCTCTTGGCATTACACCAGAAATGGAATCTTCCAGGTACATCTGAGTGTACTTAAGCTATGGGGCAACTTGATTCAGGCCAAAAATATCTATCAATAAAGTGCTCTAAAACAAGAAAGGAATGCAGTGGATTTTTACTAGTTTGAAACCATCTGGTGAATGTTCAGGTGAAAGCCTTCGTGTTTACATATCTGCTTATTGTTTTGTGGTTATGCCTCAACCGTTATGTGACTCACTAAAACAAAATGCCAGATCTGAAATCTGAAATTTCCTGTCTTGTCCCAAAAAATATTAAAAATAACATTAAAAACTGCTTATGACTGACCTTACCTGAAATCTGCCCACAAATTAGGATCCCCAAAGTAGCAGCAAACCCAAAAGCAAAATTCACAGTCAGGAACATTCCATGAGAGCCTCCACTTAGAATCAACTGGGCAACAGCACCACAACCAAACATCTGTAAAGAAATATACCAAGAAAGGAAATCAAAATGTGTTCAGTCTATGAGACAATAAAACAAAACACGCCACGCACCACAACCACTGTTTTATAGTTAACTTTTCAATGATATTCCACATAGAAATAACAACCTAAATAAAAATATGTCAGATTTGAGAACTTAATCTACACATCAAGACAGATGTCTCATGGCAAATCTTGGTTAGATAACTAACAAAGTTCATTGCTATAGATGAATCACCACAGATCTTTAAACATTTAACTTTGAGAGATCTCAATTTGATATATACACAATGTTTCAGAATATACTTAAACCAATGTGCCAAAATGAGCAGAGTCTAATGATGAATTGAAGATAAAATAAATGATCAGTTTAAGTATGTGGCCCATTTTTTGCTGTGCTAAATTCAGTCAAGCAGCATCTCATTAGACATCCCTAAAACACCCAATCAAGTCATAAAGTAATCTATTTAAGCAGCAAAAACAGTATCTTATTGAATGATTGCTGGATTTAGTTAGGGGTATAGCCCACCTGTGTTCCGAGCTGGACATCCTTGGCTTCATATACCTGTTTTTGTCTTAGGTATGCATTTGAAGAATGTGGAACATTATGGGTACCATGTGGATTTGATAGATAGTGTGTGTATGAGTATGCACATGTGTGTGTGTGTGTGTGTGTGTGTGTGTGTGTACTTGTTCCCTATCCCATTGCTTGATGCCCTCTAGCCTGTCTATGTTTGCCAGCCATTATTGAGCCACATGATAAATGTCTAGATGGGGGTTCACAGACCGCACAGTATCATCAGAAAACAACAGATGGACTTAGGAGAGTTCCAGTTTTCTACAGATATTGCCGGTTTGGAGTCTTAGTTTCCATTGAAAACAGATGATTTGATATGGTTTGACCTGGCATACCCCTACAGTGTGTGAAATTCAGTCCAAATATGGTATTGTATGGTAGACCTTGTTGTGCCCAGTTCTTGTTGGTTACAGACAGTGGTTTTGTTTACCTGCTTATTGAATTTGACTTACTACTTTAGAAATTCCAGAGCAAAAAGTATACCAGTATTAAATATTTTGAGCCTGATCTCATGATAATTACACGACTGTGGCGACATTTTTGCAAAATTATATTACGTTGCTCCTAAAAGAGAGTTAATTTTTTTTCCCAAACAGATGAGGTTCTTTAGTTAAATATTCTGTCGCAATTTAAATCAATAAAACTACCTTCCTGAAACCTGAAACCTAAACCTAACCATTAGTGCCATAAAAAGCAAATGTGGCATGAAAAGCGCAGTTGTTAAAGCAACCACATAATTTTGTGGTGCTTCTGTGACACTTTCGTCTCTTGTGACGATTTGGGTGCTCTTGAGAACTTGTACCTCTGCCGTTTACATCACAATTGTAATGCTCTATCAGTTCAGCTACTGCACAATTTAATTAGTCGAACAAGCTTCTACAGTAAAGGTTATGTAATGCAAACATTAATTTTAATTAAGCCTTACATGTCATACACTATAGTAAAAGTGTTTTGCTGTCATAAGATTGCGTTTTGTAAGGATAGGGTGAAAAGTAAGTGTTTATGGACAGATAGTCTGCCCTTTTATTATATGATACAACCACGCACTACTTCTCATCCAATTTTCGTGCCTGAGCAAAGGGCAAGTGGGTGTGGGTGGGAGTGTTCGCGATATCTGTGGGTGTATGCCCGCAAACTGTGGGTGTATTACTGAAAAGATTTGCTATTTTCCTGTGAAATAAGTAATTGTGCTAAGACATTTAAGAACCACGTCTGTTTTAAGTCTAAATACAGTTTCTGCATTTGCAGTTTGTAGATTCCACCAGCAGGTGGTAATAAGTTTCATGTCACACAGTTGTATCTGTTTTAAGAAACGACATTTTATGAGATTTGTGTTAAACTATCTATAGGTCATGGTGTACTATTCAATTATTATTATTATGTTTAAATTTACAATTGTATTTATTATATAATTTGTATTGGTATTTTTCAACCTGTTGTCGTGATTTTTACATCACTATAAAAGAGGCCAGTGGATTTGAAGAAGGAAATATTTTAGGATTTGGTATGACTTTTTTGACTACTTCGTTATTTTTACTATATTTTTGTTTAATTTGAAATGTAGTTTAAATAGTTTTTAATAATTTTTTTTTTCACATTTCAATACATTTTGCAATTTCACCAAACCCACTTGCGTCTAGACTTTACGCGTGCTTGCACTAAAATACCAAAACTTCATGGACATGCCCATTGACATAAAATTGACCGCTAGTGTTAATTTCACAATGAAATTGTCGGATATGTAGAACGAGCCACTAATAAATCATTTTGCAAAAATGTTGGTATTGTAACATGTTTCTATAAGACCAGGTTGAATGTTTTACCAATAGATAATGAGTAATGTGTCATAATTCCAAGTCAACATCTGATGTTTGTGTTGTTCTGTTGAATTAAAAATGATTCTCAACAGCTTTCCTCTTAAGGTTAAGGAGAAGAGCAACAAATTAACAGCATCAAACTGAGGTGTCTGACACTAACAAAACTGATTATTTTTTGGTTTCATGTTCAATGGTTTAATAAGACAGGGATTTTTATGGGGACTTTTAGTTTATTTTTTACCACATTGTGTCTACTCACAGTCTGCTCTACAAATTTGTTTTTGAACATTAATTAAGAACAGAACACAAGTATTCTATTATATTCTATTTTATAAGTATTCTGCATTCTATATTCTTTATCATCATGGCTTTATTGGTGTAAGATAAGAGAAATTAGAAAGGAATATCCCTATTAAGAAAGTTGGGAAAAAGTGAACATACTGTACAGTAAAACCCTTTTAAGCAAGAGAATCAGCAATCGTTTGATACACGAAAAGGTCAGTTGGCATATGGTATAAAAATTAAATTCCCCTCATGTATAGCTGAAGGGAAATTTGAGGCTTTTCAGCAGATGAGAGGGTCCGAATTATACAGTACTTGATGTCCTGCATTCATTCGTTCCATAAAGTTCTCATCAAAGAAAGCATAAATCTATCATCAGTCAACCTTGATAATCCATCTGTTGATGATCTTGAAAGTTTTGTTTTTACTAATTAATTTTTCATACTAACATTATCATACTAACAAGTCAGTGCTTTGATCAAAATTTCCTCTGGGTAAACATCTCAATCTCCAATAAGCATCTGAAGCTAACTAAGCATTGTAATTTCATCATAGCTGAAACCAATGTCCTCATCACTATATCATCGATGAAAAAAACAACAGAAGTGTCTCACCACTAGAATGAGGGTGCCCAGGCATTCTGCCAGTGCCTGTCGCATCAACATGTTCCGAACCTGAAAGATTCGAGCCATCTTTTCTAGGAGTACCTTCTGTCTACCCATTATGCCTCAGGATAGTTTAATGTTGATTATTATGGGGTGTTTTAATGATAATGGTGATGAAGTTTTCACTGCAGCCACTCGGTAAGTGTGTCTGTACAACATTTCCTTCTGAGATCGGGCCCTATATGCACTTCAAAAGATCCCTCCCTCCAGTCAAAAAAATGAAAAAAGTAGAGAGAGAGAGTGAGAGAAAAGAAAGAAAATGAAAAGAAAACCATAAACAGTATTCCCACAACTTTCCTCCCTCCCATCTCACTTACAATCCTTTCTTTTTTCATTTCAAACTCTCATTTCTCCACCAGCTTTATCTTTGTTTTGAATATGTGTGTGAGGACTGATAGTGGGTTACTCCATTTCAAATAGATGCTGAGTGCTTCTTAAATCTGGTTCTGTATGGCCCTCTAGGGTTTGTTAAACTAAATTTGTATTGTTTCTGCTAGCACTGTTTTTGCTGAATGTGGGGATTGGAGTTATTTTGGACAGTGTTTGCTCTGCATGATGGTTATGAGCTTGAAGTGTCTTAAATTCTGTTTATCTAATTAATAATTCTTATGTTCATCTAAAGTGACTGATGGCTTTGGGTTGAATAGAGTGGCTAGTAGCAAGCCACTCTACACTCAAGTCTCTTCCTGTGGTCTACCACAAAACGTTTGCATTCATTTCCTGCTTTGTTGGTACAAACTAGAAAAGTCAATATGTCTCATGAAATAAAAATAGATGTTCTTTGTTGATCTACAAGGGGACAAACTCAAAAAACTTGCACGTAAGCACAAATACATGACATATGCACACCATGCTAAACATACAGGGCAAAGGAAGTTTTAGAAGTTGTGTAGCATTTCTTAGGGGTCGTTCAGATTAAAAGCACATTTGTGACCAAAAAAAGCAAGTGATTCATGATTAAATGTTCTCCCAAGCAGATGAGGTTTTAAAGGTTAATGCTCTATAGAGTTTTAGATAACAAACCCTACCTCCCTAAACTAATTCTTTACCTAACCAATTGTGTTGTAACTAGTTCACAAGATGGGCAAGGAGGAGGTGGGAACCAGCTGAGCAGTCAACATAATTTTATGGTACAAAGGAACTTAAACATAAAGTAATGATGGCAATGCCCTCCTCCTCGTCACACTCCTCCACCGCCTGATTCAGGTGAAGGCACCATCTGGACTGGCTTACTCCCCCACATTTCTGGAGGGAAGGACCACCATCCGATGGTCCTACCCACCTCCTGGGAATCTGAGAGGGACGAGGGGAGGGAGAGGGGAGAGAGAGAGAGAGAGAGAGAGAGAGAGAGAGAGAGAGAAAAAAACACTCTTCTTCACCACTCCTCTGCCCCCTGGTGGACAGCAGCAGGCTCCTCCGATTCCCGGCAGCCAGCAGAGGCTCCTCCGTCCCCCAGCGTACAGCAGTGGCGAGTTCTCCAGGACAGCATGCTCTTTCTCCTTTCCTGGGTTTTGGCACCAATGTGTACGAGTTCACAATATGGGCAAGAAGGAGGCGGGAACCGGCTGAGCAGTCAATGTAAAATGTTATGGTACAAAGGAAATTAAACAACATTAAACACACAGTGGCCGTAAGTGTCTCTCTCTCTCTTTCCCTGGTATCCCCGGCTCCTTTTTGTCTCTCTCCGCTGATTGGGCAACTCAGTGCCGGGCGTGCATCCTCACGGCCAGGTCATGCCCTCCTCCTCATCACAAGTGTAATTAAAAGCAAATGTGAGATGAAAAATATGAGGTTTTTAAGGTTTATTTATATACACTTAAACCTAACTGATATTGTCATAAAAGCAAATTTGATGTGAAAAACACAATTGATGAAACAACCATGTTGTTTTGTATTGCTGTAACACTTTTGGCTCATGCATTAAAGAAACGTGCTTTGTTGCACTCTTACTCCATTCTACTCTATTAGTTCAGCTACTGCTTAATTTAATCATGCTAGAATAAGCTTTTGAATGTAGCTTTTTATGTAATGCAAATGTTAAAATACATTGCATTTCAAATCATGCATTATAGTAAAGGTGATTTGATGTCTGAAGACAGCATTGTGTGAGGAACAGAGCCAAAAATAAGAGTTTATTAATTGATAATCAGCCCTTTTACTTATGATTTGTGTGAAACTAAATGAAGTGCCTCTAGTGTTTTTTTAACGAAGAAACTAATTTGGCAAAAATGTGTTATAGTAATGTGATTCTATGAGACCAGGTTGGCAAATTTACATAGAAAAGCAGCACAGATGGACCCAAAATTGCATTGTGTAAATGGCCCCTTAGAATGCCGGTCTGTAATACAGCTAAAGCCACTCCAAGAGCTTCATTGAGAGGATGTGTAGAACTGTTGGTGGAACTATGATGTATTATATTATGTAAGGTACAATGTACAGTCACTTTGAAGAGG
Source organism: Xyrauchen texanus (assembly GCF_025860055.1). Classification (NCBI taxonomy): domain Eukaryota; kingdom Metazoa; phylum Chordata; class Actinopteri; order Cypriniformes; family Catostomidae; genus Xyrauchen; species Xyrauchen texanus. Next base: position 14,071,176 of record NC_068306.1, on the reverse strand, counting down.
TTTATTTTGTGATAAAAGTGACTGACTGTAGAGTGTCCCACCTATTACACAAGTACTAACCAAATAAATAAATACATGGACATTTTATGTTGATTTGTATTGAATTTATGTAATAATGTAAGAAGAAATAAATCGCTGAACACCTAAAATCCACCTCCGGTTTGCATTAGAGTTCTGTTGGTGTTTATTAAGCAAAAATGGCCATCTGACTCCTCATTATTTAACCTATTACAAGACTGCTTGCCAAATAAACAAATGATTTAATCACTGAACAGCTGAAATCCTGTTTGTGTCGTAGTTCTGTTGGTGTTTATTTTGTAATTAATTAACGTCTGACAGCTCATTATGCATCTTATTACAAGGCAACTTGCCAAATAAATAAATAAATAGACATGAAACATTGATTTAAGTTGAACTTATTTTATTAGCTTACTTGTAGAGATCACACAGTGATCCGAGAAGTAGGAAAGATGGCTCGCAAATACCCGGATGAGTGGTCTGATACGATGATGTGCGGTTGTTTCAGAGAAATATCAGAACGCTAGATGGCGCCATTGACCAGAATTTAGTATTCTGGAGAGGTGAAAATGTATACATATATTACATTCAGGGAACTAACATTTAAAGTTTCAAAGCTTTTTTTGTTTGTTTTAACTGGGAAACTTATTTGGTCGATGCTGAACTATCCATTGGAAAGATGTATGGTACACTGTATATACATTACCCTGTCAACAGGGTTCCTTCCAAATATGTTGTAGCAAACTACTTCACTCTCATTCCTTCAAGCTTCATTACCTAACCTTCATTACCTTTTCATCTTTCTATTGGTCTTTCTTCTGGTCTTTTTCTAAAACATATACAGCTCACTCATCACTGTGTGAAGCTAATGTTGGCTAAGTCAACTGCCTGCCAACTCTTCTCCTTAAAGAGTTAGTCCACCCCAAAATAACAAAACTGTAGTCATTTAATCACACTTATGCCATTCCAAACCCTTTCATTTATCCATGGAGGACAAAGGGAGATGTTAGGCAGAATGTTAGCCTCACCATTCACTTTCATTGAATGGAAAAAAGATGCAATGAAAGTGAATGGTGACTGATATACTCATAACATCTCCATATATTAAATATTCTTGATGGGAATGAATGTACAAGTTCCACCATGACCTACTGGCTTTCTGACATTAGACTTAGAGCATCCAAACCACCTCTTCTATTTCCATCAGCTTGAATAGTTTAGTTCATGCAAAAATACCTGTTTAAGATTAGACACTTTGAGTAAAAGAACATGTTTCATTTATGCATTTGGCAGACGCTTTTATCCAAAGCGACTTACAGTGCACTTATTAAAGGGACAATCCCCCCAGAGCAACCTGGAGTTAAGTGCCTTGCTCAAGGGCCCAACAGTGGCATCTTGGTGATGCTGGGGCTTGAACCCCTGACCTTCAGGTCAGTAACCCTGAGCCTCAACCACTGAGCCACCACTGACTGAATGTTTCAAATATCATGTCTCAGAAATACAATCACTTCTTAACGTTATAGTTTGTAGTCTACTCTCATTGAGGGGATCCAGCTTCTGTGACCTCCCTTCTTTGACTTGCATCTAAATATTGATTGAAAAACAGTGTAAACAGCTATGAAAATGAAGAACACTGCTCTGAATGAGTAAAAGCATAATGTTATAGCACAATGAACAAGGTACACTGCAAAAAAAATAATTTTCTTAATCAGTATTTGTCTTGGTTTACAGTACAAATATCAAAATATCCTTAATAAAAGATACAACACACTTGAGAAGTAAAATTGCAAAAGACAGAAGACTGCATAATTCTCATTCGAGAATGTATCTTGAGAAATGAATTCATAAATATTTTTTCTTACCCCATTGGCAAATAGTATTTTCCTGTTTTAAGCATAAACCTCACTACATTTGGTAGATTTATGAGATTTTTGAAAAACAAAAAAACAACAAATGCCATTGGGGTAAGGAAAATAACCTAATTAAGATGATCTGAAAATACAAGTTTTAATATCTTCTGTTCTCAAGTACATTTATCTTGTTTTAAGGATGTTTAGTTATTACTGGAATTCGACAAAATACTGATCAAGTAAATTAATTTATGTAGTGTAAAAGTTACAAAAATAAACTGCATGAAAGGACAGGAGTGAAGCAAATTAGAGATCTGTTAGTTCAAAGATTACAGAGCAACGATTATAATTCATCTCCCTCAGGCTGCTCCTGGGACATGCTCAGGAATTAATCCAGCCTATGAAACTATCCAAAGCCCTTTAATAAGAACTATACCAGGCTCTGAAAGAACAACCTTTCTGACTGAATGTCAATAAAATTCTGACAGACCTTTTTTATCCATTGAGGATTAAAGGCAATATGAAGTGGTATTTGAAGTAACATTTAAAAACAGACGGGCAGGTTATTCAGAAAGAATGGGAGCGTATGTGAAGTGTCTTAAACAGCCCGGAACTCAGAAAAGTCATGACCTATTGCAGGATACATTGAGAATGTTTGTTCACATCTACTTACATGACTTTGTTTCTGTGTGTCTGTCTGCTCCCTTTTCATTCATAACATTTTTAGTTTCATCATTCGTCCTCTGTAATCTCTTGGAGTCCTGAGTTAAAATTTATTGACAGTTTTAAAAAACGGGCACAAATAAGAGAGAGAGAAATGATAGAAAATGTATTCACATATGAACAAGCTGGGTACATTTGCAGGACACAATGTACCAAACTTAATAAAAATACTAAAAATCCACACATTAGAATAGAAGCTAAGAGCTAAGCTGGGCTCAGAGTGCAGGGTCAACCATGATACAACACCCCTGGAGCAGATAGGGTCAAGGGCCTTGCTCAAGGGCACAACATTGGCATCTGGCCAGTAACCCAGAGCTTCAACCACTGATCCACCACAGCCCATTGCTATTAAAGATAAAAATGATTTTTGGAAAAAATATACAATGAAATTGAATGGTGATTGAGCATATAACAAAACATATAACATCTTTTCTGTTACACAGAAGAAAGGAACATAATCAAGTAAATGATGATGGAATTTTCATTTTTGAGTGAAATACTGTTTATATGTATGGATATTTCATATTTATCCACAAATAAGAGGAAACAGCAAAGAAAAGTGCTTAACAAGTCCACTATGGTTGTTGTAGGCCTCTTGCATGGTGATATACATCCATACAGTTACAGACACAATGACTCTGAAATGCTGTTTTTATTATTTAAAGTAAAACTGTTGGCTATTTAATAATGAAAGCCACATGAATCAAATGAACAGTAATGTGGATAGAAAAGGATTTAAAAATTCATTGCATTGTATAGAAGCCTATCGAGCTCATTCTGCTTTGATGAAGGCAAGGAACCTGTTAATTAATCTTTTCCTTTGTAATATACCATCATATTTTGATATAGCCTCTTCTTGCATTCAAATTCATCACTGTGGCCTTTGAATGCACAGAACTCTTGATATCATTATGTATTCTGATGGCAATAATAGGCCCTTTTCACACGACGTCAGGCAACTCTGTTCTGACTCGAAGCGGTGTATGTTTACTTCCACTAGCATAGTGAAATGCTAGCGCAATCAGTATGGAGTTCACCCAGTCCCTTGTACATCTAGCTAGATGATGTACAATGACTTGCAGACAAATTTTTGCGTATGACATGTTCCAAACTTGATAAAGGCTACAAATTCTTCATTGAGTAGTACCTATTTGATTACGAAAGTGTGTTTTCGCCTTTTCTAGCCCTTACGTTAGCGAAGGTGCTAGGATAACAGCAGTTGATATTTTCAATCTGTTAGCTTTCTGTTTTGCAAATAGAAAGACTTTAGGCCCTATTCTTAATTAGGTTACTGTAGTACAGACACAAACTCTTGTTACAACCATGTTTCCATATTACTGCTGCAGGGTTGCCAGCTCTCACGCATCTGGCGTGACACTCACGCATTCAGCCTCACCGTGAGATTGAGGCTGAATGCGTGAGTGTCACGCCAGATGCGTGAGAGTTGGCAACCCTGCTGCTGTTAGCTACAGATTCTGGATTGTAAGATAAAAGTCAGTAACGTATTCATGATTAATGTTGCACCTTTTCTCCAAAACATTGTATTGGAACACGGTTTCGAATGTAGTTGTTGATGAGGTGACAGTGAGAGGGCGATGTTACAGTTCCATGAGAAAAAATGTGGAGGCTCATCACTTTCAGGTTTCTCAGATGAATAGTTCTCTAACATTATGATTAGAGAGTTGTTTTCTTTTGGTTGTGTTTTGCTGCAGTTGCAGAGACTTTGCAGTATCCCATGAAGTTCCACTGTGGTTCCACTGTGGTTCAGTGTGTATCTCATTACATTTACATTTATGCATTTGGCAGACGCTTTTATCCAAAGCGACTTACAGTGCACTTATTACAGGGACAATCCCCCCAGAGCAATCTGGAGTTAAGTGCCTTGCTCAAGGACACAATGGTGGTGGCTGTGGGGCTAGAACCAACATCCTTCTGATTACCAGATTACCAGTTACGTGCTTAGACCACTACACCACCACCACTCAGTCTGATGTCAATGATTTTGTGTTGCTAAACTCCAAAAGACAACTTTGTACTTTGAACATATCTTTAAAAAATGTGGGTTGTTTGAGGACATTAAAGACAGAAAGATTCTGTGTGATAAGTCAATATAAAAACAATGTTCAAAGCTTATTACTGTAATCCTTAAGTTTATATTCCATTTCTCTTTGTAGATATAATGAAATGTAAAAAATGTTATGCAGCATCAACACTCATTGTCATGTCTCTATTATCAGGTTACACTTGATTCTGAAGAGGTTCCCGATGCTGATGTGCACGTCATGTTCCTACTCTGCCGGGAATGCACTATGCAATCACATAGTGGCATTTCTGTTTCACACTGCTCACTACAGTACCATGGGCTTAAAGACTGTGCCATTGCCTCTGTCATGCACCAGCTCACTGCAGACCTGACAGCACCCTAGGACACAGGTCAGATATTAATATCTGTTACACTTGATGTTGGACTAGCAGTTTGTAATGACTTTTGTCAATGAATTGTTCATCATTATTATATTATAGGAAATTGCACCAGAGGCTACAAATGACATGGTGGTGTGCAAACCAGTGGCAAAGACAAAGAATAGTGTCAGGACTGGTTTGCCCCCCCACACACACACCTGTACAAACATTTTAATACATTTCTAACATAACTAACATTACAGTGATTAGTATTTATTACTTTTTATAGAGGCCTACTGTATTTCAGACAGTTTGCATTACAAGCATGTACATGGAGGTGGTAAGTATTGGTGTCTGCTAGAATGTGAAAGGTCAGGCGACATTATAATGAAATCTAAATTAAACTTGACATATCTCGCTTTTATGTCAGGGCATCTTCCAGATTCCCACATCATGGCCAGTGAGGAGAAACTGAAAGACATCCGTCCACAACCGGGGATATGAAAATTGCTGCATGGGCTTGAGGGCCTTAATTTGGTGGACTCTAAATTTGGCCCTATGCCATTTGGGTCTGTGCTCACTTACCAGTGTCCTTCTGAAATAATTGGAGACATTATCAAACACCCTGTTGCCCCTGAGTTTCCTCAGTTGCCTGTTGACGGTTACAACTTTAAATTTCCAATAGATTTCAAGCCCAACTACAAACAACAATGCCACTTGGAGGTGCTGATATTGAGACAGAAACCTCACTACAGTCAAAATGCCAGGGAGGGGAGTCTTCTGCAAAAGCCTTGGCAACCCGCATTCTGAGACGAACTCCTCAGACAAGCACTATGAAAAGATGGTTGGATCTGGAATCTGAGAGACTGAGCAATATTCAGATTTTTGTAATGTCTCTGTGACACTCTGATGCACCTCACCTTGCAGCCAGCCCTGATGCTAAAGTCTTGGCTGGCTGAGTTAAAGTGTTGCAATGTTGAAAATGTTGCACAAGTTAAACACCTGATCACAGTAAAAGGCCAGGCCTGCCAGAAGAAGAGCCACAAGTAATAATATCAGGTTCAAGGCCAACTGGCCTTAAGCGTACTTCAGTGGTGTGATTTCATTACAGAGATTCACATAGACTTCACAGTTGAGAGAATCTTTAGGGATGAGGAGATTATCAACTCAAAGTGACTGAAGCTGGATGATTTCTATCATAACATCTACATGGATGTCTAATTAAGTTGTAAATCTTGTTGGCAGAATTTTATAACATGTAAATAGTTTTAGGTGCATGTGGAAGGTGAACAAGTGACAACCTATGAAATTGATTTCATAGGATGAAAAAGCAATTTCTGTTGTAAATAAAAAAAAAATCTTACAATGCTAAATTGACTGAAATTGTAAACCGCGATGAACATTATATGTAAATATATATGTAGCCTGTGTACTGACATACAAATTTAGAAAAGGCTTGTGATGTGTGTGTTTTACATTTTATTACCAAAATAAAAAAACAAGATTGGAAGCAGTTGCTTGCAAACATGCATTTAATAAATCTAAATTAAGTTTACAATGGAATATCTATGGAGGTTCTCTGTCATCCAAATCATGTACATATCTTGTGGTAGTATTCAGAGTAACTGGGCTTGCAGTGAAAAGACTTGAATACGTTTTGATCCTCATCCAAGAAGCTTCTTCAGTTCTACTGACTGGTGGGGATGTCTGACCTGTGTAACCTCTTAAGTGAGACACACTTAAGAGGTTACAAATGTCAGACATCCCCACCAGTCAGTAAAATTGCAAAAGGTTTTGGATAAGCAGCGAAATTTCAAGTCTTGTCACAGCAAGTCCAGCTGCTCTGAATCCTTCTATGCCATAGTTACAATGTTATTCACTACCACATATTTTTCTGCAAGACAGAAAAGCTGTTACTCTTTTTGTAATACTAACTAGCAGAAGGATGGCAGGCATATCATCATGACCTTTTGTCACTGCACCTGCAGGCAATGCCTCTTCTGAGAGTCATCCAGGACAGCAGCACTAAGCTGCTTTCTTGCTCGCTGGTAAACTGACTCCCGAGCTTGTGAGCCTCTTCCTAAAGGGGGGAAATATGTTGATACACTTGACTGTCGTGATACATTTTTTGTAATAATTTTTCAGTCCCCAAAACTATCACAAAATGTTACATAACATCACAAATACTTTATATGGCAACAGGACGAATAATTATGCTTTAATTTTTTGTATGGATTTATACAAGCTGTATTAAAAAGCGAACGTAAAACAAGCTCAATATTCAACCTTCATATATTTTTCTTTATGTATTTCAAACAAATATAATTACTTGTAAGGCACTGTAATACGTATAACTTAAAATGATTGTGACCTTTATTGCTAAACGTAACATATTGTAATGCTAGTGTGGAAGTAGGAGAAGGCAGACGGTAGTGTGGATCCAAATGCGGCTTTAGTGGAACAAAGAACAAAATAAACAAAACACAGGAACAAAAGAAAGTCCTCGATGGGAAAAAGGGAAACTAAATACAAGAGGATACGGAGGGCGGAGAACAACAGGGTAACCACGAACGGACAGATGACACGACAGGGTAACCACGGATGGTAGATGATACGACAGGGTAACCACGAGCGGGTAGACAGACTGGCAGGGAACATGAACAGAGAGAGTCAGGATCAGACATAAGCGGAGACATGTAACGTCAACGATCGACAGGGGAAGGAGAAAACAGCGGGGTTTAAATGGACAGACACGGTGATAACAAAATGATGAACAGGTGTGGACAATAAAGCTGTGACGGGCCGGAAAAGACGGGAAGAAGGGAAGTGTAGTTTTTCACAGAAACAGTGAAACACGGGCGGACAACCAGTAAGACATGACAGGAAGCGTGAGCGGTGAGACAGAAAACACGGAGCGGACAAGGGAGCGTGACGTGGACGTGACTAGTGACGGGTGAAACAGAAAACACGGTACGGACGACACAGGATCATAACACATATTAACAGGTTTAACACTGTCCTCCTACAATTTACCCCAGTCATTCCAGTGGAATGTAGATGGCAATGCTCCTTGTTTAATCCAGACTCCACTGGCTGATGTATATATATTCTCTGGGGCAAAGTGTTGACGTAGGTGCCCATGAAGGATTTTGAAATGCCCCTCATCTCTTTTGATTGTCCTCACCCAGCAGGCACATATTTCTGTGTCCAGAGGAAAATCGTGGAAACTCAAGGAACACTGCAATAGCATCTTCTTTATGACTGTGCCATGCTTGTTGGGTGGGCTGCTGTTGAGAGTTTGCAAAATGATGATTCACTTCTCACATTCAGCATATGGAAATGGTTTAGCATTTAGCTTTGATTAAGAGTCAGTATCTATCAAGCTATTCTGGAATAGGTGAGTGAGTAAACGCTTAACATAAATCATTAAGTAAACTTGTTACAGCACAGGCCGGCAGCAATGCATATTTCTCCTGTTGCTAAAGTTGCTGCTAGCTAGCCTACTTTCCCAACCATCTAAGGCAGTTACAGAATGGTAAATTGGAAATGAACATTAATGTTTCCATAAGAACCCAATTGTAAATACATAAACATTATTAGTCTTAACTTTAAAACGGAAGTACAGATACACTGCTTTATGGAAAGGTGTAAGTTAACTGACATCATTGTGAAAAGGGCCTATATGGTACAATATGCTATTTTTTACGTGTTTAAACATTCAAATTCAAATTTTCTCTTTCAGAAGAAACTTTCTTCTGCTTTTCATGTTTAAATATAATATTAATAAGCAGCACTGGTGGGACACTTACTAAAATGACTCATCTGTGTTCTGACTGAGTGGAATTTACAGAAATATTTTTTTAGAGTAGCTCAACATGATGGCAAACACTGTTTAATTTAAGCGCTGTGTGGGTGGACAAACCATTTCCACTGATAGACAGTAACAGCGCATTGCTGAAAATCATTATTTTTGGCTCAAGGAACTGTATGTTGTGTTGATGAGACATGAAAGAAAACAGCAAGACAGACACAAGATGAACATCTTGCGACAGGTTTGTCCTCAGGCAGCAAGTAGCCCTGAGTCCAGTTTTACTTACAAGAATCACGAATTAAATCAGCAAGGTATGAAAGAGAAGGGCTGTGATTAGTGCAACAGATTTGAGAATTCATGCAACCAGTAGGGTTTGTGATTTAGACCAAAATAGGCTCCAAATGAAAAAATCTCAAAAGTTTTGAGCAATACTGGAATTTAACTAAAGTAATCAAAGTGGCTTACCAGTAACCGAGACACATACAAACTTACACACCCTTTCTTGCCATTGGATCCACCATTGAAATCGCCCATGGTATTGTTCCCATGGATACCAAAATGATGTTCCTACCAGGCACTAAAAACAAAATGTTTTTCATTTTGGTTCATTCTGAGCAACTGTATTTTTTTGTTCTGGTTCAAAGGTTCTGCAGCCTCCTTTCCAAAAGTTTACCTGTTAGAACAAAATAAAAGAATGGGTAATAATAACATACTTTTTAAAATGACAGTACTCAGCCCTAAGGGGTGGGTGAAATACCAATTTAAGTATTGCCAAATCTCTAAGAGAAACAAGCAACCTGGTCTGGTAAACAAGCCCAAAATAAGCCACTTGCCTCACCAGAATAAGCAAAAATAAGCAAATTAAATTTTCCCTGTGTGATGGATTTAAAGCATAGAACTCATAACAAGCAGTTAATTAACAATTAAGTACAATTTTATTTACAGATCTGCTTCTCAGTCAAGATCTGGCAGCATCAAATCTGTATTAATGTATAATATCTAATAATAATTCAGTGAAGACTTGAAAACAACTGAGAAATGAACTTTTTACCTCTAATAGTGTTTTGCTTGTATCTGGATTAGCTGTGCATGTATATGTAGTAATTATATATAGTTGTTAAAAAGGTTTTCAGAGAATGCGACACCCACAACGGGCAATTAGGCAAAGAAATATGTGATGCAGCAGTTTCTTTCAGGATCAAAGCATATGTTTCATTTTTTGGTGGGCAAAATTAAGTGGTGTAGCTTAAAAAATATTTTGCCTTTAGTTTCTAACCAGTTGCCAGCATCTAAAAATAAAGTTTTAACTTTAGTCCCAGGTTCCTACAGTATCTGTTATCATTAGAAGGCACCTTTACTTTCATGGCTGTCAATCAAATCAAATCAAATCACTTTATTGTCACACTACTGTGCACACAAGTGCAACAGTAGGTGAAAGTCTTGTGTGCAGTTCCGAATAACATAGCAGTACCAATTACAATAAACAACATATTTACACAACACAATTTACATAACAAATGTACACATACTTACACAACACAATATACAATGTACAGTAAACAATACACACAAAATAGAATACACATACAATAAAAATAAAACATATGGGTAAGGGTATATAAAAATATATATATACAGTTAGTCGTTGAATTGGGGAGAATATATTTGACAGTCCAGTGTGTGATACAAGATGATGATTAATAAAGTGCAGTGCTGATTGTTGATCGTGAGAGATCAAGTGTTCAAAAGTCTGATTGCATGGGGGAAGAAGCTATCATGTAGTCGGCTGGTGCGGGTCCTGATGCTGCGATACCGCCTGCCTGATGGTAGCAGTGAGAGCAGCCCATGACTCGGGTGGCTGGAGTCTCTGATGATCCTCCGAGCTTTTTTCACACACCGCCTGTTATAGATATCCTGGAGGGAGGGAAGCTCACCTCCGATGATGTTTCTGGCAGTTCACACCACCCTTTGCAGGTCTTTGCGGTTGTGGGCGGTGCTATTGCCGTACCAGGCGGTGATGCAGCCAGTCAGGATGCTCTCTACAGTGCTGCTGTAGAACAGTGTGAGGATGTGCTGGTTCATTCCAAACTTCCTCCATGTGAGTTCCTCAGTAATGTGGACACCGAGGAACTTGAAACGGCTGACTCTCTCCACTGGTGCTCCATTAATGGTGATGGGGCTGTGTTCTCTGTCTTTCCTCCTGAAGTCCACTACAAGCTCCTTGGTTTTACTGACGTTGAGGGAGAGGTTGTGCTCCTGACACCAGCGTGTCAGAGTGTGCACCTCCTCTCTGTTGGCTCTTTCATCATTGTCAGTGATCAGACCTACCACCGTCGTATCGTCAGCAAACTTAATGATGGCATTGGAGCCATGTGTTGCCACACAGTCATGTGTGTATAGTGAATACAGGAGTGGGCTGAGAACACAGTCCTGTGGGGCTCCAGTGTTAAGGGTCAGTGATGAGGAGATATTGCTGCCCATTCTAACCACCTGACGTCTGCCTGACAGGAAGTCCAGGATCCAGCTGCACAGCGAGCTGTTTAAGCCCAGATTCCGGAGTTTCTCATCAAGCTTGGAGGGCACTATGGTGTTGAATGCTGAGCTGTAGTCTACAAACAGCATTCTCACATATGCGTTCCTTTATTCCAGATGGGAGAGAGCTATAGAGAGAGCAGTAGGATACTTCTAGGGAAAATGTTTACATTTTAAAAATGACAGTATTGTTATTTTTTTACAGTATAATTGTTTTTAGAGCCATATTATGATAACACTGACGAGGAATAATATAATTCTGCTGTATATGCCTGTTATAATGTCTGTGAATGGTAAAGGCCAACAATGCCATAATCTGTTCCCAATAACCAAGGTCAGATATGAAGTATGGGTTGGATACAGATTTATTTTGTAGCATTTTATAGATTTTCCTCTTGTTGTTAATAGCATATCAAAGAAACTCAGTGTGTGTGTGTGTGTGTGTGTAGCCTATTTGTGAAAGTTATGCACACATCAAAAGAAGCATGAAATAATTTTCTTTCATTTATGATTACATGTGCCACTGTGCAAACATGTAATCAATTGCATTTGTCTTTACATTCATAACATTACATGTTAAATGAGTTGTTGAAAGCTAAACTTATGTCAGTGGAGGTATTGAGCATGTCCTCCTACAGTGGATATTGATATGTTGGTATCTTGTTTTGGGGCTAATGGTGAATTTTTTAACACCATAGTCCTTGATCACAGAAAAGAGACAATTGATCTTCGGTGGAGTGCATGCCCTCAAAGATGACTACAAAAGCATTATTTCTTTCTTATTTTTAATTGATCCATCCTTTCTTTCTTTTAAAAAAAATCTGTTATATGTATTTTTTATAGGTAACTCTTACTTGATGTGCTTGTTTTTTCCCATCAAAATGTGACCCAGATCAGGCACGTTCCAACCTCTTAAGTGAATTGAAGTGTTTTGGGATAAACGAGTAAAATAAATTAGAGCTGGTGCTGATTAGCATCCGCTTGTACACCTTAGTAATGAAACATCCTTTTTACAAAATATTTATACTCTCTGAGATTCATCATTAGGTCATTTTAGTGTCTCTATTTTGTATAGAATAGAATCCTTTATTTTGGTCACACATTATACACACAGTTTTTTTGCATATATACAGTGAAATTTATTAGTTTTCACATATCCCAGCTAAGCTGGGGTCAGAGTGCAGGGTCAGCCATGATACAGCACCCCTGGAGCAGATAGGGTTAAGGGCCTTGCTCAAGGGCCCAACAGTGGGATGTTGTTGGTGCTGGGGCTTGAACCCCCAACCTTCTGGTCAGTAACCCTGAGCCTCAACCACTGAGCCACCACTGCCTGTGTGTGTGTGTGTGTGTGTGTGTGTGTGTGTGTGTGTGTGTGTGTGTGTGTGTGTGTGTGTGTGTGTGTGTGTGTGTGTGTGTGTGTGTGTGTGTGTGTGTGTGTGTGTGTGTGTGTGTGTGTGTGTGTGTGTGTGTGTGTGTGTGTGTGTGTGTGTGTGTGTGTGTGTGTGTGTGTGTGTGTGTGTGTGTGTGTGTGTGTGTGTGTGTGTGTGTGTGTGTGTGTGTGTGTGTGTGTGTGTGTGTGTGTGTGTGTGTGTGTGTGTGTGTGTGTGTGTGTGTGTGTGTGTGTGTGTGTGTGTGTGTGTGTGTGTGTGTGGTGTGTGTGTGTGTGTGTGTGTGTGTGTGTGTGTGTGTGTGTGTGTGTGTGTGTGTGTGTGTGTGTGTGTGTGTGTGTGTGTATTTGATCACTTTGTGGGGACCAAATGTCCCCATAAGGATAGTAAAACCCGAAATTTTTGACCTTGTGGGGACATTTTGTTGGTCCCCATGAGGAAAACAGCTTATAAATCATACTAAATTATGTTTTTTGAAAATGTAAAAATGCAGAAAGTTTTCTGTGAGGGTTAGGTTTAGGGGTAGGGTTAGGTTTAGGGGATAGAATATAAAGTTTGTACAGTATAAAAACCATTATGTCTATGGAAAGTCCCCATAAAACATGGAAACACAACATGTGTGTGTGTGTATGTGTGTGTGTGTGTGTGTGTGTGTGTGTGTGTGTGTGTGTGTGTGTGGTGGTCTGTAACCCTGGAGCAGATGAGCAAGTCGGGATCCATGTGAACATGTCTCACACATATCATTGATTGCTGCAGTAAAGTCAGATTGAGGTCGTTTCGCCCTGCTTGATAAGATGCAGCCAGATTATGATTCTGGTTAATTCACCTTCCCTCTCCATTGATTGCTTAGCTTGAAGAGGACGGTTCTGCATAACTTGATGCTGAGCTCATTTACTTGATCACTTTGAGGTAGAGAAAGCAGTTGTGACTATTGGAATGTTTGAATAGTGACACTCATAGGCTATTTAGAATTTGCATAAGCATATAATCATAATGTGTGTTTAAAGCAGGTATTTTTATCACTTGCCATGATTATATGTTAGATTAGGCTACTATAGTGAAACTGAATAAGAAAAAGACAGTATTCAAACAGAGAATCAGTAGAGGAAATTATTTCATATGTTTGAAAAAAAAAGAAAGAAGAAAAATTCAGAACCAAAGTGCAGATTTGTATCATTGGCAACAAATATTCAGAATTTGTACTAATTGGTTCGCTAAATGTGACATTATATTTACAAGCATATATGTACCTTTAAAATCTTACTGTTGATTTACTTACAAATAAAATAATTTTTTGATAGTCTGGGCAGCAAAAAAACACATGAAATCAGATTTTTCGGAATCTGATTCAAACCACATCGGGAGGTGGTTTCAAATGCAATTGAAATCAGATTTTTTTCAGATGTGTCTCATTCCAGATGCTCTGGTTGCTCAATTCGGATTTCAAATTGTCTTTTGTGTCACTCTTAATGCGACACACAATGATGACATCAAAAATCGGTGACTGCAGCACAGAACATCACAATATTTCCAGTCTCCTCCGTCGTTGAGTTTATCTTGTGTGATGGATCAGTTCTGCACAGTGACTGGACAGGGAGCTTATATAGAGAGCGAGATGATGCACCTCCATCTGTTTGGAAAGCATCGTCACGTGGGTATGCCTACGTCATTACCAAAGCAACCCATGCAGAGAGGTTGGTTATGTCTGAATACACAAATCCGATTTGATCATTTGCAATTAATAGTGCAGACAGTCTGCCTGAAAAGATCTGATTTGAGAAAAAATCTGATTTGCCTGCAGTCTGAACATAACCTTATTTATCCTGCCACTTTCATCTATCTGTCTGTCTGTCGGTCGGTCGGTCCGGTCGGTCCGGTCCGTCCGTCCGTCAACAGTTCGATCTATCTATCGTTCTAGTTGTATAAACTGAATCTAGTGTTGCTGTTAAAACTGGATTTCACCAAAAAAATAAATAAATAAACCCATTATGAGCACTGAATAGAATAATTGTCCGTACAGCTTTAGAAGCACTTTTGCTCCTTTGTAACTTGCTGTTGAATATATCAGTTGCCTGGACTTGCTAACCTTGAAGCACTTTTGGTATCATTGTGTGCTGATAAACACTTAGAACTACCGTAGTCTCTTAGTTAACCTGGCATAGTTTTTTTTTAATGTTTTATGCTGTGGTCTTAAACGACTGAGTTTCATTAGCTGTCAACAACATATTTTGACTAACAGAGGCCAGGCACTTTCTTTCACAAGAACATAATGTCTCACTTTATTGGGCTTCACAGAGTCTCGTTGAGGTAAAGTTCTCTTTTTCCCAACATATGACCTACTTACAGTATTTCAAAGGAGCAAAAGTAATGATTATACCTCCAAGAGCAGAATAAAACATTCAAGTATCATCTTTTCTTGAGAAACACCTAAAAAGATTCTCAATAATTTGTATATGCATGTATCAAAGAGACAAAGATGTAACTCCAGACCTGTGATGTTAACTTCAAGCCTTCACAAAGGAAAAAGACTACAGCACACAAAAAAGCACAGAGATCAAAAAGCAGACTTTTATGGCTCCTGCTCTCTCCTTGAAACCATTGGAACGTTCCTGCACCGACCCACACTCACTTCATTGTACTGTCTGAAAGAGTGGATTGCGTAGGACTCTGACTTCTGATCAGTTGTAGCATAGCGTAAGTGAGTTAATGGATTCTACCCCTCAGGATGCCTGAAAGAAGTTTGCAGAATGAAAATTATTTTATGGGTAGGAAACCCATTGATGGGTTGTGCGAGGTATCTTGCTGGCTTACCTTTACAGAGCTGCTCTGAGTACTAACAGTATTTGCTCAGCTGGAGACCAACAAAGCTTAAGACTTTTTTAGGAATTTTGAAAGGTTAGATTTTGCCAAAATGTACAGAGGTTCAACTTAGCTTTACTTGTAAACAGCAAGGGTGGGTACTCCTACGGAAATGTGAAAATATGCTGTGAACAAACAAAACCTTTTCACAAATGATAACACACTTAAAGTCGTTGAGACACCTGCAAACTCTGTTGTTATGCCTTGAAGTTTGAAAAGCACGGCAACAGCATAAAAAATAAATGTATATACAGTGCATCCGGAAAGTATTCACAGCGCTTCACTTTTTCCACATTTTGTTATGTTACAGCCTTATTCCAAAATAGATTAAATTCATTATTTTTCAAAAAATTCTAAAAACAATACCCCATAATGACAACGTGAAAGAAGTTTGTTTGAAATTTTAGCAAATTTATTAAAACTAAAAAATATAAAACATCACATGTACATAAGTATTCACAGCCTTTGCCATGACATTCAAAATTGAGCTCAGGTGCATCCTGTTTCCACTGATCATCCTTGAGATGTTTCTACAACTTGATTGGAGTCCATCTGTGGTAAATTCAGTTGATTGGACATGATTTAGAAAGGCACACACCTGTCTATATAAGGTCCCACAGTTAACAATGCATGTCAGAGCACAAACCTAGCCATGAAGTCCAAGGAATTGTCTGTAGACCTCCTAGACAGGATTGTATCGAGGCACAGATCTGGGGAAGGGTACAGAAAAAAAATCTTCAGCATTGAAGGTCCCAATGAGCACAGTGGCCTCCATCATCTGTAAATTGAAGAAGTTTGGAACCACCAGAACTCTTCCTAGAGCTGGCCGCCCAGCCAAACTGAGCGATCGGCGGGGAAGGGCTTTAGTCAGGGAGGTGACCAAGAACCCGATGGTCACTCTGACAGAGCTCCAGCATTTCTCTGTGGAGAGAGGAGAACCTTCCAGAAGAATAACCATCTCCGCAGCACTCCACCAATCAGGCCTTTATGGTAGAGTGGCCAAACGGAAGCCAAACCTCAGTAAAAAGCACATGGCAGCCCGTCTGGTGTTTGCCAAAAGGCACCTGAAGGACTCTCAGACCATGAGAAACAAAAGATTGAATTCTTTGGCCTGAATGGCAAGCGTCATGGCTGGAGGAAACCTGGCACCTCTCATCACCTGGCCAATACCATCCCTACAGTGTAGCATGGTGGTGGCAGCATCATGCTGTGGGGATGTTTTTCAGCAGCAGGATCTGGGAGACTAGTCAGGATCGAGGTAAAGATGAATGCAGCAATTGATGAAAACCTGCTCCAGAGCGCTCTGGACCTCAGACTGGGGAGAAGGTAATTTTTTCCAACAGGACGACGACCCAAAGCACACAGCCAAGATAACAAAGGAGTGGCTATGGGACAACTCTGTGAATGTCCTTGAGTGGCCCAGCCTGAGCGCAGACTTGAACCCGATTAAACATCTCTGGAGAGATCTGAAAATGGCTGTGCACCAACGCTCCCCATCCAACCTGATGGAGCTTGAGAGGTCCTGCAAAAAAGAATGGGAGAAACTGCCCAAAAATAGGTGTGCCAAGCTTGTAGCATCATACTCAAAAAGACTTGAGGCTGTAATTGGTTCCAAAGGTGCTTCAACAAAGTATTGAGCAAAGGCTGTGAATACTTACGTACATGTGATATTTTTTTTTGTTTCTTATTTTTAATACTTTTGCAAAGATTTCAAACAAACTTCTTTCACATTGTCATTATGGGGTATTGTTTGTAGAATTTTGAGGAAAATAATAAATTTAATCCATTTTGGAATAAGGCTGTAACATAAAATAAAAAAGCACTGTGAATAATTTCCGGATGCACTGTATGTCTCATATTCACAAAATAGTGATAGCCAGCTATGACTATTTTTCTTTCTGCCTCTATCTCCTCGCAGTACTCTTCTGCAGTGTTTTGCTGCCATCAAGATCTAATGTATCGCAGTGTCTATGAAAAAATTCAACATTTTGAAAGTATCAAAGTTCCTGACAGCAGGCAAACAGACTTCCAAGTTCCTGATTATCCTGTGAAACAGCACACAGCCATTGTTTATCAGTCTTTTGTTGCAGTAGGAACAGAGGAACCACTGCTATCAAAGGGGATGTTTCTTCACATTTGATCTGCACTCTCGCTCTCTTCCTAACCCTCTTACACACAAATGTAATCTATCTCTCATTCTTGCTGAGCTAATTAGGTTCCAATAGCTCTGAACACAAACTGCTTCACCCAAAACCAACTTATAGACTAACCGCAATTCATTGCAATTTAGAGAAAGATTGCCAGCCAACATCCAGAAATGTTTGTTTGTATGTGGATGTAGTTCATCCATATTGTTGAAAAAGGGTTCACATTTGATGTTAAAGGTGCTCTCACTAAAGGGACTGATATAGCTGGGAATATTTTAGTTGATATGAAATTGGTTAGGTTTGGGAGTTGAATTCAGACCTTTACAGTGCAATGGAAAGATTGGGCATATTAATTTTCTATAACTACTTAGTGATTCTCTTTGTCTCCAATTTTCATGAAAGCCATGGGGAGAGGTAGTGAAAAGGAGTAAAGGGAGACAACACAGAACTGTGAAAGGAGTGTTAAAGGAGCGTTCCCATGGAAACATTTTCATCTTTTGATTTTTAACTTGCTCCATGTAGCTTAATTGCTCATCACAATGATTTCACCAGATAGTTTAAATCTAAACAAATGCCACCTTTTTATTCTTTTTACTCTAATTACACATTTTAATGCCCCAATTATAAAGCAGCACAAAAAAGTATTTGGACACGTAATCCACAATTAAAAATGTATGAATTTCATTGCATTAAATAACAAACCGAATACCAAAAGGCATCTACAAACAAATTATGGTAGACCTTTCCTTAAAATTAACGCTGCCTTCAAGTCCTTCTTTGAACTTCCTGCTTATTGGGTCCGAAATCATAATTATGCCTTTATGTGTGTTCAAGTGATTTTTTTGGAAATAAATAGATGTGGCGGGCAATTTATTATTTCTTTCTCTTTCACCACTGGAAAAGCACAGAAAGCTTTTTATTGGTAGTAGAACAAAAGGACCACCATTCACTTTCACAATGAAAATCCAGAGTTTAATTCTGATTATTCATTTCCCACCTTGATATTTTGTCATCTAATGCAATGATTCATATATTTTTAAGTGCTCAAATAATTTTCTTATGGTCACTGTAGAGGTGGAAGAAAAAAGCTGAAAGTTTAGTTTTTATTTTCCACACAGGCCTGCAGCTTTATAAAGTACTTCACAAGGTAAATGCCATTTTGACTTACATAGAGCTCAGTATGAATTGCAGTCAGCCTCTCTAAGCAAACAATATTTTTCTGAATAGCCACGCACCATATTGAAAAGTTGCTGTGGGAATATGCAAGCAAATAACAACAGATGTGATTCTTGTTTGACGATGAGAAGTTAGTTTTTAACCATATTTAAAATAGATTTGTGGGAAAAGTCATAAATAAAAATAAAGTTTTTATTAAGTAATTGTGATACTCGGTCAGGTTTTAAAGTACATCTAGATGGCCTCTGTCAGCTCCTAACTTCAACCCAGTAATATAGCACAATAACAGCGTCACAATTTGAATTAATTTCCTAAAGATTGATCAGTATGTTGCGAATTGAGTGTACAAATCGGGTAAAATATTTTCATGGAGATGCACTTCAAGTCAAACGTTTGGGCATATCCCCTGATTCTTTAATATTACCATTTTCCACACTGTAGAATAATAGTAAAGTCCTGAAAACAATATATAACACAAATTAATGTATGGGATTTATCTGGTGACCAAAATGTTAATCAAAACTCAAATAAAATCAAATACAATTTTAGCTTCTTAAAAGTAGCCACCTTTTGTGTAGACTGTCTAGATACTGTAACATTTACATTTACATTTAGCAGACACTTTTATATTTACATAGCGACTTACAGCGCACTTATTACAGGGACAATTCAGTCAGAACAACCTGGATTTAAGTGCCTTGGTCAAGGACACAATGGTGGTGGGTGTGGGGATCGAACCAGCAACCTACTGATTACCAGTTATGTGCTTTAGCGATCCATGCATTCACAGTGAACACAGTCAGCCTCAACGACCGCTACTGGATGTAAAACAGTTCTCATACCTGCCAGACAGAGGGAAATATGCTTGTTTTCAAGTGCTTGTGGAATATTTGCAAAGCACCATCTTTATAAAGACGACAAATGGTAGATTTATGATTGTACACAGTACACAAATACACAATCAGGCTGTAATGCTTATGTTACACACTTACAGAAAATACAATACAATACAATAATGCAAAGGATACTTACCATTAAGGCTTACAGGCCGCAGAATAATCCATTCACTGTGAAGTGGTTAAAACGCCGAAGATGTCTCGCCTGCCCGCTATCTCACAGGAGAGAAATTCTACACACTGCCATGTAACGTAAATGTTGTAATCTGCGATTGCCAGAGCACCACAGGGGGTAGAAGAAAACTCTGATCCACCCACTATGAGAGGTGTAGTCCTTGATGGCGATTCTAGTAAAGAGAAAGTCACATTTTTTACGAGTACGAGAGAGATTATCGGCACCCTGAAGAAGAAAATTCTGAAGAGATAGCGTTATGCATCACCATTTTATACGCCCGCTGATGCACGCGAGGGAGGCGGAGTACAAAGCGCAATCTGCCAATTAAAATTGGCAAGATTTTAAAGCGTTTCAGAGATCGCTACGCCTGCGGGGATAACCCAATAGTGTCAGCTATGACGCAGCATTCATGACTGAATTGAAAGTGAAGCAAGCTTATATGCTGATGCTCTTGAATTCTAACCCTTTTTTGCAAACAAAATACACAGTGCTAATGTTGTAAGATCAAGGTTCATTTTATTGCCTGTCAGCATTTACACAGGTGTTCAAGAGTAACAAATATTTCACTAAAGATGGCAACAGAAGAACACTTAGACCTAGATAAATATCAGTGTGCCATTAGCCCTTGGAGAGGGGAGAGGGCATAATGACTGTGGGTGGGGTTTGTGTGACATCGATCTGTGAATGCATATATGATGGCTGGATTGCATTTAGATTACATTGATATCACAATGCATACCCGACTACCTCGGCATCAGGACAAGCAGATCAGAACAGACCAATCACAAACCCACATCAGTATAGTACAAGATAGTACACTTGTCTTTTCAATGTATATGTGGACAACAGCCAGATACAGGTCGCATGTAAATGCCAAGTGTAAATGCAGCCATCACAACAGAATGCTGTGCAAACTTGTAATGCTGTCTGACCTTTGCAATACTTTTCACTACTTACTGTTAAAAAAATCTTTCGACAATCAGCTGTTTCATTCAAATGAGTGGAGGCAATTATCAAAAACCATGCTTTTCAATGCCATTTAAAGGAAAGAATTTCTTTGAGGTGTGCTGTTACATTTTTTTATATTTGATTGCCCATATTTAGTACCATATTTTTCTTTACAAAAATACTGTATGTGGGGAATGAAAAATATGGTAATGAAAAAAAACTGTTCTATTAATTCAGAGATTTCTACATGCTTTCGAATAAGAAGAGGGAAAAGCTGCAGACAAGGTATTTTTTAAAAAGGTCAGAAACTTTACTGAAACTAACAGCTCAATTAGTGCACCTATTCATTCACTTAACAGCTTTCATGGCTGTGACATATCTTTATCATTCAGCATACCCTTTGGTGATCAGAATTGCTGTCCATTATTTTAAGGAGATTACTTTTACTAAAATGGCAAGAATGATTTTGAATTTTATAAGGCTGTCAGATTGACATGGATCATAATATTTACTTTATTTAGCTTGATCTCCAGGACATACTGTGCCTCATGTTCCGTGCCCACCATTCCGAGATGTTTGTCCATTAGACGGCTGTCAGCACAATCTCTAATTGCACACTGCTTGAGACTTGAGAACGATGCCTGCCAGCAACACTTTTTCGATCTGCTAAAAAATCTGCTTCTCAAGTGTCAAGCAGATTGGTTCCTGCCATCTGAGCGCTACTAAAAACATTGGGATTTGTGTAATTGTTGCTGCTTGGAATGTCAGTCAAATCTAGATTTAAAACTAAAGTATGTAATTTCTGCACCAATCAGCACCACCAAATAGAATCTCAAAACTAAATAATGTTTTCAAAACACATGCCCCCTGTCTAACATTGGTCAAACAATAAGATGTCACGGTATTTGTGGAAGGACCCAAGATGCAGGAAGGCAAAAAACTGGGCTTTATTAAAAATAAAAAGAGAATACAAAACAAAATCTCTCACAATAGAGGGAAACTAAATCAAGACAAGAACATGAAAAATAACAGAATACTAACAAAGCTAATATGCAAACAAAAACTCACGGGGGGAGAAAAAAAACAGAAAAGACAAGGCAAGAAAGAATAACTAACAAACTAACTAAGAATGGTAACAAACGGGAACACACATGGACCGACTGACAAAACTGGAGAGCATACACAACACAATGATCTGGCAATGAAGATGAGACAAAGGAGAGAATATATAGAGCAAAGATGAGATGAGACAAAGGAGAGAATATATAGAGCAAAGGGAGATTGCCAGGGAGTCCCCCCCCCAAGGAACGACTCCCTGGCATTCCACAATCAAGACATAAAAAACTAGACAAAACGGAAGACAAAGACAACAGCAAGGGAGGGTGGGGGAAACAGGGGGATGGCACTACATAAACACTGACCAGACATGAAAAAACAGAGTTGAGTTCCAACAAAACAGACAAAGCACAAGGTAAGGACCAGGGCAGAATCGGCAGGATGGACCATGGCGGATATAACCAGGAAGCGGGGTCTGGTAACCAGGGAGAAGGCTTTAAGGAAGGAGCAGGGTCAGGAGGCCAGGGAAGTAAATCTGGGTTGGGAACAGGGTCCAGAGGCCAGGGGGTAAGCCTCAGGAATGAAACCGGGTCTGGTGGCCAAGGAGGAGGCCCAAGATCAGGCAGCCAAAGGGGAGGGATAAGGTCAGCGGCTTTTGGAGGGAGTATTACAAGCTGGTCTTTGGTCCGACTATGGAGTGGCCACTGAGGGCTGAAAAGTCTTGGACAGAAGGGTAGTGGGTGAGGTCGGTAGAGGCCACAGCGCTGATGGTGAGGTCTGTGGCAGCAGCTGGGCAGGGACGATGTTCTGTGAAGGCTGCTGGACTGTGGATGACTGCAGCAGACTGGGCAGGGGTCATGCTGGATGTGGGCGGCTTCTGGGCACAGAACAGACTGTTGGTAGCTGGTGTCTGGGAGATGCTGGTAAATGGGCTGGTTGACAGCCACTACGGAACTGGACAGGGTCGTCAACGGCCACAGGAAAAAGGAATGGCAGCTCTAGGATAGCAGCGAGGACAGGCGGCTCCAAGCACAGAGTGAGTACAGAGGGCTTCAAGACGGGAGCAAGGACAGACAGCTCCAGGACAGGAGCGAGGACAAATGGCTGCAGAACAGGAGCGAGGACAGACGGCTCCAGGACGGGAGCGAGGACAGATGGCTCTAGGACGGGAACAATAACAGATGGCTAGAGAACGGCAGCAAAATCAGACAGGGGAATTTACTCCATGGCCTTGAGCACTGGTAGTGACATGGGAATGACCTCCGTGTTCGTGAGGCAGGCAGTGATAGGGGAACGGCCTTCATGTTCGTGAGCTCAGGCAGTGACAGGGGAACACCTCCATGGCCATGAGCACTGGCAGTGACAGGGGAACAACCTCCATGGCTGTTAGCACAGGCTGTGACAGGGGAATGGCCTCCGTGGCCGTGAATGCTGGCAGTGATTGAATACTAGGGGCCCTACTCCTTATCCTCCTCTTTAGGGTGGTAAGAAGCACTGCATGGGAACTGCCACCGCCTCCTGGTGATCATCAGCAGGAACTGCTGCCGCTTCCTCTGTGGTTGTGGGCACTTGCAGTGACAGGGGAATGGCCTCCATGGCCATGAACACTGGCAGAGTCTGGGGAACAGCCTCCTAGTGGTCGGCCGTGGGAATGACCGCCACCTTCTGGTGGTCAGCAACGGGAACAGCCGCTGCCTTCTGGCAGTCGGTAGCATGCTTCATCTGATGGCGCCGTTGAAAAGCTCAGTGGACCCCTCCAGAGACACCAAAGAGAGGGATTTTGAGATTTGGTGTTTCACCCCACATTAAACGTTCCATCTCTAACAACCGGCAGAGGTGGTCCACCAAAAATCAACCCCAGTTCCTCTGGACGGATGGGCTTGTCCAGACCTGCAACAAAAAGGAGTTTGAGGTTGGTCTCATCAACACCTCATCTGGAGGCTGCTCCGGCCAACTCCTTAGCAAAAATGTCAATGGGTCGACCATGCTGAAAGCAGGCCAGGGGATCAGGGAACAGGGTGAGGACCTGAGAGACTGATTCCTCAAAGGCTGGAGCTGGGCTCGATAAAATGCCCATAATGCATCCGCTGGGTTCACAAATGGCCAGATTGTTCTGTCATGGAATTTGAGGAAGGACACAAGATGCAGGAAGGTAAATAACTTGGCTTTATTAACCCTCTGGGGTCGACGGATGTGCCGTCTTGTCCTGCTGGATTTTTTTCATCATTACAGCGGAAACAACATAAAATACTTCATCATTTTGGGGCATACAGATAAGTGTAAGTCATCATTAGAGACTATAAAGGGTCTACTTTTATTTGTGTACACTCACAATAACAACAAAACCTTGTGCTTTTGTAAAATAAAGAAAATAAAAAGGGTGAGCTTTCAGCTGTCTCTGTGTCACTATTGTGTGTAGGCGTGCAAACATTGGGTGTATTGTATGTAAATGAAGTGGAGCCAAGCGCAATTTGTTATTTTCCCGAGAAATAGGTTGTTGCGCTAAGACGTTTCAAAACCACATCTTTAACTCAATGATTGACAGTTTAACAATGCTGATTTTAGGTCATATTGACCTGTTTTATAGTTCTCAATTCTTAACCAAGCCTGGCTTACTTTTGACCTACAGAGTGGTTTGTAAGTGAGGTCAGATTACACTCAAAATGTCTTATCACATACTATGTGACACGTTAGATCCTCTTGCCCACTCATGGGCTGGCTTCCATGCCCAAGGTCGATAGAAAAAGCCTATGTTTTCATTTTATCTCCATTTCAGTTCCCCCTGTCTCAGATCTGCATCATTTGATCTGGGCTGTATGGATCCCTTCTCACACTCTCCCTTTGCATCCACTGAAAGATCCAACATCTGATCTCTCTCCTGTCTTCTCTTAATCTCTCCCTCTTCTAAACTTCCCCCTCTGCTTATTGCCATCTTTTTGTCTGTCTTATTCTTTTAGAATAATGTATTGCTTTGTTTCCCCCTCTCTGCTCTTTTTTTCACCCGTGAAGACGTTTTGTTTGCATTTTAGTTTTGATAGTTTTCTGTTATTTTTCAAGTTTTTTTTATTTTTACACTGGACATCTCTCAAAAGACCAGGTTACTACAGTTGTGAGTACAGATGGATGATAGATTGATGATAGATAGATAGATAGGTAGATAGATAGATGTTGGCTGGATAGATACATGGATAGATGGATGGATGGATAGAAGAAAAGATAGATGGAAAGAAAGAAATAAAGAAATAAAGAAAGAAAGAAAGAAAGAAAGAAAGAAAGAAAGAAAGAAAGAAAAAAAGTGGTGTAATCCAATTTGCACTGATTCTGCTTTTAAATGCACAGTAAATAAATGGCCCAATTGCTTTGGTGGACTTCCTTTGCGCCTGTAGGGTCAGCCGTGTTCCATTATGAGATGGAATTTAGCCACCGCAATGGACTGAGGTTACTTCTATCAGGCCTGCATCTGTGAAAGAGATAGCTGCCAAGCAACTTGCAAGAAATCTGAGGAGGTGACAGTGTCTGCTCTCTTGGGTCTTTGGCTAAAATTAAGCACTGACACACTGCCTCACCACTCAGTCAGTGGATAAGGGCTTGTACTGAGCTTGGCGTGGAATTCTTAAGGTCTTATAGCCTTGTTATAATTGATGGCTAATAATAGAAGACAGTTTGCCTTCAGCACGGTTTTGGTTCTATCTGTCCCTTTGAGGTGACGATAATGCAGTCAGATGGAGGACTGCCATAATCCTTGGCCATCTTGTGCAGCGAGATGTCAAGGATGCTGGCTAATAGGTGGTGTAAATGGGACAATCAGTTAGCCTTGAATCCTTAGGCTAAGATATTACGCTCTTGGGTGATGTCCTCTTAGCCTGTGCCCTCACCTCTCATGGGCTCTTAAAGGCTTGCACAGATGCCTCTCTGTCACATTACAGCTCAATTAAATCAACCTTCCTCTCTTTAGATGTGTTAAGGAAAAGTGTGTGAGTGTGTGTGTGTGTGTGTGTGTGTGTGTGTGAGAGAGAGAGAGAGAGAGAGAGAGAGAGAGAGAGAGAGAGAGAGATGGCCCTGTGGGGACTTCCATCTTAGGAACAGCCCCAGCGATAGTAATTGGACTGTTGGATTTTGAGTGTACATCATTTCTGGAGCCATAGAGGAGCATGTAGCATGTTAGTGTTAGTTGGCATTTCATCATCTCCCAGTTATTTAGGAGCACGGCTGCCTCTGAACATCAGTTTTGTAGCTACAGAAAAAATGCAGACAGCAGACAGTAAGCCATTGAGAAACAACAATGTGGTCTACCCTTGAAAATCAATCGACAAAACTTGGTTGGAATTATTTTGCTGAGGAATAATGACTGAACCACTGTAAAGTAAAAAAAATGAAAGGGCTTCAGAGGCAATGCGAGAAATCTCCAAGTGGGTGGAGCTGGTGAAATAGGCTGGACCTGTATTCTGTGCATACTTTATAAAACTGAGGTGTGTAATGTCTGCAGAAATCTCCACAGGATGACATATAACTAAATATACTGCACCTTTAATGTTGTTACAGTTAAATGATATGAGGTTTTAAAATGTATTTAAGAAAGACGATTATTATTGTTACGTACTCGTACGTATTCAGAGTGTTGCAAAAATGGAAATGTGGGGTTGTTGTTGTTGTTGTTGTTGTGGTGCGTGTGTTTCAGGTGTTCGTTGGTTCAATCTACCACCTGTCAATCTTCATGAAGGACGATGACGTTTCGGTTCAACTTATCCAATCACATCTCACCACTTCATTCAAATACCCGTGATCACTTCCCTGTCGACAGCTTTTTGCTCACTTTGGCATACTCGTTTGACTCGCTGTCACTGCCATTCTGTGTGTCTATTGTTTGTTCAATCTATTCTCAAATGGTGTTAAGTGTTCTGTCATTTTACTGTTCGTCCCGCTCCGTTAACATGGAGCGTGTAAGGCTGGGAAGGAGCAGGTTAGTAGGTCGCGCAATACACACTTTGCACTATTTAGGATGTTTTGAATGTTAGAAACACTAGTTTAGGGGAGTGCCCATCTTGTAAGTTTTGTTATAATATAGTTAGCGTAGTTTTGGTTAGAGCGTCTTGACGCCGAAGACTTTTCTTTTCTACAGTTTATGTTTGGTAGTTAGTTTAGTTGAATTAACATTTAGCTAGTTTGTTCTGTTTTATTGATTTGTTTGATTTGGCATCTCTCGTGCTCGCCTTCCCACCTTGGGTTTTTGTTTGTGTTTAGTATGTTTATTTTGTTTATTGATCTCATTTATTGTTTGTATATATTGTAAATATTATTTTCTTCACTCATTTATCATGGCATTGTGGATTAATAAATCCTTTCGAGATGAGTTTTGAGATCGGTTTCTTTTCTTGCTCTGTCCTGCACATTGAGATACACACACACAATTTTTTAAAAGTGTTATTCCCTTATTCCCTAGACAACATAAAAAGGGATGTAACAATTATTATTACATGAATCATGATTGATTGAAGCAGATCAGATAACATTGTATAATCTGTTGTACTATTTTAATCAGACTAAACCAACATAGTTTTCAACCTGGGTCTTTTTCAGGTATTGCACAGAGAAAATAAAATGTGCAATAACAAACCTTCCCCGTCTGTCGCTCTCTCGACGTTGTGTCGGAGAAGCAACACTAGGGGTCTCTCTTGAGTGCCGAATATGCCTCTGAACTATGAAAAAAGGTCAATGAGAAGTTGGCAAACAGTATTTGCATACCCCGCCCCCGGACATACGGGTATAAAGGCGAGGAAATACAATGAGTTCATTCAGAAATCTTCTTCGGAGCGATGGTTGTGCATGCTGTTTGCTACAAGTCACACCTGTTCCTGTATTCCTCTGCATGCTGTTGGATCGACGGCGCATTACAGCGGCTTTCTCCTTCCTTGCACACAGTGCAGTTTGCCCCTGGGTGCTTCGATAGCACAGATAAAAAAACTCTAAAAGAGTTATTAAAAGAGTGATTTTCTTAACGAGATATTTTCACTAAAAGAGCAATACACAGCGGCGTTGAACGTCCTTTTCAGGACGCACCTGTTTAAAGATGCCTTTCCACCCCTGTGTAGTTTCTGGATGCGGTAGAGTGCTCTCTGCTTCAGACGGCGACAGGCATTGTCTCGTGTGTCTGGGCAGCGATCACACCGAGGCTGCGTTTGTGGATGGTTCATGCTCTCACTGCGAGGGCATGACCATGGCAACGTTGCGGTCACGGCTCGCTTTCAATAGAAAGCAAGCCACTCCAGCCGCGGCTCGCTTTCAATAGAAAGCAAGCCACTCCAGCCGCCCCCGCATCGTTCCTTCTTCCCACGGGATTGAGTACGATGTCACTGGCGCTGGAGGCGATCTGGGGATGGCAGCGGTTGCAGCTCCGCCGGGTACGGCCCCTCGGACCACCCGCCCCCCAGCACGCTCGTTGACTCCCGTCCCGTCTATCTTTCCCACTGGGTCGTGGACGCCATTTCATTGGCCTATCACACCCAGGCCATTCCCCCCACTTGTGGGTCAGAGCACACTCAACAAGAAGTGTTGTGTCCTCGTGGGCACTGGCCAGGGGTACCTCCCTGGTGGACATATGCAGAGCTGCGGGTTGGGCAACACCTAATACCTTTGCGAGATTTTTACAGAGTCAGTATCGTCCCATGTCTTCTCAGGTCTAGAACTCGGTGACGAACTGGCCGGGTGGATCGCTTGCTCCCAGCGCCCTTTCCCAGGAGATCCCACTCATTAGGATCCCTGGATGATTCCTCCCTAGCCCTTTTTGGGTCTGCAGTTCAGAGGAGGAACTCGCCGACCCAGTCTACTGTGGGTACTTAATCTACCCTGTACTGGAATAGCTGCTCCACAGGTCAAGGACTCCTATGCAGACTCCCCCCGTGTGTATTATCCGCGGTATGGTCCCCTT
Organism: Xyrauchen texanus; assembly: GCF_025860055.1. Classification (NCBI taxonomy): domain Eukaryota; kingdom Metazoa; phylum Chordata; class Actinopteri; order Cypriniformes; family Catostomidae; genus Xyrauchen; species Xyrauchen texanus. The sequence goes on along the minus strand of NC_068306.1, from coordinate 14,042,269 downwards.
ACAAAAGTGGACCCGTGTCTCCCTTAGGCAGTTCCAGCTGCCCTCCTGTCACCGTGTTGTAGCAACTCCCCCCTCCCTGAGGCTGGATCTACCACTGCGCCACTTTCCACATGTCGCCTAAAAACCCATGTGAAAAACCCACTCTTACCTCCCCTTCCGGGCAGGTGTGGTCTCCACAGGGTCTTCTCCCCCTGAAAGAATAGGAAACTGGGTAAGACCCCCTTCCCTCGATGCATGTAAGGGCCCCGGCCATTTATTGCTCTATGCGGAGAAACATAGAGAGAAAAGAGGTTGGCAAGCATTGCCTTGTTCCCCTGTCTAGGGTAACCAGAAGGATTCCAACGACTTTTTTGGGGCATTAAGGAAGGGTACGTGCAGTCTGACACAGCTGGTCGCCTGTGCACGTGAAATACCTGCCCGCTCCTGTGTCAGCAGAACAAGTACACGGCTCAGCGCATGGCGTGATTTAAATTGGACCCCTAGTGTTGCTTCTCCGACACAACGTCGAGAGAGCGACAGATGGGGAACGTCTAGGTTACGTATGTAACCTCCGTTCCCTGATGGAGGGAACAAGACCATTTCCGGCTCCTCAGAAAAATCCTGAATGAACACGTAGTATTTCCTCGCCTTTATACCCGTATGTCCAGGGGCGGGGTATGCAAATACTGTCTGCCAACTTCTCACTGGCCTTGTTTCAAAGTTCAGAGGAATATTAGGCACTCAAGACAGACCCCTAGTGTTGCTTCTCCGACACAACGTCTCGTTCCCTCCATCAGGGAACGGAAGTTACATACGTAACCTAGACGTTCTAATTGTAATTCTGTTTTCCTTCAGCAGGGAAGGATTGCTATTTTGGCTTACACTTCACTGTGGACTGTATTCTCAAATAGCCAGATTGTAGTAGGTTACCGTCATGTTTCCTTATTCAAATACAATCCCTGTAAGTGTTTTACGAGACTCCACACAAAGATTTTTCTATAATTTGTCCTGCCTGCCCTCAAGAAATGGTTAGTCACCCACTAGCCTCATTTTTGTCCAGGTAAAACTGTTGCACCTTTTCTATGTCCATTATTCTTTTTAATGTAAACATCAAATGGCATACACCCATTTTACTTCTATAATTTGGCTTATTTCTGAGTGAAACAGAATATTCAACAGGAGAAAAAATTTGGTCAGGATTTGAATGGAAAAAAGATCATGGAGACAAAAATGGTTGTGGAGACAATATTTTTTCTTTGGGATAACATGAATGAATAAATTGCACACAAGACCTGACCTGTTCCAGACCTGGAACATGCATTAAGAATGTAAATAGGGTCAATTTTGATTTCATGATTTCAAAGGGGGTAACTGAATATGAATATGTTTTTCCCTGGCAGGAAGCTTCCTGATAATATCTGATGAGCGCTGCTGGAGGCACACTAATGATCTCGCTGGGTGTTTTTTCACCTCTTGCTTGAGACACATTAATGTAGACTGCAGATATGTGCTGACCCGATATGTTCCAATGATTCATGTTAGGAGAAATCATAGATCATTTAATGTGTTCCGTAGCTGGCAGGCAATCTGAAAATGAACACATGGAGGGGTGTCAAAGTAGCAGCATGTGTAAATCATGCCATCAACAGTAGTAGCTTTTACGCTTGGGATTAAACATGGCTTTCAATGTGTTTATCTTTTTATTAACGCTATGTGTATGAAAACCAAATGAAAGCAATATGGCCATGTCAGGGAGTTAAGATGGGCAAGGAGGAGGCGAGAACCGGCTTGTCAACATAAATCATAATTGAATGCAAACTTAAACCAAAAGCACAAACATAAACACACACACACGACGGACATGCCCGTAATTCTCTCTCTCTCGAACCATCGTCACCGGCCGCCTCATCAGGCCGATTGGGGACCAGGCATGCGATATTCCGACCCAGCCCCGCCCCCTTCGCTCCACAGGCCATTATCAGGGAATCACAATCTTGTTTACCGACCGAGATTTAACAGCATGATATTAGTAATATGGCGTCTCAGAGTAGCGCAGTAATGTCAGAGTAACATTACAGTGGTGGAGGTCGAATAACAGCAATGGTTCACATCCCACTCGCTCACTCATGCCTATTTCTAATGACACATTCGACAAATCCAGAACAAGGATACTTCATTTTGTGAAGCTCGAGGGCTTTTAGAAACAAGCGTCGTACTACAAATTTTTATTATAATGATTGTAACGTATTCAATGGAAAGGAGGAGGCGAGAACCGGCTTGACAATATAAATAATAGTTTAATTATAAACTTAAAAGACAACATAAACACACACGACGGACATGTCCGTAAATGATCTCTCTCTCCCGCACGATCCTCTGCAATCGACCTTTATCCCTCTCGAAGGCTTGATTAGCCTAATATGGGACCGGGTGTGTAAGATCGGAGGCCCCGCCCTCCGCCCTGCCACATTGATTTTATATTTAAAACGTGTGTAACCTGTGCAATATGTATTATGACTAAAATCCAGTGAATTAAATATTACAATTAAAGACAAATGAAAGGTAATTTATCTCATTGGATTAGTTTATTTTTATTTGAATCTTGATGGGCGCAAACCAAAAGATATCCATAACAAAATCTGGTAAACCAATAGTTGCGAACTAATAATGAACAATACCTTAACAAAACAATTTGTGATGCTTAATGCATTAACTAATAGAACCTTATTTTAAAGTGTTACTGAATATTTAGTGATTATCACTGTTGTGGTTGTCAAAATGATGACATCACGTGACAAAAAAATGACTCAAGGGCCTCGTGTGGCCCACGTGTTGAGTACTGTAATTTCCTTTTCCACAGGCATAGGTGAGAATTTATTCACATTTATTGTATTTCCTTCCTTTAGACTTTCTAGGTTATATCTTAACATCAAGGTGTGCTTCCTTCCTTCCTTCCTTCCTTCCTTCTGTTTTGTTTGCATTTTAGTGTCCAGATGCATTAGTGCTCTGCACTCTACTGCTGTGGGCATGCTGAGTCATTTGGACATTAAAATAATTATCTCTATAATCATGAAATGATTTCAGATGATTGGCCCAATGGGGGGAAAAGAGTATGGAGTGCCACCTGTTCTGGAAAACGTTAAGGCTAAATGTTAATTTCTGGACAAAAATGCATTCTTTTTATAAATAAACTCTTTGGTCTGGCCTAATTTTAATGCAGGCACAATTTAAGTTTTAGGTGATGTTTTTTGGGGATTAATTAATGCAGTATTTGGGATAAAACAAACAAACAAAATGTCTCGGGTTACATATGTAACCCTTGTTCCCTGAAAAAAGCGGAACGAGATGCTGCGCTTTGCTAAGCGCTTTTGGGAACAATCCTGCATTGTGACCAGCTGTGAATATGTGTGTAACACGTCAATGAACATTGACCGGAATTTATAGCCTCGGCTGGTGAGAGCAGAAGGCTTCCAGAGTGACAGGATGTAGTGTCGAAAAAGGCACCTTAGGAAGGTAGTCAGGATGAGGATGCAGAATAGCTTTGGCTATACCTGGGGCAAATTCTAAACAGGCCAGCAAAACAGACAGAGGCTGTAGATCCCCAATCCTCTTAAGAGAGGTAATCACCATAAGAAAACCATCTTGAGATTCAGAAGTTTGTCAGACGCTGACTCTAGAGGTTCAAAGGGGGTCTCAACCAGACCCTCCAGGACTATTGCTCAGTCGCATGAAGGAGTTCTGGAGTTCCTAACAGGAGGCCTCAGTCGCATGGCTCCACGAATGAAGCGAACGAGTAGAGGATGCCTCCCCAAAGGCACCATCAAGGCGTGTCAAGCCGAAATGGCGGCCACATAAACCATGAGAGTAGCGGGGCATATGCCTGCTGACAGTTTTTCCTGCAGAAAGTCCAGAAATGAAACTATTTGGCAGTTAACTGCACCATGTGAACTGCACCACTTTTCGAAGATATCCCATTTATTGGTGTAGATTCTTCTGGTAGAGGGAGCCCTAGCACTAAGAATGGTCTCGATAACCTCAGGTGACAGCCCTGTGTCCCTCAGCTGGTACCCTTTAGGGGCCAAACATGAAGTTTCCACAATTAATCGTCCCCTGCGCCTGAGACAGAAGGTCCCTCCTGTCCGAAATCGCCCAAGGCTCCGAGAACCATACCCTGTTTGAGCGCAGCATCATAGTGAAGCTTTTTGTAAAGGGAACTTAAAAAAGCTGTAGAGTGGTGTTTATATGGGCACATTATTTTTTATGTATCTGTGACAGGTCAACATTGAGCTGCAGTGGGGCTATAGAGCAGAATTTAAGATGAACTAAAGCCTTACCTAAGCCCATAATTATCAAGGTAGATACACATTTAGATGAGAGATGCACTCTGGGTAATTGCATCCTGCTGCCCACACAAAGCATTGTTTTGTAGCACACCCACTTCTCTTATTGTTGGAGCACTCAACACAACCCTGACCTACCGTCACTGTAAAGCTCTCCCACAGCACAGAGAGAAAGGGAAAATAAATGTGAATGCAATGGCATCTTTTTGGAAAGCAGAGAATCTGATTCAAGTGTTGCAACTGGCTTTTTTATGGATTCATACACTGCTTGTGCAATTGCTGAAATGTTGTTCTGTAAGGTTTCTGTGTGTAGCTACATGTATGAAATTGTGAAATTTTTATAAATCACCTCCGAAAATGGGTTTGAAAGAAAGTTAAAAACAATTAACTTATTACTTACATTATGTGTGTGTCTCACTTACCTTTCCCACCAAATTGTGGCTGGTGCAGATATATGGGCATCTCTCATGACTGACCTGATAATAAAAATAATAATAAATCATACATAGTGAAAGTATATTTTAAATACAATAAAAGCTACATTTTCCTTAAAATGACCCACCTATTAGACTCTTGCTTTAACATTTAACGATTCCATTGTGTAATAAATTAAATATCATAAAGTTTTCAACCAAACCAGAATGCAGTGCACTAGCTGGACTTTCCTGAATTCCAGAAGCATCTTGTGTATTGGGGTGCACTACCAATGTTCTTTTGAGAGCAATCACCAAAGGTGTTGCTGCCTTATAAAGACACTCAGAGAGTTGTCAAAGAAGTGCAGAATAAAGATTCTCATGTTCTGACCTACCATCCTCTGCGTAAATCTTTGCAGACAAACTGTCACAGCAACTCTCAGGCCACACTACAAGATCTAAACCCTTTGAAACAAAAATCTGTCCACTGCAGGTCCTGCAAGAGTTGTTGTAGAAATACTGTAGTCTGTGAACCATCAGTTTATCACCCCAGGCAAAAACACATTACAAAGATCAAATGACTGGCAAACATTTACAGTTGCACTTTAGAAACGATAATAAATAGTTAATAATCATCAATAATTTATGCATGTCTGATGAGTAGTAATTTAAAATAAAGTGTGTAATGGTGTACTTCTACAATCTTTTGTAAACAACAAAATGACGTCACTGTGACGTCATCGTGAGCAACAACTTGCTGCAAATAAATGAATATGTAAATCGTTTAGCTCAGTTTTCAATGGCAGCAGTAGGTGCGTCTCTATCGCTGTGTTGCCCCATTTTTATTGGGCCAAATGATTTACTTATTTTTTTATTTGAAGCAAGTCGTTGCTCACGATGACCTCACAGTGATGTCATTTTGTTGTTTACAAAAAGTCGTTGAAGTACACCAAAAATCGTGCAAATGCCTATATGTATTTTTAAGATATGAAGGATCAAACATAGTGGACACGTTTTTTTTTTGGGCCACCCCTGTATATTGTGGTGGTGTAGTGGTCTAAAGCACATAACTGGTAAACTGGTAATCAGAGGATCGCTGGTTCGATCCCCACAGCCACCACCATTGTGTCCTTGAGCAAGGCACTTAAATCCAGGTTGCTCTGGGGGGATTGTCCCAGTAATAAGTGCACTGTAAGTCGCTTTGGATAAAAGCGTCTGCCAAATGCATAAATGTAAATGTAAATATTGAACAAGCAGAATTCCCCCCTTCATCCACTATGCAGGGCTTCAGCTGTGTAATTGTACGGGGCCTTCATTGCCGTATTTAATGCCTCATAATGTGCCACACATTCTCAATTGATATACTTGGGAATACTTTATTAAACCTTTGGCATTCAACACCACAGATGCAAGTAAAGGACATCTATGACCTCAGTCTCATCAGTGGAATTGAGTTTTGTGGACCAACAAGTCTACATTTCAAATAGTTTTTGGAAAAAACAGACATCGTGTTCTCCGGACCAAAGAGGAAAAGGGCCGTCCCAGAGTCAGGTCCAAAAGCCAGTGACTGTACATGATATGGGGCTGTTTCAATGCCAATGGAATAGGTAACTTGCACATATGTGAGGGCACCATTAATGCACAAAGATATGTACAAATTTTGGAGCAACATGTTCTGCCATACAGACTTTTCCAGGAATGTCCCTGCATTTTCCAGCACGATAATGGCAAAACACATACTACCCAGATTACCAGTGCATGGCTGCGTAAACAGAAATTGAGGGAGTTAGTTTGGCCTGCCTTATACAGTAACATCTTTTTGTGCAGATAAGTCACTTTTTTCCCTTTTCGAAAAAAGTTTTGCTGAAATGTCATTAAAATTTTGTTTGCAAAGACAGGCTATCACGAGGACAAAAGAGAAACATGTTCTTATTAGATCTGTCTACCTAAAGTAAACATGTCTACAGCAAGTTTAAACTGCCATTAGCAAAGTTGACAAAGTTGTGCAGGCTAATTACTTAAAAAATTAAAAACTTGTTTATAAGTGTTGATTAAGGTATCTTTTATAGCAACAGATATTTTTCCTCCATTATTTAACCTCAGGCTGAGAACACAATTGCAAAAACATAGAAAAGAGTAAAAAGGCAGTGCAATGAATTTAATTGGTGTCTCTCTGTGTACCTTATATGAACCGTATTTTACACTTCTATAAATGTTCCTGGTATGCACAGCAATAGTGTGAAATATCTTCCTGTTCGATAATGTTCAGTTCATCCGTGTAACCACCATTTGGACCATATCCCAAGCCTTGTTTACGTCTGGTGTTTAGATCCATTTCTGGTGATTTATATCTTTTTTTTATATCAATTAATCACCAGAGACAAATTGCTGTTCACAACTGGTAGTCTCCTGTGAACATTTGTGATTGGATTTTAAGGGGGGTGGTCTCTGATTTTGTGACAACATATAGGCCTATCACTCACTACATCAGTGTGTGTGTGTTAATAAAGCACAAAAAACAAAGAAAAGAAAGCATGACAAGAAGTGTAGGTAATGCTTTAGATTACAGCCCGCAATTCCCAGTGTAATACACCAAATTTACAGCGTACCTTTTTTGCATTAATAGTGTAACTACACAGTACGTACTTGTAGGTATAAGGGAACAATATGCAAAGTTTGGGGAATAAAGGGGTAACAACCTGGAAAATTACAAATAATTTATACTGTAAGTATTTTATAACTAAGGAGTAACTATTCAAATATTACATGGTATGTATGATGCTACTATGCTAAACTTTGCATATTGTTCCCTTATACCTACACGTAAGTAATTTATAGGTACACTATTATTACAAAAAGGTGCTTTGTAAATTCAGTGTTCTAACACTGTAAATTGCGGGCTGTATTCTAAAGCGTTACCAAAGTATATTATAACCAATTATACTTACATTTAGAATCTAACCACAAACGTGAAGTATCAAACAGAATCTTCAGTAATTTTAGTGGAGTTCTTGTATTAAGTGAACTTCTGATGTTTGTGTTTACCATGATCTGTGTCACTGCATGTTATTATCTGTTAAATTACAAATGTTTTGTGATGCACACATGCATGTACAGGTTACAGTATATGTGTGCTTTTCAAATCTTCCACTATGGCAGATATTTTATTTTAAGATTGCATGTAAGTGGTCTCTTTCTACTATCCGGAAGACATAGGGGCAGATTCACTTTACATCTTCACACTACTACTGCAATGCCGTCACATTCGTTTTTGACTAACTCTGAATGTAGTTTGAGTAATTGGATCACAAAATGCTTTGGACCATGTTTATACATGTATTTATGGTTGTTTACTTGTGATTGGATTACCTAAAACAGATCTTAATACCAGGTGAAAACTAGGTGCTAAAGTAATGGTAAGCTTGGTTTACACATGAATGTGTGAATGAACAGATTTGTCAAGGACTCTGGTAGCGTCCAATGCAATTATCTGTCTGCGTGATTTGCCATCATCAGACCCTCATTCCACACAATACAGCCTTTTGTATTATGCCATGTTATTTGCATGTTTTTCATTCACCTAAATTAATGTTAAAGTGTTTTTTTCTCCCCCCATCCACCTCATCTCTAATTCAATAGCAAATCAGACTTTTCTATCTGCTATGCCACATTCTGTCAAAGAGGGTCAGAAATCAGCAGACAAACAATTATAACTGTTGAATTTTTTTTACAAAAAAACTCTATTTGTCTATTATTGTCTCCAGCAGGCCCATTGAGGGAACTTTAAAATGCATAAAGCTTTATGCCTCTGTCAACATTCAGAACCTATGCGGAAGCCTGTACAAGTGGATTAGAGAGGCAAAATGATTGTATTTTATCTCGTTGAGATTATCAACATAGATTGCAATGTTAAAGCTCCATTGTTACTTTGAACCTGACAGCTAATAAAAAAACATGACAGCAACAATGCCTATGTCGAAGCGCATTCAGTTTCAAAATGTATACCATTTCCTTGTGCCATATCCAATTATGTTGAGGAGCAGTTTTTAAATGATAAACATTCTGATGGTTTCTTGAGGGCCGAGACTACAGCAGTTTGTGGCACAGTGATAGATCCAGTGCTCCAGACTGAAAAAATTCATAAACTGAAACATTAAGAAGCTAAATGGCTGTTTTTATTTGCCAAATCTCAGAATTGGTTGATTTAGATTGCTGTTCAGAAACAAGATAGAAAGCCAAAGAAAAGGGAGATAGCTGATAACTGATTTATCACAGGTTTCATAAACAGTATATATATATATATTTATATATAGTTGAGAAGATAAGTTTGCATTCCCTTTTGTCTCATAAACGTTCACACCCTTTTCACAGTTTATATAAATATAAGAGATAGGTTTAGGAGTGAGGGTAGGGTTAGGATTAGGGTTTAGAGTTAGGTTTTGGGGTAAGGTTTGAGTTAGTGGTAAAGTTAACAGTGTAACTACAAATGTAATTATACGCAAGTACTTTAAATGTAATTACATGCAACATGTATGTACATAATAAGTACACTGTATCAAATGGTTAAGTACATAGCAGTTAAGGCAACCTAATATAAAGTGGGTCTGAATTTTTTATTTAGTACTGCTCTTCAGAATCTACATTACAGATATTTACATAAAGTATAGTATGCATTTAGTAGTGTGTTGTCTTCTTGAGCATCAGTGAATGTTTGCACCTTGTGGAATACTTGTGTACAAGTCCCATAATAGTCCTAAGTATCAAAAGCTTTATTTTTTACACACACACATTTAAACTGTTTTAAAATACTGCCTTTCTTTAATGTTACCGTATGGCCCCAGAAACAGAGACTACAAGAGTGCAAATTGAATGAAATCCCAGATGCAGTTTATTGTGCTACTCCAATCAAAATCAGTAATTACTAAAAGAAGAAAAAAGTGGTACACTATACTGGACTTTTAATTATAAATATGCCTGAAATATACATGGGACTCTTATTTTGAAATGTCTGCGTACCCAGTTTTGAGCTCACTGATGGCTGATTCGCTGAGGAAGTGTATCTGATTCAAACTGCTAACCTGAGGTCCTGAGTTCAAACCCTCAGTACTTTTCGTGAGATTCATGAAAAAGACCCGGTTCAAAAGCGTAATCTGTTCATGACTCTCTCGTGCTGCGTGTGGTGCAGCGAGCTCTTCAGAAACAGAATGGGTGAAAAGTGGCACGAGACACACTGGTGTGTGCTCTAAATATGAATTCAATAACTCTCAAGATGATATCTGATGAAACTGCATATGAACGCACACAAACCAACTGTCTCCAATGTCGACTAGATTTGAAATGATTGTCGCAATAAATTATTTTTGGTTGCATTTGTGATCATTTCAGTCACAGTTTGGAGCCGTGTAGGTCGTAGCAATTTTTATGGCTGTGAATTTTTTGGTAGATCCTGGACCATATGGTGCTACTATATGTGCTGTTTTGGACCCCGTGGAAGAGATTGTTTTTAATTTGCTCTCTTCTCTCTCTTTCTCATTAACTCAGCACAGTGGTAGGCATCTGTTCAGATTTTCACTGACTGGCGCGGGGGTCATAGAAGAGCACATGGCTGTCATGAAGGAACATTTTCTTACTCACTCACATGAAGCTACCCAGTTATTTGCCTCCTATAAAATGACGCCTATTCAGCGATCACAGAACAGGCAAACTCCATACTGTTTCACATAGCTACACTTCTCTCAACAAGGATCACTTTCTTCCTTCCATAGACTGTTTTTTTTTTCTGATGCAGCTCCAGGAGGTTTTTTCTATGTTACAACATTGCAAAATGTAATTGTGTGTGTTTGTGTGTGTGTGTGTATGATAGAGAACAAGAGAGAAAAAGAGAATGTGTGTGTGTGTGAGAGCTAGAGAAATAATTTACACATTATCTACTGCATATTTTACTTTAAATCATTATCGAGTGGTAAAAAAGGCTTCTTTTACTGATCTTGTGTGAATTAGACATGAAGTCACTGATAGCACATTTTAATGTCATATTAGTTTATGCTTTACACGTAGTTTTGCACATCCTCATATTTCAATGTAACGCTAAACACCTTCCCCAGCTGCGTGGCCAGTGTCTGAATATTTGTAAATAGATGTCGTTGCTCAGCTGTTTCAAACTTGGCCCTGAGCGAAGAACAAACTGATTCTAGAAAAAGAGGAAAACACACTCAGTGCGGCCCAAGAATTTAATTTAAACAATTAATCTTGCTCTCCCACTCCTTTAGTTGGCGTAATGTTTATGCAAATCAGCTCATGCCATTTATGCTATTACAATGTTAAGGTCTGTGAGTTTAATACAGTGGAGATTATGCTCTGCAAACACTGCGCCAAATATTCTGCCTGATGAAATTAGGATGCCGTCTACAGTTCAATAATATGAAGCAGGAAAGGCAATCAAGCTCATTAACAGGAATGAAATAATAGCTCACCGGATTTATAATTAAACATAATTATGCAGAAATAAAAAAGGCAGCATGTGACATCAATGGTTTATTAGCCGAGGGAAGAAATAACCTGTTGGTACATGGCAGACCCTCAGGTGGCAAGGAAAACTGGATGAGAGTTGAGATTGTGTGTGTAAAGGTTTGGCTGTTGTGGGTAATGCTTATTGTATTCAATCATTTTCAGGTGATATTTATTTGTGTAATGAGGGAGGGTGTGGCGAAAATGACTAACACCTAATATCAAGCATAATTATTAGGCTGCTTCATTACCTCAGGTAAAATGGGCCAAAAAACATTTTGTTGCGAATAATCAACTGGGGCACAAAAAATGCATGGAGAAGGAAATGCACAAATTAACCGCAAAAGACTTGAGAAGAACTAAACTTGTAGCTAACAGGAACCCATTATTCTCCAGTGCCACCACATTCCAGAACTGCACCCTACCTGGAGTATCCAGAAGTACAAGGTGTTATGTGCTCAGGGACATGGCCAAGGTCAAGAAGACTGAAACACGTCCACCACTGAATAAGATTCACAAGTTGAAGCATCAAGATTGGGCAAACAAATACCTGGAGATGGATTTTTCAAAGGTTTTATGGATAGATGAAATGAGAGTGACTCTTGATGGACCAGACGAACAGGCCCGTGGCTGGATCACTAATTGGCACAGGGCACCAGTTCGAGTCAGGCTCCAGCAAGGTGGAGGAGGGGTACTGTATGGGCTGCTATCATTAAGGATGAGGTAGTTGGACTTTTTCGATTTGAAGATGAACTGAAACTGGACTCTCAAACCTACTGCCAGTTTCTGCAAAGTACATTCTTCAAGCAGTGGTACAGGAAGAAGTACTCAACATTCAAGAAGGCCATGATCTTTATGCAGGAGAATGATCCATCACATGCATCCAAGTACTCCACTGCTTGGCTAGCCAGCAAGGGACTCAAATATGCCCAAATAATGACTTGGCCCCTTCATCACCTGATTTAAATCCTACTGAGAATGTGTGGTCTCTTCTCAAATGTGAGATTTACAGTGAGGGAAGACAATGCACCTCTTTGAACAGCATTTGGGAAGCTGTGATTGCTGCTTCAGTGAAAGATGATCGTGAACAGATCAAGAAACTGAGACTCCAAGGGACTCCATGGATGGAAGGCTCATGGCAGTTATTGAAAAGAAGGGTGGCTATATTGGTCAATGAATATTTTTGAAAGGCCAAACATGTTATTAAATTGTCATTTTGTGTTACTTATTTGCTGCACTTACTCTAAAAATTGAGAATAAACACTTGAGTTGGAAGAAATTATTTTTGTAATTTAGTTGCCTAATAATTCTGCACATTTACAGTATATATTCCCCAGAGAAAGACAAAACTCATTTTTCCTTTGTTAAACATTCAGGTTTGAGGTTCAATCATTGTGTTTGTTCAACAATAAAATGAATCCTGAGGAATACAATTGTGCACACAGTGTATTTATTACCTGTACATAAAAATCAATGCGTCTATGAAGTGTCCTCAATAATTTAGTGAAACAATCTTATGTTTGGTTTACATCAAATACTGTTCAAGCAAAACATGATTTAACTCTCATGATTTGCCAATCCCAGAGAGACATGTTTAAAAACATGGCCACAAAAGAGATTTGAGATCTGTGGCAGTGGCAGTGGGGACGATTATGAGTGAATACCAATTTAAATTTCAGTTTGTACCTCATTGAAAGCTATTGTATGGCTTCGGAAGATTTATAGCGCACAAGTCGTTTGGACTACTTTTATGACTTGGGTGAATTATTTCTTTAAATATTTCGAGTTCGATTAAAATAATTGATTTGAGTTATTTTTTTTCCATGAACTTCAAAATATGCCAGCATTATTTGTGGACTCTGACAAAAAATAAAAAAATGCATCTCCGACAGTCCATAACTGCTGTCCCACTTTTTACTTCTTTGGAGAACCATTGTTATTCAGTTTGTACTAGCCTTAATTTTCAGACTGTGTGTACTGATGCCGTTGCTGTCAACAAGGTTAATTTTTTAAATGTAGTCACTGTGGAGAGAAGTTTCTCTCTCTGTTTCTTCCACTTTGGGATTCACTCTCTTTGAGTGGGCCTTTGTAATGGAACCAGATAGGACACAAATGGCAATGGAGGAAAATGGATGTAATCATGGATATGAAAATTATACCTCTGGTCTCATTGTTTGCTTTCACAGTTGCTCCTCTTTTTTACCTTTCTTTCATTTTTTATACTTGAGCCCTTTCATCAGTATTCTCTCTCTCTTTTTCATTCTTTGATTTATTTGCATGTAATATATGTTTGTTTGTCTTAGGGTGTATTTCTAAGCCATATATTTATCTACATCTATACTTGTTTGTAGTGTTCATATGTAAATGTATGTGTTTATTATAAAAGACATGAAGTTGCACAAAGATAGAACAAACAATACACAACATCATAACCAAGCTTTTTCAGGCTAGTTTTTGTAAATATAAACCAGGTTTCGTGGACTGTTGCAAATTTATTAAAACACATTTACAACCCCAATTCTAAAAAATTCGGGACATTATGGAAAATGCTAATAAAACAAAATGAATGATTTACAAATTCTATTCACCCTGTGCTATGCTATATTGAAAGCACTTCAACAACACATTAATTATTGTTTTTCTTTGTGAATGTAATTTGAATTTTTATTTTTTTTTAAATACACTCATTTAAAATCAGAAGATTTGCAACACGCTCCAGAGGAGTTGGAACAGTCAAGTGTTTGTCACTATGAAACATCACCAAGTATTTGGGTACTAAAGACACAAGTTTAAGTTCAGCAATTCAGCTGGATTTACCCCCATTCATCCATTATGCAGGTCTTCAGCTGCACAATTGTACGGAGCCTTCATTGCCGTATTTTGCACTTCATAATGGCCACACATTCAATTGGAGACAGTAAATGACTGCTGGCAGACCATTTGAGCACTTGCACTCTCTCTATATGAAAGCACTTGCAAGTATGTGGCATTGTCCTGCTGGAAAATGCAGTGACGTCCCTGGAAAATACGATGTCTGGATCGCAGTATATGCTGCTCGAAAATGAGTACATATATTTCTCCATCAATGGTGCCCTCATAGATGTGCAAGTTACCCATTCCGTTGGTACTGACACATCCCCATACCATGACAGACACTGGCTTTTGGATCTGATGCTGATGAAAGCTTGAATGGTACTTTTCCTCTTTGGCCCGGAGACTGTGACAGCTGTTTTTTCCAAAAAATATTCGAAATATGGACTCGTCCGACCACAAAACACAATTCCACCATTCTACTTGGCGTTCTACTTCTTAAGTCGGCAGTGCTTCTGGACAGTGTTGATATATGGCTTCTGCTTTGCATAGTAAAGCCTTAATTTGCTTAAAAATCTTAATGGATGCAGTGCTGAATGGTGTTGACTGAAAAATGTTTACTTAAGTATACCAGAGCCCATATCATGATATCTAATACAGACACATGACGGTTTTTAAGATAGTGGCTTTTGAGAGATCTGAGATCACTCACATTCAATAACCAAAAAGTTTTCAGTGCTCAAATGCTAAATAGAAGTTATTAGAAGAAATGGTGATGTTACAAAGTGATAAACACTTGGCTGTGCCAACTTCCATGGAGTGTGTTTCAATCAAATAAACATGGTAAAACATCAAATAATCTGTTGCTGTAGTGACTCAATATAACAAAGAGTGAACAGAATTTACAACTCACTCGCATTTTCCATACTGTCCTAACTTTTTTGGGAATTGGGGTTGTAATTCGTTTTAATTTTAGTAACTGAATCCATAACTAATTTATAGATTTATTAATCTTCTAGGATCTAATTTATAATCAATTAATGAAATAATTCATAATCAATAATACTTTATCTCATGTATGTATAACAATGAATTATTTCAAGAGCAACCTTTTCAATTGTGAGCCATAACTTAATTATAACACGCACACATACACACACAAGCACACTTGATTAAAAACGAGCAGACACCCACGAGAACCCTTGAAGTATCAAAGGCTACATGCCAGTGTGAGCTCCCGGCAGACACCCCGAGAACCCTTAAAGGATCAAAAGCTGTATGCCAATCTCCTGGCACGTGAACTGCAACTAAGACCTTTAAACACACACACACACACACACACACACACACACACACACACACACACACACACACACACACACACACACACACACACACACACACACACAGAGACAGACCGCCATTGTTGTCAAAGTTGACTGGCACACTGTTGCACACCCACTATTGGAATTCCTGAAGGGTGGATGTATAGAGAACTACGACAAAATAAACATGTAACAATTCAAGGAATGCATGGGCAAGGAGGAAGCTGGGACTGCCTTGACATTTATTCACACCCACACTTTTCACTGTTACAAACATCGTCAGCTTTTTTGTTCAATACATAAACACAAACACAAACACACACAGGTCCGTGTGTCTCCCTCCCGTCTGCCGCTGTCTCCTCTCCCTAAATACTCCCGCCGCCCCTCACTGGAATGCAAGACCGGTGTGGCACACAGGTGGAACTCGTTCACCACTTATCTTCCCGGCCTCACTCTGCCCAGACACCTCTCCGCCCCGCCCTGCTCGCCACAAAACGACTATTTGACCTTGTACTTATAACAAACAATGCAAAGTCATATTTTGAGTTATGCCGCTACTTTAAACAGGCTTAAATTGAGTACATTTTGTTTTATTTTTATTAACTTCCTGTTGCCTATATAACATTGATTTTGCATTGCTATTATTTTTTGTACACAAGTGGTGCCAATTCGTTATTGAATCGGAAACCTGACTTAATCAGAGTCTGATGTCCTCCACAGTTTTAGGACATTTTATCACAATATGTGGACTTTTCAGACGGTCCCTTACTCATTGTAGGCAAAATTTACTTCTAATATCAAGGTTAAATTAATGATTTTGAAAAATGTTGCCAAGACACCATAGGACCATATTAAATACGAATATGAAAAAGCAACACAAAAGTAGTCCATTTGCCTCGTTTTGTGCCAGTCTGCCCCTGATCGGCCTCAAAGTGTGTCGGCCCATTAAATTAATGTTTAAATTAATGGGGGAAGTTTTATGATATAAATACCAAACTTAACAGTTGGAAGCACCATAAAAAAATTATAAAAACAAAACACTCAATAAATGCATTTTATCACTGTATCTGAAACACCAGTTTAAAGGAATATTCCAATTTCAATGCAAGTTTAGCTCAATCTACAGCATTTGTGGCATAATGTTTATTACCACAAAAATGAATTTTGACTCGACCCTCCTTTAAAAAAAAAAAAGGTAAAAACTGGGTTACTGTCAGGTAGCTTGGCAATGACAGACAGACAAAGATGATGTGAAGAACCCAAGTGCAGTTTATTCATAAACGTGAAATCCAAAAACATAAACAAAAACATAAGCATGGACTTGATCTGACCACCAAACAACATTACATTAACAATACCTGACAAAGCACCATCGCAAACATGAGTTTTTAAATACACAAACATGGGTAACAAGTAAACAAAAACAACCAATCACAAGACTGAACTAATGATATGTGACTGTGACAGGGCATGGAACAGACTGAGGCTGCCCTGTTACATGGCATGGAGTAGGCCGAGACGTGGCTGTGACATGGCATGGAGAAGGCCGAGGCGTGGCTGTGACATGGCATGGAGAAGGCCGAGGCGTGGCCTCAGAAGTCCTCTAAATTCAGCATAGGAGCTGAATTGCTGGGTTCATAGTCAGTGAGGTATTCTGTCATATTGCTTGGCAATGACAGGCAGATGAAAACGATGATGAGAAGAACCCAAGTGCAGTTTATTCATAAACATGACATCCAAAAAATATTGACTTGACTTGACTTGGACTTGACAACCAAACAATGTTACATTAACAATACCTGACATAGGACCATGGCAAACATGAGGGTTTAAATACACAGATATGGGTAACAAGTAAACAAGACAACCAATCACAAGACTGAACTAATAATCAGACAATGAAACATGAACCAATGACATAACAGAACTGATAACAAGATAACAAGGCTCATGAACACAAACCAATGAGAACAAAACACACGGAGAGAACAGATCTCATGACATGGCAATGAAACAGGAATAAACTTTTAAAATAAAACATGAACACAATACATAAACGTGACAGTTACGAGGCACTTACAGTGGAAGAATTGTTTAATTTTAAAATACTCAGTTTCAAAAGTATGGCCACAAGACAATATGCGTATAAATATGATTTTAGTGTGATAAAATTGCATACTAACCTTTTTTGGTTACTTCTCTCCAAAAATTGGCCACATTCACTTACATTGTACACTTACACTGTACGTGCCCCACTGCAACCTTTTAATGAAAAGGAGGCCAAGACGAATTTTTTTGTTGTAATGGTAATCAACATTATGCCACAAATGTTGTTGATTGAGCTTAACTTGTCTTGAACCCAGAATATTCCTTTAAAGCTGCATTATGTAAGATTTTTTTGGTTAAAAATGAACAAATTGTCATAATTGATTAAGTACATAAACAATGTGTTCAAAACAATGTCCTTACCTTACCCTGACTCATTTCGGTAAGCCTATAAAAGTGATTCGTATTTTCAGCTGTCGGGTCGGATTTTGTGCAAAATAGCTAGCTTATGTCGTTCCTCTTAGCATCATGACTTCATAAACACAGGAAAGGAGTAACAGCTGTCTCATGTTCTGTCTGAGGACACTGTTCAGTTCAGTCAGGGTGGGATCACTGCAGTCTGGATGGATGTTTATCTGTTATCCGTTTGGTAAAGTTGTTTACCTGTTATAATGCTTGGAATTGGATACAGTATGTGTAAAGTGATTTAATGGAAAGGAGGAGGTGAGAACCGGCTTGACAACGTAAATAATAGTTTAATATAAAACGGAATCCAAAAAGACAAACACACACACGTGTCGGACAGCTGTCCGTAAATCTCTCTCTCTGTCGCTCGGCCGTCTTCGGTTGGCCTTTATCCCACTCGTGGGTTAATTAGCCTGATTAGGGACCGGGTGTACTGAATCCCGACCTGACCCGGCCCCGCCCTCCACCCTGCCACATTCCTCCCTCGTTCTCTCAGGCTGGGGAGCCCCCTGCATGACATAAATCTCCCCCTTTCCCTGGGGAGAGGTGTGCCTTCTGCCCCATCTGCTGGCAGGTCATCCCCATGTGGATGAGGGAGGGGACAAGGGGAGGGAAAAACAAAAAAGTGTGGCACCTACACACCGTAACGGTGATCATGCCAAATTAACAAAACATTTTAAAAAGAGACGGATAGGACAACACAGAGCGGCACTGGGAGAGAGGAGAGAGAGGAAAAAAAACTCTTACTCACCGGTTCTCCGATATGCCATAGCTTGGTCCTTGGCCATTCCTCCACCTTCTAATGGACGACAGCCATGCCTCCCCAGGAGGATCGGAGGCAGTCCTCTGACCTCTGGCGGACAGAACGCCCAACCGCATTCCGGTGGATGGAATGGGTCTCCTCCACCCCTGGCATTGGTCGTCCCGCTCCAGGTGGTCGGCCAGGAGCCCCTCCCTGCTCGCAGTCGGCGGTCTCAGACCCGCTGCGTTTCAGCGGCTGGTAGGAGTCTCCTCCGCCCCTGGCAGCAGCCCTGACCGCTCCAGGAGGTCGGTTAGGAGCCCCTCCTCCCCTCGCGGTCGGCGGCCGTATCTCCGTTCTAAACTGACTTCTGAAATTGACTTCTTGTACATTTTATTTTCATGTTTAATAAAGTATATTTTATCCCCATTATTGCTTGTTTTATGTTTTTAGTTTACAGTGTGATTAGGCCTACAGTTTCACTTTATCAACTGCCGTGTTCATATTTTCATTTTTTTGTTTTAGTCACAGTTTAAAAAATTTTAGTCAAGGAAAATGATATCTTTTACTTGATGATGACATGCACAAAAAGAACAATAAAGAGTCATACTGTAACAGACAAAAATTTTATCAAATTTTCAAATATTTATAAAAATGTTTATAAACATTTTCTAATGTAAATATGTATCAAACATACAGTATAAATGTACATAGGCCTACTGTCCTTGTTGTGAAAAACCTGAGCTCTTGAAATAATAATGTATTGATTGAAGTATTTTCTAGTTTATAGAAGTAGCCTGTATTCTGTATTATTCATGCTTTAGAGACTTATTATGTAGAAATAATAATAGAAAGAATATTACATTGCATTTAGCGTGTTTCTTATGGAAACCGCATATTCACAACACAAGTTACACAATGCAAATGACCAGTGGCGATTTCTCAGGGCCAGCAAAGTACGGCAAAAAGAGCACAAAGTTCTGTAGGGCAGCTTTAAAGAAAAAAAAAACACTTTACCTTCACATTTACTGATTATTATAAGAATATTTTTATTTTTTATTTTTTAGAGTAACCACTTCCTTACAGATGTTACAACTATAGTATGTGATTGAGAACCGCTAACTTCAATCAGTAAAACGTATCGGTTACCTAACGTAACCTCGGTTCTCTCTAGATGAGGGAACGAGTATTGCGTAAGCTAGCTTACGCTACGGGAAAGATTCATCTTTTCTGAGATATTGAAGCCAAAAAATGATCCTTAATTTTTGTATCCATTGTCAACGCAGTGCGGCAACTGCAGACCTTGAGCGAGCTAGCTAGCGAGCTCATAGGTTGCTCTGCGGCAACTGCTGCAGCCTATAGACGAGCTTGGGCTAACTCGCGATCCAATGAGAGGCGTCCGCGGCTCACTGCATCAAAGCCCGCCAAAATGGGCGTGACTAGAGTGCATATAAGCTGTAGTTCGTAGGCTGGAACCCTGGTTTTCATTGACTGAAGCTGAAGAGTCGCCGTGGCGCGAAGCACGGCCGGCTACGCAATACTCGCTCCTCATCTAGAGAGAACCGAGGTTACGTTAGGTAACCGATACGCTCTCTTACGAGAGGTTCTCTCAGATATGCGTAAGCTAGCTTACGCTACGGGAACCCATTGTCAACGCCGTCGCGCCAAGCATCCACTGTATGAGCCCCAGGGAATTAAGGGGGACCCGGGGAGCCCTTATGAGTGGGGAAATAATATTTGGCCGGCAAGAATGCGGGTCATTGATTGTGTAATACATAAGCACATAGTAGGACGGAACGACAGAGCGGCGGTGCCGGTCTGTGTGGAATGTGTCCCATCAGTGCAGCTCACCAGGGGAGCTGTAGCGTATTAAACCGCTAGTAGTTTTGCCTGCAGAGCGGGCACTTCCATATTGTAAAATCTGACAAAGGTGGAGGGGAAGTCCATCCCGCTGCCACACATATGTCGTGAATGGAAATTCCGCTGGACCATGCCCACGAGGATGCCATGCCTCTAGTGGAGTGAGCCCTAATGCCCAACGGGCATGGCAGGTCTTTTGACGCCGTATGCAGCAGCAATAGCGCCCACTATCCATCTAGATAGTGTCTGTTTCGAGGCGGCGAGACCTTTGGTGCGCCCCGAACTGAAACTAAAAGCTGCTCGGAGCGCCTGAAAGCAGCGGAGCGCGCAGTATACAATCTCAGTGCTCTGACCGGGCAAAGGAGAT
This sequence comes from Xyrauchen texanus, assembly GCF_025860055.1. Taxonomy (NCBI): domain Eukaryota; kingdom Metazoa; phylum Chordata; class Actinopteri; order Cypriniformes; family Catostomidae; genus Xyrauchen; species Xyrauchen texanus. The sequence goes on along the minus strand of NC_068306.1, from coordinate 14,021,417 downwards.
TGGCGCCGCGTCGCTATCCGGTGCTGGCAGCGCCGATAGGGAAATGACCTGTGCTCTGAAAGGAGTACCGATCACCTTGGGAACATAGCCGTGTCTAGGCTTTAAAATGACCTTGGAGTCACTTGGTCCAAACTCAAGACACGCAGCTGACAGACAGCGCGTGAAGGTCTCCCACACGCTTGACTGATGACAGGGCAGTCAGAAAACGGTTTTGAGTGAAAGGTATTTCAAATCCACGGATTGAAGTGGTTCGAAGGGGGGCTTTCATAGTTTCGAGAACTATAGAAAGATCCCAGATAGGAACCGATGGGGGCGCTGGGGTTCATCCTTCTAGCTCCCCTGAGGAAGCCGGATGACCAGCTCGCTTTTACCCCATGACTGGCCGCGGCAGGGTTCAGCTGAACGCCGCAACGGCCGCCACATACACTTTGAGCGTGGATGGGGATCTGCCCTTATCCAGCAGCTCTTGTAGAAATACGAGCAGCGTACGTACACCCCACATGTCCGCGGGTCCAGGTCTCTGTCGGTGCACCATTTTGAGAACACAGACCATTTTGACGCATAGAGTCTTCTCGTGGAAGGGGCTCTAGCGTGTATGATGGTGTTTATTACTCCTTCTGGCAGAGCGACGGGTAGTCGCTGATCACCCACGCATGCAGCCCAGCTCTGGGTGGGGATGCCAGATTGTGCCGCGAGCTTGAGAGAGGAGATCTGCTCTCACTGGGATGGGCCACGGCGCTGTCAGTGACAGCTGCGTAAGCTCCGGAACCATGTCTGATTCTCCCAACGCTGGGCTATGAGGAGCACCGAGTGACGCTGCTTCCTGATCCTCTGCATTACCTGTGGCAATAGCGAGACGGGAGGGAAGGCGTAAGCGGGCGCCTGGGCCAGTCCTGGGCCAGCTGCCCTCGCTGAGAAAAATATTGGGCAGTGAGAGTTCTCTTTGGACGCAAAGAGGTCTATCTCTGCTCTGCCGAATAGGTGCCATAACGCCTGGACTGTTTGAGCGTGCAGGGACCATTCCCCTGGGGGAATATTGTCTCTGGACAGTCTGTCCGGGCCGCCGCTCAGGTGGCCTGGCACGCGCGCCGCCTCAGCGCAGCGCAGGTGGCACTGGGACCAACTCAGTATGCGTTTTGTCAGATGGAAGAGGTTCCTGGATCTGACACCGCCCTGACGGTTTAGGTAGGATACCACAGATCTGTTGTCCGAACGGACCAGGACGTGGTGACCCTGAATGACCGGGAGAAAGCGCACGAGCGCCGCACTCGACCGCTATCATTTCCAGACAATTTATGTGAAGGAGCTTTTCCTGAACTGACCATAGGCCGAAAACCGAGAGCTCTCGCGAGACCGCGCTCCAACCCGTGTTGGACGCTGCCTGTCGAGATGACTTTTCGGCGAGATACAGCTCCCATTGTCACTCCCCGCTGATACCATTCGGCCACTGTCCAGGGCTGCAGAGCTGATATGCAGGTCTGAGTCACCTTGATGGGCTGGCGCCTGTGGCCCAAGCCCGGCGAGACGCTGGGTGTTTAGCCAATGCTGAAGCGGGCGATGTGCAGTAAACCCAGCTGAAGTACTGCTGCGGCTGAGGCCATGTAACCTAGCACTCTCTGGAATTTCTTCAGAGGCGTGAGGCTGTTCATCTGAAAAGATGCGCTAGTCGCTGAACACGGCGCGCGCGCTGTGTAGATAAGCGAGCCGCCATTGCCACGGAGTCTAGTTCTATTCCCAGGAAGGAAATGGTCTGACTGGGCTGTAGTGAGCTCTTGGTCCAATTGACTGCAAGACCCAAACTGTTCAGATGGCTGAGGAGAACTGATTCTGTGAGACAGAAGCTCCATATGTGACTGAGCCATAATCAGCCAGTCGTCCAAATAGTTCAGAATTCTCAAACCCTGACTCACGAGGGGTGCGAAGCGCCACATCCATGCACTTCGTGAAAGTACGGGTGCTAAGGACAGGCCGAACGGAAGGACGGTGTATTGATAAACCTGGCCGCCGGCTTAATCTCAAGAATGGCCTGTGACGGGATTTATCTGAATCTGAAAGTATGCATCTTTCAGATCGAGAGAAATAAACCAGTCCCCTGGCGCATATGCGCGAGGAGTTTCCTGATTGTAAGCATTTTGTTCAAAAACCCTGAGATCTAATATGGGTCTGAGGCCGCCGTCTTTCTTGGGAACAAGAAAATAACGGCTGTAAAGCCCCGACTCGCTCAGAGAGGGTGGCACTTTTCTATGGCCCTTTTGCACAGAAGGCTTGTTATTTCTGAACGAAGCAAGCACGCTAGCTTCCGTGTTCACAGTGGTTTCGAGCCGCTCTGAAGCGTGGGGGCGGCGATCGAACTGTAGCAAATAGCCCTGTTGTATTGTGCTTAACACCCACTTGGATATCCCTGGAATAGCTTCCCACGCTTTGAAGCGTAACGCTAGAGGGTGAATGGCCAATTCGCTCTGATTGCCGCACACAGAGCTGAACAAAATGTGTGAGCTGCGTTTAGTGTGTTCATGCATGATTGCTCGCAGACAGCATGAACAGGCTGTTTTGTGAGTGACTTCCGATTGGAATGAATGGGGAAAGAGTCACATCTGTTACGTGATGCGCAAGCACGGGACTTACACACAGAGGAATGGTTGCTGGCCGGTAACAGAGCCGGCAGAGAATGGGCGCCACGACGCATTTGTGGGCGCATTTATTGACTCTAGCGCTGAGCTGTTCAGAATCGCTTTATGTGAGCGTGCTCTGGTGGGGACACGAGACATGCAGTGCTTGTGTGCAGAAGTGAACACTGGATTGTGGGCACATTTTCTACACATAGGGCTGGTCGTGTGACAGAGCGGGCAGAGAATGGGCGCCACAGACGCATTTGTGGGCGCTTATCATTGACTCTGACGCCGAGCTGTTCATAACCGCTTTATGAGAGCGTGCTCTGATAGGGGCACGGATGTGTTATGCTTGTGTGTAGGGGCGAACACTGGGTTGTGGGCACTTTTTCTACACATAAGACATGTTTGCTCTTTACAAGATTTATTTGGGTCGCCGTGAAAACGGGCGCTTGAGTGCAGGCAAGCGGGCAGTGTCACCGGCTTGTTGGCTGCTAAATTCACCACTGTAGTAGCCTGAGAGAAGGGACTGACAGGGGCAAAGCTTTGACGGTGGTCCGGCCGCGGCGGACTGAGCCGCCGCTTGTTCAACACAGTTAAGAAGACTTCGCTGCTCGGGTTTCAGCGCTACCTTAGATCGAGGCCCGCTGGGGCGGCGGTCTGCGGCGGCTGTCTGAGCGCTGACGAGGGCGGCCGCTCTGTCGACGCTGAGAAGTCTGAGATTGTTGAACTGGGTGCTGTGAAGAGGCTCGTGCAGGAGGCTGATCACGTGAGCGGCCTGCAGAGGAGCTAGCGTGACGCCGCAGGAAGAGGTTCATGGCTTGGGTGGCTTTCTGGACTTCTGAGAAGCGGTCAACAATGCCACTCACCGCGGAGCCGGAGAGACCGGTTGGAGAGAGCGTGCGTTGAGGAACGTGGAGCTCTGCTTCTCCCATGTCGGCTAGTGTTAGCCATAAGTGTCTCTCGGTCACAGTCAGCGAGGCCATGCACTTCCCTAGAGCTTGGGCTGCAGCTTTGGTAGCGCGAAGGGCGAGGTCTGTCGGCTTCATAGATCAGTAACAGCCTCTGGGTGCCTGCCTTTCTCATCCCACTCCGAAGAAGGTCTGCTTGTAGGATCTGTAAAACGGCCATTGAGTGCAGAGCAGATGCGGCTTGGCCGGGCGGCGGAATAGGCGCGCCAACATAGGCGGAAGTCGCTCTGCAGGCCTTAGACGGAGCACAGGCTTGGAACGCCATCTCGCGGAGGGCGGACAAAGGTGTGCTGCTACCGAAGTCCTCGACCGGGGATGGAGGAGTAGCCTCTTCAGTGGCGCCGCCCACCGACGCCAGAGAGGTGGAGACGTGTGAACGGGTCCTGGCTGAAAAAGGAGCTGCTCCACGACTTTGCAAGCTCCGTGATGTAATTCCGCAGGAAGGAGCGCCCGGCCGCTGGTGTAGAGCGGCGATGGCTTTGAAGAAAGCAGCCGCCGAGTCTGTTGGGTGCCTGCTCAGGGGCGGTGACCACTGAGCCCGAGGCGGTCGACGGCCTGTGTGAGGAGGCGTGTTAACTCCCTTCGACCCGGCGCTGGTCCTGCTGGATTCCTGGGCTGAGGAGGAGGCTTGGGAGCCTGTCCACCTCGCTGTCCGGCCATGATGGAACAGCGGCCCTTATCCTCCGCTTCGTCATCCGGAGATGGCAGCAGTGCGGCCGCCGGCGGCAACTGCGCGTCCCGGGGCGGGAGGGTGAAAGCGATGCTCGAGGGAGAGGCTCCGGCGAGGCAGTCGCTTCAACCACAGTTTCCGCAGCCTTTGTGAGCGGGCGCTTCTTCCTGCGCTGCTGAGGGTAAGGCGGCGCTGGCGGTTTCTGCTTTGATCGCTCGAAGTCGAGCCCGCAGGGTCGACATCGGTAGCTCCTCGCAGAAATCGCGATCCGCCCTCAGTGAGGGCGAGCTCTGCGTGCCCCAGTCCCAGGCAGAGAGCGCAGATGATGTGGCGGTCTCCTGTGCTGAGAAGGGCGCGACATGAGGCGCAAGTGGAGCGAGGCATCTTGAAAAAGACGCCAGTACTTTTTGTGAATAGTTCGTGAGAACTAGCTTGCTGAATAAAAGGATACGCCGTCGGATGGCGTAGCTCGCAGGATGGCTGAAGGTGGCTGAGACGGCCGGCTTCTTCTAGCCTGTCCACGCTTGCTAGATGCCCCTCGAACGGCGACGCGGCTTCCAGGTCAGCGATGCGGAGAGCTTCGCTGAAGAGATGAAAATCAGGGTTCCAGCCTCACTGAACTACGCTTATATGCACTCTAGTCACGCCCATTTTGGCGGGCTTTGATGCAGTGAGCGCACGGACGCCTCTCATTGGATGCGAGTTCGCCCAAGCTCGTCTATAGGCTGCAGCAGTTGCCGCAGAGCAACCTATGAGCTCGCTAGCTAGCTCGCTCAAGGTCTGCAGCTGCCGCACTGCGTTGACAATGGATACAAAAATTAAGGATAATTTTTTGGCTTCAATATCTCAGAAAAGATGAATCTTTCCTGTAGCGTAAGCTAGCTTACGCAATACGAGAGAACCTCTCGTAAGAGAACAAATTGTAGCTGTAACCAATTAATGACTACAGCCACAAATACAGTTAAATTGTCACAGTTTGGTGAAGAAAGTACTTTGTTTTTCAGTTTGAGCTATGAGCCAGAGCAAAACAGCTGTGGTTCAGAGTGTAGCTTGAATGAGATGTCCTTTGCATCACACAGTGTTTAAATCTGAAGTTGCCGGTAGCAATTCTGAATCAAATAGAGCTGTTATGTATTTATATTTATTGTGTCTAAATGCTCATATTTTCATTTTACAAGTGTGTCAGCCATTTTTGGTATTAGGCTGAAATCAACTCAAGTGTAATGTCATAACAGTTAAGTGGAAATGAGCACTCAAACTACAAAGGCTTACTTTCATGTATGGCCACATTAAATACTTTTTATGGTTTTAATCCAATTAATAGGGGAGAAACATGCACTTATCACATGGCAAGAATTTTATTGTTTCCCTAAACGATAGCTTTGCTGCTAACTCTTCACTTTTAGCAGGAACTCTTCAGTCAACTCTGAGCTAGAAGTTAGCCAAGTCTACTATTAGAGAGAGAGATCACACACACACAAAAAAATGCAATCATTATTTACTGACCCTCATTCCATTCCAAACCCATATGAATGTGAGTTTTTGAAGATTATCTTAGTCACTCTTTTTTTATGTTAGTGAATGAAGACTGGGGCAATTAACGGTAGATGCTAAAAAGTACATTCACACTGTCATTATACCCCATGCCACTGAAGCAATAGTTATACAGAAGTTTGTCATATACATTTCTGTGTTATTCAGACTATTGGAGTGCAAATAGCCGCAATGTATGGCAGATGCTATTCACACATTTGGCCATTCTCACCTTGTCACACCGATAAAGGTTTCATAAAAGTGGTCCATAAAATGAACGTGCTGTATCACAAGTCTTCTGACACCATACGATACCAATTGTGTGATGAACAAAATTTACGTAGTTACTCAATGATAATATTTTCCTCTGGTGAGTTGTTAATCACTGCAACTGGTTAATTATGTCAGCAAATTGAGCACCAAATCATTCAGATTCGTAAACAAATCATTCTTACCGATTAGTAAACTGAATCAACTGATGAATTGAAAAGATCCAACTCAAAAGACTGATTCACTCATGAACTGGACATCACTACTTCTCTCATGAATGCAAAAGGAGAGCTAAGGTGGATTTTCATTATGTTCTTCTTCACACAACACAATCATATGATATTAGGAAACTTGGAACACTGCAAAAAATAATTGAAGACCAGTAAAAATATCTAAACATTCTTAGAAAAAGATACATTTACTTGAGAAGTAAAATGTCATAAAATGTTTGGTCTTGTTTTCAGAGTATTTTAGTTCACCAAAATATTTTATTTTATTTTATTTGTTGTACCCCATTGGCAAATATGTTTTTCTTGTTTTAAGCATAAACCCCACCAAATTGTGTAAGATTTGTCTGAAAACAAGACCTATATATATTTAAATTTTTTAAATGTTTTGCTGTGAATTTAGTCCTTTGGACCACTTTATGACAATTTTATTGTGTGTGTGTGTGTTTTTCTCATTTTGGAGCATGACAGATGAAATTCTCATTCACTTTCATTATATAGAGAAGTGTGGCTGTGATATTCCTCAATGATATATAATTTGTGTTCCACGGTAGAAAGGCTTACAAGTTTAGAACAAATGAGGGCGAGTAAATAATGACAGGCGAGTAAATAATGACAATAATGAGTTTTATTTTTGGTGAACTATTCCTTTAAACCCTCTTTCAACAATAAGATAGAAGTGAGCTACTGTAAGTCCCCTATTAATCTAAAGGGCTGTGAGTGTGGGTGTCCGGCTGCTTGAAATTGCATCATGTATTTCTTGTTTTTCTCTCTTTTCTTTCTATCCTTACACAACTGGGGGATTGCTTCACAGAAGGGCATTGATCAAGAGATCTTTGATAGCTAATGCACAACTGGACTATTTCTAAGCCCTTGACGACACTCTCCCTGCTCTTACTATGCCAAAACCAGCAACCCGGTTTGTAATGCAAATACCCCATTATATAGTTCCACAGCTCGATTACACAAAGGGCAGACATTGTGAAACTACAGTCTTGATGGAAGAAAAAGAACCTTTCAATTAGGGATGGCGCTTACAGGGGAAGTCACCCTCAACACTTCACTTCAAAATCTTCTTGATCATTTGAAGTTCTGCCGAGTATGCTGTGTTTTTTAAAATCCTCTGTTTTAGGCTTCTCTCTGCCTCTAGGTCAGCTGGAAAGTTATTTGTGCGATGCCACAGCTAAGAGAGACAGCAAAATCCACCAGAGCCGCAGGGTTTCCAGCTGACCAAAATGCCAAGACGACGAAATGAAACATTCTGTCCAGTTTTAATTAACCCTTGAGATAAACCATCAGGCTGTTCTCTCCTTGTCTCTGTTGGCCATTTTCTTCCCGCTAATGCGCTGAGTGGTGCAAGAAACTCTAATGTCTTAATTACAAGAGCGGCTGATAGCGATAACAGCCTCCATTGCCCCCAGAAATAAAAGAGCTTATGTGTGCACGCAAGTGCCGGTTGGCAATGTGAAAGCAAGGTGAAGCAGATCTCAACGTGGTAAACAGCTCAAGCGCTGACGACCCTTTAGCCGGCATTGACCTGAGGAGAGGGGAGAGCTCCAGTGATGGGGATGATTTCAATTACTTTCTCTTAGGAGCAGCAGGTCATAAATCTCTTTCCTCCATCTTAATCACCTCTGCAGTGAAGCCACATAGTCAGTCTGTAGCAGGCACAATCAGTCTACATGAACACTACATGTCAGGCTGAAACCCTCTCTGCCAGCAACATCATCACAATTTAATTGGGCTACAAAAGCAGTGCACTCAAACATCTCAACTGCGTTCTCCACTGCCAGGGCTTCAGTTTTAATTTCAATTGCCTATTCACCCATTACTAGTAGATATAACTGCTGGAGGTGAGTGCCTAAACTTGCTTATTTACATAATGGGGAGAAGAGTGACACTATTTTAAATATGTTACCCCTAAGTGAGGAAGAGAAAAAACGCTATGAGGATGTTAAGAAAGCTTTAGATGAGCATTTCGTCAGCAGACATAATGTTATCTACGAGAGAGCGAAATTCAACAGCCGATTTCATCAACCTGGTAAGTCAGTAGAAAGCTTTATCACTGATGTTTACAAGCTCGCAGAACACTGTAATTATGGCGAACTATCGGACGAAATGATCAGAGACCATATTGTAGTAGGCATAAGAGATGCAAAGCTCTCAGGAAAGCTGCAATTGGATCCGAGTTTAACACTGGATAAAACTATAACACAGGTCAGACAAAATGAAGAACTTAAAAATATCAACCAATAATAAGACGTGAAAAGTCTGACACAAAGGAAGTGAATGTAGATGGAGTGCTGACAAGAAAAATGTCAAAAGTGGGGACTGCCAAGAGAGCGCACAGCACTTATAATACAGCACAGAAAGAAAGACAGTTGAAAGAAATTTGGAAAAAGGCCTCAACACTCATGTAAAATGAGTCTGGCAAGGGTGGCTGAGTGTCAAAAATGCTGGAAAAGGGGACATTTTGCCATAGTGTGCAGGTCAGTGCAAAGAATATATATGATGGAGGAGAATATGCAGGAGTCTGCTTTTATGTGGGCCATTCAAACACAAAAACAAGACAAGATATGGCAACAGAAAATAAGAGTGAATGGAGAGCCAATCACTTTTAAATTGGATTCGGGAGCAGCAGTAACGGCTATTCCAGCATTTATGTATTCAGCAGGAAAACACTGGGAACTCAACAAGGCAAAGAAAACCATTTTGGGCCCTTACAGTATACCTCTGAAGGTGACGGGTACATTCCGTGCTAGTATACAAAAAGGCAAAAAGAAAACGCAGCAAGACATATACGTGGTAGATGATTTGGGAATGCCCCTGCTTGGTCTGCTCGCTATTCAAAGATTGCAACTGCTTCGACAGGTGGGTGAAGTGCATGAACAGGGAGAACAATACAAAAACATGTTCCCCAAGGTCTACTCTGGCCTAGGGAGACTACAGGGCTGCCATAAAATGTAATTGGCTGATGGAGCCACCCAATATGCACTGTCCGCCCCAAGACGAGTACTGCTACCTCTCGTGGATAAAGTAAAAGCGGAACTTCACAGAATTGAAGGTATGGGAGTTATTTGCCGAATCGAAGAGCCTACCGAATGGTGTGCGGGAATGGTTGTAGTGCCAAAACCCAACTGTAAGATCAGAATCTGCGTCGATCTTACAAGGGTAAATGAGAATGAGAGTCTATAGAGGGAGTGGAGAATGTAGAAGGAGAATAAAGACGAATATGTTTGAGAACTGTGCTGTGTGTCCTAAATGAGAACATAGAAGATAACCATCTGTTACAATTTGAATATTTGTAGGAACTTATCTTTCAAAGACAGGGTTTTCAACAATAAGAAAAATTCACTTTCAAAATCCATGTTAACATATTGTTACAAGTTACATATTGTTATAACAAGTTAACAAAATTTTACTAAGTTGTTTCAACAAAAAGTGTCTTGTCAGCTTCGCTTAATCTATTTGTGTCAGGACAATATACTGTATGTTACGTTACAGAGCAGGACAGGCAGACAGGAGCAAGCGAAGACGATGATTTAGTGAGAACCCAAGTGCAGTTTATTGACTAAGTCAGAAATAAAACGGAACATAAACATGAACCAAACAGGACAAGACTATGACGTCTCTGAACTTGTTTAATGAAAACAAAGACTATGACACAATATTACAGGATAATGCAATCACAATACTTGACAAAGGACAAAGGCAAACATTACAGCATAGTAAGAATACCATGGCAACTGTTGCTAGCCAATTATTAACTGAAAGAATAAATGTATCTTATGTAAATTCAATGCTTATCATCAAGTAAAACAAATTTAACAACAATATGTAACACAACAAATCCAAATGGTTTGCATTTACTCAAAAAGCTTTTGTCCAATTTACTTGATTTATTTTTGTTTATACAACTGATCTATAGCTTATTGGAGCTACTTAACACTGTTGTAGTGAACCACTTGAAAATGCTTTTTTAAGTAAATCAAAATTGTTTTGTTTGAACCTGGGGTCTTGCAACCAGTATGTGGGTTGAAATATAAAACATATCGAAATTTATTTAAAAAACATAATACATATATATGGACTATATATGGTATATTTCAAAGTGTATTTATAAATGTGGTTAATTTGTTATAGCTTTTTAAATCTATGCTCTTTAGAAAGACATAAAATCAACAAATGTAAATCATTCTCTGTGAGACAACATGAATCATACAAGTTTAGCACAGGGTAATATGATTTATTAATATTATTAACTGAAGTTATTATACAGAGTAACCAATAAAATATAGAATTGATATAAGGAATCCTTTAAGAATCAAATAAAATTCTACTAGATAGAATGCCATTCTGAAAAAACAAAACAAAAAACAAATGAACAAAAAAACAGGAATTTCAGTACATCCAGTTGGACCTAAATTGATTCTTTCTTGATTGATTCTTAGTATTTAATTATTTCTTAATTTAGCTTTTTGCTTGACCGCTGTGGGATTTCATATGTGATTAGTTTGTTTAAGAATCTTGGCCACGTTCAACCACCAAAATAATGTAGGGAAATATATGCAAATGAACAGATTAGAAATCAGAGAAAAATTCTCCACCATTAAATATGTTTAAATGACAGGCTCGTTGTATCTGCTCACAATTCATATGCAAGGAATTAAGCTCAAAAGGGGAATTGCGCCCGAAGCTGAATACCTTATTCGGAAAGGCACGGATAATGACTACAAAACAAACAATGGATTCATCTGAATAATATTTCAAATATTCTTTTGACTGATTATCCAAAAAGCACAAAGATAAAGCAACATTGTAAATAAACATATCCAAAATGACAACAAATGTATTAATCTGTGCAGCCAATATTTCTAAAGTATAAACCTTATGAATGAAAATGCACACGTTATGATTTCAGATTGTATTGGCGCAGTCTCTGTACATTTTGTGTGTCTGGAGCTTATCAAGTGTGACATGAACTAAGATACAACATCATAGACATTTTCTACTTCATGAAATGTATATGTTAATGTATCACACGATTCACATGTATTTTTTTTATAGCATAAACCTAAGCGCAATGTTAAATTCCTGACCTGAAGTGATGATTTCACGTGGGATCTCGTCTAGCCATCTCTTAAAGTTGACCATATTTATATTCACATCAGCAATGAAGGTACTTAACTGGTTAAGACTTTAATCTGAAAAAAGTTAAAATGCAATATAAATTTAACATTATTATTATTATTATTACTATTATTATTTAACTAAATAACGGTGTCCTATCGTAAACATTCCTTATAGACGTATGGGACTTTCACCTGTTTGTAGGCTATATAGATTTTTTTTTAAATGTATTTTAATGTTTGAATCTGTATTTCACATATTGCTTGATACCTCTTGCCTCCAGAATAATGTTGTTAATAGATATTGCTTTATGTCGATGTTGTCAGTTCATGATTCTTGTCATAGTCAAGTTTGTGTTTAGGTTTATATATTCTGCATTGTTTTGCAGAATATACTATGGAATTACTCTGGAATTATTTCACGTTTTCGATATTAGATTTTCAATAAATACTGTACTTGGATTCACACTTCATCGCCATCGTCTTCATAGTTCTGGTCTTGCTCACCTGCCAACAATGTTACAAAAAGGTGCCAGCACAAATGCGATGACGCCCACAACTGCTTCAGCAGTTATTGTATTCCATGTTTATTGTAAGTGATAGCAAAAAAACAAACAAACAAAATACCCTAGGAAAAAGAAATATAAATAAATATAAATTGCATTTCTCTAACAGTGATTTATTTCTTCATTAGTTTAACCATGAATAGAACTAGCCAAAATTCAAAATTCACTCGTTCACTATTTTCTATATAGTGATTTCCACACAATGCACTACAGAGAAAATAGTGAGGGATCGATCAGATCAGACTGTGATTAATCGAACTAAATAAATAAAAGCTAAATTCCAGCTGAATAAAGCTCTGTGAGATGGTCAATGACACACAGTCTGTGATTACTTGTGTAAAGTATGCACCGACTCAACATAAAAACAAGAAATTTAAAATATAAATCTTTGGGGGTCTGGGTAGCTCAGCGAGTATTGATGCTGACTACCACCACTGGAGTTAGAGTGAGTTTGAATCCAGGGCTTGTTGAGTGACTCCAGCCAGGTCTCCTAAGCAACCAAATTGGCATGGTTGCTAGGGAGGGTAGAGTCACATGGGGTAACCTCCTCGTGGTCGTGATTAGTGGTTCTTGCTCTCAATGGGGTGCATGGAAATTTGTGCGTCGATCACAGAGAGTAGCATGAGCCTCACGTGATGTGAGTCTCTACGGTGTCATGCACAGTGAGCCATCTTAACTTTAAAATTGCATTCAGACAAAGGCTGTGCAATAACAGCAAAACATAAAGAAGGAGAGTAAGACAAAAAGACATGTGATTGAGAGGATTGTTATCAGATTGGATAGTGAAAAAGGGAGACATAAAGTAAGGGATGGACAGTGACACTGTGTGCCCTGAAATCCCAAGAGACCTGGAAAGACTGTGTGTGTTGTTATTTGTGTCAGTGGACTTGTACACAGTTACATATTCTGTTAACTTGTACTTACCTTTCAAGTCATTTCAAACATTCTGCCTTACGTCTTGTTTTGTACTCCATGGAAGAAAGAAAGTCATATGGGTTAGCAGCAACAGAATGAACGATGATAGCGTTTTCATTTTTGGCTGAAAGTTCCTTAAAACGAAAATAACAACATTTTATAATGATAAACAGATAATGAATATTCCTTCAAAATGGAAAATGTAAGAAAATGATATATGTTTCATAAACCTTCAAAGAACAACAGGGTTAAAACCTTGGCTTTAGATAATAATAACTGGATAAAAACTTACAAAGACCAAACCAAATTTTATATATGAGAATTATTTCAGTTAATGCATCAGGAAAGCAACCCGAAGTGAATTATATCTAACAGCTGTTTTCTATTGCAGTGAGAGCTGGAGAGGGATAAGAGCGGGTCAGCGAGCCCCTGACTTCTCTCTCTCTTCTCTCTTCCTTCTTTCCCCTCCTCTTTCTCCCATCCTGTTCCTATATCCTGGAAACGGGGAAACCCCCCTCCAAAACCGGCTCTCCGGGTTCAGGGATTGGTCAACCCACTGGTTCCCCCTGTCCCTCTCTGCTCTTTTCCCCAGGTTGATGAATTTGCCGCCACGGGTGCGGACGTAAAGCCTGGGTCAGTCTGTTGGAACCTGGGCATTTCCAGGACTGATGCCCAATGAAGCAGGTGGGGGAATTGGCCGCAGGCCGCCCCTGAACAAGCTGGGACATACTGATGCGCATACCCACACACCTGTGAGTATTAAGGTGAGTACAGTCCAAGCCTTGGTGGATTCGGGTTGTAACCAAACCTCCATCCACAAATGCTTTGGGTACAAGCTGTTGGGTGAAGGTGAGGTGCGTGCACGGGGATATTCACAATTACCTATTAAATACAGGGGACAAAAGCATAATGTCCAGGCTGCGTTTAGTCCTGCCTCTCCCATCCCATAATTTTGGTTACGTATTGGCCAGCATTTGCTACTTGGAATTTGTGTGAATGGTTCCTGTTACAAAGTGCCTCGGTATGTGGTTTGTGATTCGCTAGCTGGGGAGGCGGTGCCGGGGTTGTCTACGTCAGGATGACACAAGGGAGGGGGAAGACTCGGCTTCCTCAGCCATAAGAGGATTCCCTGCTGGGGATTTCACCCAGGAGCAGATGTGAGATAAGACCCTTAGGTACACCTTCGACCAAGTGAAAGTGATTAATGGTCAATGCCTCCAGCCAGACATTGCACTCTCATACACATATTTTTCGATTATCAAGGATTGGTTGTATTGAGTGACGCAGGACACTCAGGCAAAGGAGGATACAAGCCAGTTATTAGTACTGAAGAGACATCTGGAAATGTTATTCCAGATGGCCCATTATAATCTAATGGCAGGTCACTTAGGGCAGGAAACAGCACTGAACCATCTAATGACCCTTTTCTATTGGCTGGGCATTTACGGGGAAGTTCACGGGTGGTGTGCGGTGGTGTGTGAATATCAGCTGGTAAACTGGCCTATCCAAGAGCGCCATTGCACACCCTTCCGTTGATCGAGATCATCTTCGAACGAATTGGCATGGATCTCGTCGGTCACTTAAAGCAGACTGTTGGTCCTGGTGGACTACACAATGCGATATCCGAAAGCAGTGCCTCTGCGCAATATTTCAGCATGAAGTGTTGCGGAGGTTCTCTTCAGAATTATCTCCTGAGTGGGGATTCCGAAAGAAATCATCACTGATCAGGACACAATGTTTATTTCAAGTACACTATGCAATCTGTATGAATTACTAAGATTCAGACCAGCATTTACCACCCCCAAATGAACGGCTTGGTCGAACGATTTAATCAGACCCTAAAGATTATGACTCGTAAGTTCGTACACGAAGATGCTCGAAACTGGGATAAGTGGCTCAAGCCCCTATTATTTGCAGTGCGAGAGGTCCTGCAAGCCTCCACAGGGTTCTCCCCTTTTAAACTATTGTATGGACGTCGACCACGTGGCATGATCGACATCCTACCGGTAAATTTGGAGGAGGGACCTTGAAACAGCAAAATCAATATTCATTACATTCTTGACCTTAGAGAAAACTCCACACACTGGGGCAATTAACACAGGAGAATTTGCTCCAGGCTCAAGAACGTCAAAGCCAGCTGTATAATAGGGGTACTCGACAATGGGAATTTACATCGGGAGACAAGTCCTTGTATTGCTCAGAACATCGAGCTCTAAATTACTCATCAAGTGGCATGGGATCTTTGAGGTCACACGGCGAGTTGGGGAAATTGATTATGAGGTGAAACGAACAGATAGAGGCAGAGCACATCAGATTTACTACTTCAACCTCCTAAAGCCATGGAGAGAGGCGGTCCTTGTGACTTTGGCGATGGTGGTTCCGGAGAGGGAGGAGCTTGGACCGGAGGCCTTTCACCATCCCAACTCACGGAAATTACCACGTTGCAAGGAGAATTCTTGGATGTGTTCTCGCCTTTTCCCGGTTTCCCAAAAAAAAAGTGGTTTGGGAAGAATTAAATGCCATGCTCAATATGGGGGTAATAGAAGAGTCACACAGTGACAAGTCCAGCCTGGTGGTTCAGGTCCCTAAGGGCAATGGGTCAGTCCGATGCTGTGTGGATTACAGAAAAGTCAATGCGGTGTCTAAATTTGATGTGTACCCAGTGCCTCGTATTGACGAAATGCTCGAACGTTTGGCCACGGCTCACTTTTATATCCCGTGAAAAACTGCTTTTTCCACACTGTTTGGGTTACATCAATTTGTGCACCTTCCGTTCGGTTTGTTCCGGACCCTGGCTAAGTTCCAGCAGCTCATGGACAGGATCCTCAGACCGCACGCAACCTATCTGGATGACATCATTATCTACAGTAATGATTGGCAGTGGCACACGCAGCATCTGAGGGCTGTTCTGAGATTGTAGAATTGGGCTCATGGCCAACCTGAAGAAGTGTGCAATTGGGCTGGTGGAAGTACAGTATCTGGACTTCCACTTGGTCATGGACACGGTGGCCCCAAATTGATAAAACTGCAGCAATTGCAGCGATGGGTGTATATGGTGGTGGCGATGTGGTTAAGCACTGGTTTGTGAATGCAGAACGAGTTCGGGAGATGAGATGTAAGGTAAGATGTTAAGGATTTACACCTCGAGGAATTATCTCCAAGAGCTGTTTTTTATTGCAGTGAGAGCTGGAGAGGGATAAGAGCGAACCAGACTGCCAGAGAGAGAAAAAGCATGTGGCTGTTAATGTTGTTATGTGTTTTGTGTGCTTGCGATAGACACTGAAAAGTGTGTTCAATAAAAAAGACTCAAATTGGATTGTTTAACGGCTCCCGCTTCCTCCTTGCTTTGAGTGCCCTAGATCTTGCCACAGCAACCAAAGAAATATAGAGTTTTAAATAATTAATTTAAGTTATTTTTAACTCTTTTCTCAATATCTCTTGATTGTACTTGAAGTAGAAGGCTTTTTATTAACAGTTCAAGGGAAAAAGGTATATTCAAAAGAAACAATAAATTGCAGATTATACATACTGTACCCATCACTCTTAATGACCATTTAAGTCTGAGGGCATTAGGGCATCATATCAGAAGTATAAAGGCATATTCACTGGCTGATGTAATTAGAGATGGGGTGGCTTTAAAGAGCATTTCCGGTCCCTTCAATCCACCATTCTTTTGAAGAGGAAGGTGTGAATGGAGGTTATTTGAAAGTGAATGACATTGTGAAATTGCACTATTCTCCTCATGGATACCGCTGGCGTTTCAGACATAAATCTATTCAGCACAAGCACTTGGCTCCGCAAAGGGAAAGCAGTAAATGTCACATTCCCCACTCCATTCTGTTGCATGCAATATGACAGTAAATGCCAAATTTGGCTTTGATGTACCTGCAGTTAATTATTTTCCTCATAGGTGGTGAGGGAGCATGAGCTACAGCAGAAAATTAAGGTCTGGCATTAGTCTTTATTGAATGAGACTAATTAAAAGGACAAATGCTGGCTTTGACTCTCCATCTTTAATATCCCCTTACAACTGTAACTGTTTAATTATTAGGACAAATACAGTTCATGGGGTGTAGGTCTTCCTTGACATACAGGGTTTGTTAGGTGATATTAACCTAAATATCTCTCACTCACTCTCTCTCTCTCTCTCATATATATATACAGGTGAAACTCGAAAAATTAGAATATAGTTCAAAAGTTCATTAATTTCAGTAATTCAACTTAAAAGGTGAAACTAATATATTATATAGACTCATTACAAGCAAAGTAAGATATTTCAAGCCTTTATTTGATATAATTTTGATGATTATGGCTTACAGCTTATGAAAACCCCAAATTCAGAATCTCAGAAAATTAGAATATTACATGAAATCAATACAAAAAAAAGATTTTAAATACAGAAATGTCGGCCCTCTGAAAAGTATAATCATGCATATGTACTCAGTACTTGGTTTGGGCCCCTTTTGCATTAATTACTGCCTCAATGCGGCGTGGCATGGATGCTATCAGCCTGTGGCACTTCTGAGGTGTTTTGGAAGACCAAGATGCTTCAATAGCGGCCTTCAGCTCTTCTGCATTGTTTGGTCTCATGTCTCTCATCTTTCTCTTGGCAATGCCCCATAGATTCTCTATGGGGTTCAGGTCAGGCGAGTTTGCTGGCCAATCAAGCACAGTAATACCATGGTCATTGAACCAGGTTTTGGTACTTTTGGCAGTGTGGGCAGGTGCCAAGTCCTGCTGGAAAATGAAGTCAGCATCTCCATAAAGCTTGTCTGCTGAAGGAAGCATGAAGTGCTCTAAAATGTCCCGGTAGACGGCTGCGTTGACTCTGGACTTAATAAAGCACAGTGGACCAACACCAGCCGATGACATGGCTCCCCAAACCAACACAGACTGTGGAAACTTCACACTGGACTTCAAGCATCTTGGATTGTGTGCCTCTCCATTCTTCCTCCAGACTCTGGGACCTTGGTTTCCAAATGAGATGCAAAATTTGCTCTCATCAGAAAAAAGGACTTTGGACCACTGAGCAACAGACCAGTTCTTTTTTTCTTTAGCCCAGGTAAGACGTTTGACATTTGAAGCCCATGTCCAGGACCCGTCTGTGTGTGGTGGCTCTTGATGCAGTAACTCCAGCCTCAGTCCACTCCTTGTGAAGCTCCCCCACACACATTTGAATGGCCTTTTCCTGACAATCCTCTCCAGGCTACGGTCATCCTTGTGCACCTTTTTCTTCCACACTTTTCCCTTCCACTTAACTTTCTATTAATGTGCTTTGATACAGCACTTTGAGAACATCCAACTTCTTTTGCAATTACCTTTTGAGGCTTTCCCTCCTTGTGGAGGGTGTCAATGATGGTTTTCTGCACAACTGTCAGGTCAGCAGTCTTCCCCATGATTGTGAATTCAACTGAACCAGACTGAGAGACCATTTAAAGGCTCAGGAACCCTTTGCAGGTGTTTAGCTGATTAGAGTGTGACACTTTGAGCCTACAATTCTGAACCTTTTCACAATATTCTAATTTTCTGAGATTCTGAATTTGGGGTTTTCATAAGCTGTAAGCCATAATCATCAAAATTATATCAAATAAAGGCTTGAAATATCTTACTTTGCTTGTAATGAGTCTATATAATATATTAGTTTCACCTTTTAAGTTGAATTACTGAAATTAATGAACTTTTGCACGATATTCTAATTTTTCGAGTTTCACCTGTATATATATATATATATATATGAGAGAGAGAGAGAGAGAGAAACATCATCGGAGGTGAGCTTCCCTCCCTCCAGGACATCTATAACAGGCGGTGTGTGAAAAAAGCTCGGAGGATCATCAGAGACTCCAGCCACCCGAGTCATGGGCTGCTCTCACTGCTACCATCAGGCAGTATCGCAGCATCAGGACCCGCACCAGCCGACTACATGACAGCTTCTTCCCCCAAGCAATCAGACTTTTGAACACTTGATCTCTCACGATCAACAATCAGCACTGCACTTTATTAATTATCATCTTGTATCACACACTGGACTGTCAAATATATTCTCCCCAATTCAACTATATATATATTTTATATACCCTTACCCTTATTTTTTATTTTTATTGTATGTGTATTCTATATTGTGTGTATTGTTTACTGTACATTGTATATTGTGTTGTGTAAGTATGTGTACATTTGTTAAGTAAATTGTGTTGTGTAAATATGTTGTTTATTGTAATTGGTTGCACTTGTGTACACAGTAGTGTGACAATAAAGTTATTTGATTTGATTTGATGTACATACATACATTTGTAAGGGAGTCACACAGTATGAGGCCCATTGGTAGCAAGGCCAGCCCCAGATCTTGGCGTTACGCTCAAAGAGGTCAAGGAATGCCTCTGGATCATCTGCCGCCTCCATCTTCAGGAGCGTGGGTGGGGGCATAGGGGATGGGATGTCCGGGGTTGTGGCCATGGCTTTCTACTAGCTGAGGAGGTCTCCGGATCGCATGTCGGTCCTCTGCTTGAACTCGTAGGATCTTGAAGAAATTGTGATCTTGATCTTGTCTCAGCTCAAGCAGGGATTGTTGGGGGGACTGGTGTAGGTCGGCGAGGGACTTGACAATTTCTGCCAACGGCAGTGCTGGACTGGTAATCTGGCATACCGGGCATTTTCCCGGTGGGCTGACGCCCTTTGGGGCCGTTCAGGGGTGGAATGGCCATCGGGAGACTGGTGGGTCGGCTGCAAAATGGGCTGAATGTGCCGCGATAAGCAAAAATAAGCCGCCACCTTATGCAGAACAGACCACAAAACGGCAGCGTGATATGCCAATTTTTGATATGCCAGTTTTTCCTCAATCAATTTTACTCAAACTGAGATCAGTACTTTCAAAACAGCCATCAAAATAGATCTTAATTCAGTTTATTTGTATTGTTCTTTTAACAGTATACATATTGTTCCAAAGCAGCTTTACAGAAAATATAAAAAACTTTACTAGAGACATAGAAATACAGTACATTACAAATAATAATGATAATAACCATAATGATGATAATAAATTCATAATAGATTTGAAAATCTGTTACATTTCACTGCATAATGAAGCACTTTTCAGGTAACACATTTATTAAAAGCAAATCCTGACATCAAAACTACTGAAGTGTTGCTCTCTATTGATATAGCAGGCCAAATGAAGCCACAGACTTTGAAGCCAGAGAAAATCAATGTGATAAAACTTTAGATTTTTGTACAATATCTTCAGTGTGAAAAGAGGTGCAATAGTAATGACTTCATCAAGGGAAGTTGTGCGAAAAAGTTCTAAATTTATAGTGTGAATCCTTGTCACTAAGTAGGTGTTACACAATGTGCAGTTAAAGAGAGTGAGAGAGAAAGAAAATCCAAATTAGAGTTAGAGATAGAACAGACAAAAATAAATAAAATGAAAGAGAAACTAAGAAAGTCAGAGGAGAGGGGCTTTTTACAAGAATATGATGTACCTGAAACTCAGCACTGAGTTTGGCCTCACCTTCTCACAAAGAGTTTTAATAGTGCTCAATTCTGGGATTATTCAACAGAGCTTTATCTACCATTGCATTCGAAGAGACAGGGAAAAAGACCACATTTTCAGCAAATATCTTTCACTTCTTCTTTTCCCCCCTCCACTGCCATACTTCATGTCTGTGCCTTCAGTCAAAGCTGGAGGGATTTAACCTGAATTCTGCAGCTTTGATCTGACACTCAATACACTCAAAGCGAAATGTGTTTGCGTAACTTTGCTAGTGATTTGTTCCCAAATTAAAGTCACTGCTACTATTTTGATAATTTGAAATGTGAAAGTCAGAGTAAAGGATTGTTTTGCTATCACATATGGTAGTGAAAAGTTTTGATTAGACAGGGTTTTCAGAACAGCAATATAGATTTGGCCATGTGGCCATCTGGAAATGTAGCTCTAGTCATGCTCTGTCAAATCATGCAATAAAAAGTTAATCAGACGGTAGTTCTAATGAAGAAAAATATTTTTGGACCAGAGATTGGACTAGGGACCTGGATTTGGCCTGGGGAATAAGGATTTTCAATATCACCCTGTAGTTCTCATCTAGTTACCCACTGAAGCTAAGCAGGTTTGAGCCTGGCCAGTTCCTGGATGGGAGATCTCCTGGGGAAAACTATGGTTGCTGCTGTTATTAGGGAGGCTGTGGTCTGTAAGGATCCTAATGCCCCAGTATAGGATGGAGAAGCTCTACTGTAAAAAGACACCAGCTTTTAAATTGAGGTCCTGACTCTCTGTGGCCATTAAAAATAGCATGAAAAATATGTCCATTGTACTCTATCCATAATAGCTTCCTAATAATCCCAAATATATAAATGAATTGGCTACATCACTATGCTCTCCTCTTCACCAATAGCTGGTGTGTGGTGGGGGTTCTAGCGCACTGGCTACCATTGCACCATCCAGGTGGATTGTACTGTGGTAGTGGTTGAGGAGATTCTCCTAATACTAAAGTAGGTACTCCTAAAATCTAAAGTGCTTTCAGTGCCTAGAAAATTGCTATATAAATATATGGAATATTAGTTTAAATAAGTCTTAATAATTAGATTATTATGTGTTTACCAAGCAAAAAGGGTTATTGGTTATAAAGGGCAAAAGTTATAACATCCGTCCTCTTTTTGTACATGAGCTTGAAAACGACATACCCAAAGTAAAACTCTTCCAGTTCTTGAACCATTTGGTCTACTAACAAAAAATTGTACTCGTTTGAAAGTAGACACTTAGAAATGTGTTATTCAAGAGTAAAAATGTATCATTTTAGTATAAAAAAGTTTGTTAGAGCTATTCAAATATTTTGAAGTCACCACAAATTGTATTTATAAATTTTTTTTTTTTAAATATGCAAGATTATGCACAGTGTCCCAAAAACACATCTGATACAAAGCCACATGTCTGATGAAGGTTTGACAAGTTTGAAGTCACAAAATATGTATAATAAAACAATTTCTTTCATAATGATTTATGAAAGTGTACTTCCAAAAACTTGAAGGTGCCAATAGATCACTTGTAGTAACTACTTAAGCCAAATGTTGACATTGGTTCAAAACACACAATTTGTTTATATTTCAATGTAAAAAATATCACACAAACTAAAATATTCATGAAGATATCATTTTTTATTATTTGGGAATATATTATAATGCATTCCATATGTATTTATGCATTTATGCACACAAACAAACACATTTCATCAATTTTCATCTTTTTATTGGCTACACGACCCATCAGTCAAAAATTATCTAGCTTTTCATTGGCCGGCTTTATCCAGAGACAAACATGGATGATGCAAATCTATACACCACTCCTGTCGACTGTCCTGTTTGGCTATTCTGAGTGACTACCCAATCACATCTGCACATACAATGTTGAGGGAGGGCTCATTTTGTTCGTAAGACCCTCCCAAAAATCATACTTTGGTGTTTTGCAACTGAAATGTCTCAGGTTACATGTGTAACCCTTGTTCCCTGAAAAAAGCGGACGGACCGGGCAGAGTCTGTGAAGTCTTCCTGCTCCGGTGTTAAAAACGGCGGGGAGCAGCATGCTTCCAGAGTGACAGGACGTAGTGTCGAAAAAGGCACCTTAGGAAGGTAGTCAGGATGAGGATGCAGAGTAGCTTTGGCCATACCTGGTGCAAATTCTAAACAGGCCGGCAAAACAGACAGAGCCTGTAGATCCCAATCCTCTTAAGAGGGGTAATCGCCATAAGAAAGACCATCTTGAGAGACGCTGACTCTAGTGGTTCAAAGGGGGTCTCAACCAGACCCTCCAGGACTATTGCTAAGTCCCATGAAGGAGTTCTGGTCCTAATAGGAGGCCTCAGTCGCATGGCTCCACGAATGAAGGGAGCGAGTAGAGGATGCCTCCCCAAAGGCACCCCGTCCATCAAGGCGTGGCAAGCCGAAATGGCGGCCACATAAACCCTGAGAGTAGCGGGGTATATGCCTGCTGACAGTTTTTGGGGGCTGGGTGACTGAGGGAGAAGTAGAGGAGACATTGTGCTGTTCATAGAGGGAAGAGGTCCTCTTCTACCCTGTAAAATCTCACCCAGATTTGTTCCACTACTTAGGGGTGGAGTTTCCACTCACCTGTCGGTATTTTCTGTCTGGACAGTAAATCTGCTCCCACATACGGGCATCCAAGGATATAAACTGCCCTGAGTGACAGGGGCTTGCCCTGGGCCCCAAGGAGAATCCAACGGGCCAGAAATTTAGCTGATGTGAACGTGGACCTCCTTGATGGTTTATGTAAGAGACTACCGCTGTATTGCCCACCCGCACCAAGACATGGTAGCCTCTGGAGGAAGTATTTCAAGGCCATAAATACTGCCATCAACTGGAGACAGTTACTGTGACAACCGAGCTAACGACCCTCCCATCCCCTTTAGCTGGACGACCACTTAAGACCGCTACCCAGCCCGTCAGGGAGGCGTCTGTTGTTAACAGCCTGCGATGACGAAACGCACCTAGAGTGGGACCCAAGATAAGAAACCAGGGTCTGAACCACATAGCAAGGGAACGAAGCACGCGGCACGTAACTCTTATTAGCCCTAGGGGACTGGCCCTTGGCTAGCTGAAACCGTCTCATATGGAGCAGGCCTAAAGGGATCACCGTGGACGAAGTATTAGTTGATACTGGTGAACAGTGCAACCTTGACCTAGCCTGAGTTTGCTCAGGGTGTTCTGAATGGACGTGATACGAGCGGGAGACAACTGTGCCCGCATCGTGATCGAATTCCATATAACCCCCAGATAGGTGATTCCCCGGGTGGGAGAGAGAACGCTCTTTGACGTTGAGTCTCAGACTCTGAGAAACCAGATGAGCTAAGACAATATCCCTGTGTTGAACTTCCAGTTCTTGGAGCTGTGCTAAGATCAGCCAATCGTCTATGTAATTCAGAATGCGGATGCCCCGGAGTCGTGAAGGAGCCTGTGCTGCATCCGGTGATAGGGCTAGGCCGAATGTAAGAACCTGATACTGGAAGGCTTCGTCCCCGAAAGCAAACCTCAGGAATTTCCTGTGCTGTGGCAGAATTCCAATATGGAAACATGCGTCCATGAGATCGATCGTGATCAGCCAATTGTAATGTTGGATCTGAGACATGACCATCTTGACAGTTAGCATCTTGAACTTGAATTCCCTGACCGAGTGGTTCAAGCCTCAAAGATCTAAAATCGGATGCAACCCCCCCCCCTTCTTGGGGACCAGGAAGTATCTGCTGTAATAGACTGACTCTTTCTCTGGAAGGGGAACATGTTCATGGCCCCTTTGACCAAGAGATTTTGCAGCTCTTTCCACAGTAGACATGTCTGCTCCGTTTCACGGTAGTGGGAAGCACACCGTTGAAACGCGGAGGGCGGCGAGCGAACTGAATTCTGTAGCCTCTTTCTATTGTGTTCAGAACCCACATAGAAATGCGGGTGTTCCGCGAGTGTTCCGCGTCCTGGATAAAGCAGGAAGCAACGGTACACCCAACTCTTTGTTGGAAGCCTCTGTCACCCGAAACACCAATGGTGGCGGGAGTGAAGAGGTTTCGTGAGGGTATTGGGAGGGCCGAAGTGGATGGTACATGCGCCCCGTCCCGAGAGGAACCACCCCCACAAGGCTGGGTACAAGACCGTCAGGGTTTCTTTCTTTTAGAAATAACGACCCTCAGGTCCTGCTTCGGGGGCTGCTGAGGGCAACGAGCCTGTCCCCAGTCTTTACGAGGGGGAGCACGACTCGCCACGCTCTGCCTAGCAGAGTCAGGGTGGGACTGGGTGGCTGACGGCCCCGCCCCCCCTGAGTGCGACGAAGAAACAAACTGCCCGAAGGATTCCTCGTGGCGAAACCGGGGCATCGAGTGGGAAAACTCTGTCCTTACCCTTGATGCCCGAAAGGTTAAGCCATAAATGCCTCTCCATGCTGACTAAAGTGGACATAGACCGACCAATGGCACAGCTGTCTGCTTGGTCACACGGAGAGATAAATCTGTGGCCCGACGAAGTTCAGAAAAGGCTTCTTCATCGAGCGTTGCACCCGCACTCAGATCTTTCAGTAGATCATCCTGGTAGTCTTATAGTTTGGAGCGTTTGTTCGCGTGGCCAGTCTAGCTGTAGTCTAACCCGAGTAAAAACCTTGAGTAATTTCTCAGCCGCTTTATTATTATGCGTGAAATGTACAGAGGTTCAGCGCCCCCCTTGTGAAATGAAGAGGCGCTGAGGTGCGCTTCAGATTACGAGAAGGATCAGCTGGATCTAGGGAGAGAGCGAGCGATAGGGACGGACCCTTCTCTCGCTCCTCAGCCAGATATATGCGAGAGCCCCACAATGAAAGAGTGGGCGCTGACTCCCGGAAGTAAGCGCGACGAGCGTAAAGCATTTCGCCCGAAAGTAGGTCACAATGGGCGCACTCGCCCTGCCCCAACGCAAGAGCAGCATGCTCTTCCCCAAACAAACAAAACAAAACGGATGCGTGTCCCTGACAGTCATAGAACGTTGACAGGGAAACACGCATTTTTTGCTTTGCTTCTCCAACATTTTTCCACCTTTTTCTTTTCTATTTTATATATATATATATATATATATATATATATAATATATATATATTGTGATGTCACGAGAGGCTGTGTCCTGGAGGGGCACTACATTTCCCTGAGGTGGCTGCAACCACGAACAGCTATAGCTCCATCTGCTGGTGGAGTCGGGAACTCCACCCCTCAATACACCACATTCCCGCACACCTGAGACTGATCAGGGTCTGATGAGCTGAAGGGCTATTTAAGGGTTAGAGACACAGTTAGTGAGTGTGTAAGGCTTGGGAGACAAGCTGCAGGTTGTGCTCTCTACGGAAGACCAGACCGCTCCAGTAACGTTTCCACAAGGAATACTGAAGGTTGGAAATACTTACCAGACATTTGAAAGACTTACTGCTGGCTTGGCCACGGGCTGCAGCATGGACTGAAATAAGGTTGGAAAAAGACTGTTTACTTTCCTGAGGGAAACGGGATTATGATTTCACCATTTCACCAAGAGGCATCGTTTAAGTATTGACTGTTGAAGACCAACCTGATCCTTAGTTACACTTATGAGTTTGGAACGCTGTTTTTGCTAGTTCCCAAGAACTGTAATAAAATCCTTGTTTACATTTGCACTTTGTGTCCTGGCACTACTTGAACTGTCCCGCTGAGAGCTGTGCTGCTTCTCATGACGTCACAATATATATATATATATATATATATATATATATATATATATATATATATAGAAAGAGGGAAAGGAGAAAAGGTTCACTGCGCACTGTCTAACAAATTCTAAATCCTAGCAGAGGAAAGAATGTTTCTGACAGGCTTGTGAAACACACAGCACAGTTTGCTCTGAAGAAAACTGATCTGACGACACGCTGGTGACGCGTCTATTTATAGCCTGGCCACAGGTGCATCTAATGATCTCACCAGCCGAGGCTATAAATTCTGGTCAATGTTCATTGACGTGTTACACACATATTCACAGCTGGTCACAATGCAGGATTGTTCCCAAAAATGCTTAGCAAAGCGCAGCATCATAGTGAAGCTTTTTGAAAGAGGAACACTACACTGAGTGCATGATTTCACAGAGAATTGACATGAATGATAACATGTGTTGAATATGTAAAACCTGAACAAAGACAGTTCGATCAATATTCCTTTATATTTGTAAATGTTTGGACAAAAATTGCTAATGGATTTTATTTATTGGACTCTTGCAATGAAAAGCATACCAAAGTTTGGTGGATTGTTTTAATCTGTGCTTGGCTGGAAGACAATAAAATTAAGAACTTCTGGTTTCAGTTTCCGTGTTTTGATTATCACTTTTGACACGTTTAATAAAATATTACTGTTGCAACTTTGCGATCGCTAAAATGGCTTTAAAATATCACATCTTGAGAGCCAGTTCTTTCAAATGATATATTGGATGTCAATATTAGTTGACAATTTCACAGTTTAAACATGCATTTAACAAATTAAATGTGAATAAATACGCAAGTGGGTCGTTTTTGACACACCCGTCGTTAAGAGGTTAAAGGGGTCATATCATAAGAAATCTACATTTTCTTAATCTTTTGAACTGGTTGTATTTACTATGATTACACTGAAACTTTGAGATAAAATTTTCCTCCCCAGTCCAAAAAGACCATCCACTAAAAAAACGCTGCAAATATGTCTAATTCTGAAATCCTTGGATTTATGACATCCAAAACCCACATATATTAACATTTAACCAATTGGATTTACAGGCCAATGACACCAATTTGGTCAGCCCAGTCATGGTGAGGACAGATTCTATTATTCTTAAACACCAGAAAAACTAACTTTAGGAGTATTGAGTGGAAAAGCTTGCCAAACTGTGTGGTGTTTCTGGCTGTGTGTAGCACCTTCAGCTCTACATATCCTACCAAAGGATCCCAGTGTTAGTAATGAGTGGTTATTTGAAAAAGTTATTTTTTAACAAGGTTTCTGATTATTTCTTTTTTTTACCTTACAAAGTTTGTTTGGCGCATTTCAGCACAGCTTGTTTGCTTAAGGGGCTGTTTTTGAATAATGGGCCACTGCAAACTATATTATACCTGACTGCAAACCTACAAACAAAGTGTAAGCACTTTTACTGCAATTCTCATCAGAAAAGTATGTTTACACAGACTCAAGGCTATATACTTATTGAGAAGTTCCTTTTTGTTCTTCATTCAGGACTAAAAGGAAGTTATAAACAGCCAAGCAATGGAATACTGTTTCCAAACATTCAGACACCGGTAACAACGCTGTGGGAGGCGTTTAAAAGTACATTGAAATATTCCTCATTCTATGAGTAGACTTCACACGATGTCAGTAAAAGAAGCTGTTTTAAGAGAATGTTGTAGAATGTTTTTTATTTGTCTTATTTGTATTCTGAATTCATGATGCTAATGCTCTAACATGCTATACGTGGCCATTATATGCACCACATACACTCTATTATTGTAAATTATAATGAAATATAATGGGGTAAGGTGGGCAAAGAGGAGGCGGGAACCGGTTGAACAGTCAACATAAACTTTAATGCCAAAAATATAAAACATGAGACACACACACAGCGGCTGCGTGCGTCTCTTTCTTGAACTGGTGTCTCCGGTTATCCTTTATCTCGCTCTTACGCTGATCAGTTGACTCAGTGCCGGCTTTGCACCCTCACGGCCCGGCCACACCCTCCTCCTTGTTACTATTACAAAAATAAATGTATAAAACTGAAAATGTTCAGAATATAGACAAAAGAATGATCATGGGCATATCTTACTTTAGACAGATGTGTGAATGGCTTTCACTGCAGATGGCACATGAGTGAATGGGCACTTGAGAGATCTTGAGAAGATTTGATTCCTTTAGTAGACTAATTAAACAAAAACAAATAACATGACACAGTCTTGGGAACGATCGTACGTTGCACGTCTCCAATAACTCTACACACCGATGTGTTCGTGTTGACTGATTTTGACTTCATCAAAAAAACAGAACTTTCTGTCGGCATAAATAAAAACTTGCAAAGACTTCAAGTTTTACTAAATAAATATACATCATATCTAAACATGTCAAGATGCACATAAATGTCTAATCAAACTGGATTAGACCACTGAAAATCAATGCAGAGAAGGCTTTGCTTTTAAACTTATTAAAAGGCATCCACAAACATGCACAACATCATGTTAATCAATTGCATAAAACGTACAAAGTGAAATAACAGCCTGCATGCTGTCTGCACATCGATTCACAACAGGGTGCCTTGCTAAATTTCTCACAGCATATACATGCCAACAAAGCCTTGTGCTGAGAAGACGGCACTTTTTATCTCGCAGCCAGAGAGAGTGAGAACTCGTCAGAAAGTTTTTGAGTCTTGTCCTGCTAATACGGTGACTGTAAAGAACTGACAAGGTATGGGATACAATGGTCAATAAGTTTAGCTTTATTTTGATATTCACTTATTTAAGTTTTAATTAAATTTACATCATTGTTGATTTAATTAGCTTGCTGGCCTGCTTGCAAAATTGGTTTTAGCTGTAAGACAGTTTGCATGCTGTTTGCTCAGTGTATTTAAAGTTATCCCATTCAAAGCACCACCATTATCCATGCACATGCAGATGGACGTAATCTACTGTTGCATTGCATATCGCGTTTTTTGAGCAGCTATAGAATGCATCTTATGGTAGTGCCCCCTGAGAAACCCGTCCAAAGTGACCGTGAAAAAGAGAATGAGGGCTCTGTCGAGACTGCAAAGTTCTGAGTGATGAGAAAAAGGCGAATATGGGTAAAAGCACACTGTTGCTCTGTTCCAAAATGGGCAAGAAGGCTGTTATAAAAAGAAGGCTTAATTAACTTCTTCCTAAAATACCTAGTCAAATTCTAAGGCAGCATTGCATGTAGCTACCCATTGTGGAGTAGACAGTTACAAAATGCATTCAGAGAAACACATTGAAAATTGCTATGTTAAATATAATTAAATGCATATTTCTTTCATTATATTAAAGTATTGATAAAACAGTTCAATGTTATTAAAAATGAATTATTATACTCTTTTTAATTTAACCACAGAATAGATGTATGTTCAATGTAATTTATGCTTATTAGAACAGTGCACTGTTAGCTTATCAACATGCTAAAACCAAATGATCTTAAATCAGAAACTATCATGTGGAGCGCACTTTGTGTGAAACACGTAGTTGCCAGTAGGGGTTATGTAGCAGAGCCATTATTTGTATTTTGTATTGTATTTGTATCTGTTCTTATGACAAAATTATCTATATCTGTCTCTGTATTCGGATAGAAATGGGTGTGGGTGGTCTTAAACTGTGAGTCAAAACTAAACGAAACACCCATTTTTAAGTATTACTCTTACATTTATAGTAATATGCCTTGTCATAATAATAGCATAATAATAATATACAATTATTATTTAAAAAAATATTATAATATTATTTTATTCTTATTTTTTTCTTACCAGATGAAGCTGAATTGGTTGGCCACTTTAACTGTGGAATATGATGTTAACTGTGGTTTCTCCTGGTATTTCAGATATTATTATCTGCATGAAACTCATGCAGAAATTCAAAAAAAGAATTTTTGTTTTGTCTGTGCATGCATAACAACATTATTCTGGATGCAAGAGGTGTCAAGCAAAATGTGAAATGTCAAACACAGATTTTTGCAGATAAATACAAATTCAAACATTAAAATAAAATCAATATAGCCTATACACACAAGTGAAAATTGTGTACGTCTATCAGGGATTTTTACGATAGGACACCGTTATTTAGTTAAATAATAATAATAATAATGTTAGACTTATATAGTGCCTTACCAGAGTTCAAGAAGCACAGTTTAAAAGGTTAGTTCACCCAAAAATAAAACTTATCCCATAATTTACTCAGCCTCAAGCCATCCTAGGTGTACATGACTTTCTTCTTTCAGCCAAACACAATCAGAGTTATATTAAAAAATATCCTGGCTCTTCCAAGCTTAATGGGAGTATATGGTTCCTTAGATTTTGATGCCCAAAAAAGCTTATCCATTAATCAAAAAAGTAATCCATACAGCTCCATGTGGTTAATAAAGGACTTCTGAAGTGAAGCGATGTGTTTTTGTAAGAAAAAGATTTATAAACTATAATCACTGGCTTCCGGTAACGGCCTTCTGCACGTTCACAAGAAAGTCAAGTTCCGGCGTATGATGTAGTCATAGCATAAGCTCCGGTGAGAAGTGACGAACGCAGAAGCACACGTTGTTTACACAAAGGGAAACAGCAAAAAGAAGTTAGTTGTTTTAGCTATACTGTAGATTTGTATTATTCTTAAAATGGTGCATTCATGCATCTATCCATCATTCCAATCATCCATTCATGGTTGCTGCAGCCTCCATCTCCCAGAGTTCCTGATTGGTGTACTCCGGTTCAAACAAACAGGGCTGGGCAAAAAACTCAATCTCCTCTTCTCTTGTATCGAAATCCTCTGACATTCCTCGTTGTTGTCTTCTAATTCTTGACCGGCGTTTTGTTTTACTCATCTTCTGTGCTTCACCATTCGTCACTTCTCACTGGAGCTTACGCTACGCCTACGTCATACGCCGGAACTCGACTCTCTTGTGAACGCACGAATGGCTGTTACCGGAAGCCAGTGATTATAGTTTATAAAGTTATAAATATGAATCTTTTTCTTACCAAAACGCATCGCATCACTTAAGAAGGCCTTTATTACCCCTGGAGCTGTATGGATTACTTTTTTGATGGATGGATGTGCTTTTTTGGGCTTCAAAATCTAAAGTATCATCCACTCCCATTATAAAGCTTGGAAGAGCCAGGATATTTTATTATATAACTCTGACTGTGTTTGGCTCAGTGGTGGACGAAGTACACATACCATGTACTTGAGTTACAGTAAAGATACTCAAGGTAAAATATTACTCAAGTAAAAGTAGAAGTGCTGCCTTTAAACATTCACTTGAGTAAAAGTACAAAAGTATTTGCCTTCAAATGTACTTAAGTATCCAAGTACTATGATTTTTTATGGCCATAATGTCCTATTATAATTAATCACAAGACTCTTGCTTAACTCTACATGAAGACTAATGTCACTCTTGGCACACCAATCTATTAATAAAATGACATTAATTAATATATATATATATATTTGAATTGAATACATTTTTTGTGTGTTTAATTTTGGAAGGAAGGGACTGTTCCCATAAGGTATAATACATTTACAGTATTTACTGTATATATTTTTCTCGAGTGTCTATGGTCATAATTATTAACATCTGAATGTTATTGATACATTCACATAAACCTGCACAATGCCATTAAATATATATATATATATATATATATATATATATATATATATACACACACACACACACATATATATATATACACACACACACACGCACACACATACATAGACATATATATATATATATATATATATATATATATATATATATATATTCTGTGTTATGGGAGCAGCCAATTTCCCTCCAAAATTAAACATAAAAACGTATTAATGCAGTGTTTCTGCTACTCCCCAGAAAAAAATTGCTATTATATGCAAGTCTTTTTAGTGTCAACATAATAAACAATGTACGTTATGGGTCAATATTTACCGATAATTGCTGCAATAATAGCTGCTGCTCTCTGCCCCGCTTAAAATCATTGGCAACGCAATTTGTTTGGAACTATTGAGAGCTACACGAATCACGTGACTACGCGGCAGCGAGATCACTGTCGCAACAGTCTATGTTCGCAACTCTCATATTTAACGGCTCTGGGGTGCGTTTCCTGTACAACGACATAACTTGCTGCTCCACTACCGTAGTACGATGCACTGTTGAAGAAATCAACTTGCTAGTCACGACTGTTTCCCGAAACCGTATTGTTGCAAATTGGTTGTTCAACCACATTGGTTAATGATGTCACACATGTGGTGGAGTAAAAACTACTTTTAATGAATCTGTTTGTGATCGAATTAATGCTAGATGTTTTACTATAAATTACAGACATGTCATCTGAGGACTATCTCATATTTTTCTCAGTTATTTGCTTTATTTCCAGATTCAATCATAGGCTCGTTCTTACGCACTAGAGCACGTTCACACATGCGCACTCTTCAAAAACGCTGCTTTAAATCTACTGACAAACTAAAAGACACAAAGGACATTTGTATGTCTTCTAAATAAAAGATACTGATTGTACTGAATGTCATCTTGCTTATTTGGCTCAAGATAATAATTTATTAAGCCCACATGTTATAATAACAAGAAACTCTGCTTCTAACCACAGGTCGAGAGCTGTCGTTCCAACCACACAACTCTGCGATGCTGTTTGCGAATGTTCGTTGGAACGATGGTTTCGGGAAACACCGACTCGTTGAACTATGATGATAACGACGGAACTTGCGACCATAGTTGGCTAATGATGCTTTTGGGAAACGCACCCCTGGTTCGCGTTTAGTAGATGCCGCCAAGGCAAGTTCAAAACAAAGCGCACGCACGCTGTACTGTGATTGGTGGCTCGTTTGACCAGTTACGTTTTTATCCACTCATAAATAAAAAGGAACGACTGATTTTGAAAATGTAGTAGAGTAAAAAGTAAGATATTTGACTTTGAAATGTAGTGGAGTTAAAGTAAAAGTCTCCCCAAATTTAAATACTTCAGTAAAGTACAGATACGCAAAAAAGCTACTTAAGTACAGTAACGAATTACATTTACTTCGTTACTGTCCACCACTGGTTTGGCTGAAAGAAGAAAGTCATATACACATAGGATGGCTTGAGGGTGAGTCAATTATGGGATAATTTTTTTGGGGTGAACTAACTCTTTAAAGAAGAAAAAGAAAAGCATGTATCAGTTTGTTCATTTTACATAAGGAGGAATATTCCAAATAGATAATTACTCTATGGAGCATTTAAACCTTTATGGAACATTTTAACGTTTTAAAAGATAGTTACCTTAATCGTTGATGTGAATATAAATATTGTCAACTTTAAGAGATGGCTAGACGTGAAATCATCACTTCAGGTTTAACATCGCGCTTAGGTTTAGGCTATAAATAACTACATGAGAATGACATGTGAATCGTGTGATACATTAACATAGATAGACATTTCAGGAATTGGAAAGTGTATATGATGTCGTATCTAAGTTAATGTTACACTCGATAAGCTCCACGATTTACAGAGGCCGCAAATGGAGTTGAGACCGCACCCATCCGATCTGAAATCACACTGTGAGCATTAGAAATATTGGCAACACAGATTAATAAATTATTTGTAATTTTGGATATGTTTATTAAAAATGTTGCTTTATCTTTGTGCTTTTTGGATAATCAGTCAAAAGAATATTTTTTTATATTATTTGGATGAATCCGTTATTCGTTTTTAAGTCATTATCTGTGCCTTTCCGAATTAGGTATTCGTCTTCGGCACATCCCTAGTTGCCATTTATGTAGAGCACGGCTGTGTATCGTTTGGAAGTATGCGTCCTCCGGAGGTCGCATTTGTCGGCCACATACGTCAATGAGGCGTATGTGGCCGACATCTCGTAAAAAAATTTTTGTCTTTCTTTTTCTTATTTTTTTATCTATTGTCAATGCCTTTTATTTATATGCACTTACATTTATACAATTGTTAAGATTTTCTGCACCCCCAACCCCCCCCCCAAAAAAAGAATTAAACGAGACAGCATTTATGACGCATGCGGCCGACAAATGGGACCTCCAGAGGATGCATCCTTCCAAACGAGACACAGCCATAATGAGGATAATGAGGTTTCCCGACACTAAGGATGCTACCCTGGCTGGAAGGCAGCTGCCTATGTAAGCAACAGACAGTGAAGCACTTCACTACGTTTTGGAACAGAACGTTTTTGTGTGTGTGTGAGCAGTTGAATTGAGATGTCCCTATGGCGGAAGTTAATTAGGTCTTACAAACACTTCCCCAGATAACTTGTAAAAAAACAACAACACAGGAACCTGATCTTGTTCTCTCCATCATCTTTCACGAGGAAATTCATCACTTCCTGATGGAGTATTGTGGTGCAGAAACTCCAGGACTGTTTTCATAATCACAGCAAACAAAAGACTGTTAATTAGATTTAATTCTCACAATGTTGCTCATGCATGTCAATGAGATACCTTCAAGGCCTGCACTCATAAAAAATCCATCTGTAAACCTGGAAGAAAGCTGAGAAAGTATTTCTTTTCTCTATACGAACTGCCACACAGTGGTATAGTGACTTAAAGGTATGATGTAGTTCAGTTAGTTCACCAATAAATGAATATTCTGTCGTCATTTATAAAAACCTGTATGAGTTACTTTCTTCTATGCAACACAAAAGGAGATGTTTATGTTCCAAAGAAGAAAGAAAGTCACAGGTTTAGAATGACAAGAGGGTGAGTAAATTACAACGCACTTTTCATTTATGGACAAAGTATCCTTTTATTTACCTAGAATTACTGTATCTACATAAGTTGAGAACTTCTGCATTAGTTGAGACCTGTCTGCATGCAACAGAAGAGCATTCTGTTCTTTAATAGAGTTCATTGATCAGAAAGAAGACGGCTGCTTTTCATCAGGCCACTCTGTGTTATGGTTTTAAAGCCTGAATGCAATTAAGATTTCAGCTGCCACCTATCATGAGAGTAATTACCAGCAGTACGAAATCAAACAGTCCAGCCACTTCATTCCAGACTTTCAGAATACCAAGGGGATGTGAGCAGCCTGAATTTTATCCTCTTTGAATTATATTTTCTTCCTCTCTTTTTGTCCTGGTAGCTGTCTTACAAGGGTTGCCATCAGGACCACTCCTCTTGAGTCATAGTTTCTAGTTATGAAAAGTACATTCTGTGCTGGCAATGGTGTTTGTACTTTTAAGAATTGGGACATGTCAAATTATAAAATGATTTATAATGTTGCTTTGGAACTGTAAACAGGCTATAGTTAGGCTAATGTACTATAATAATTTGCGGATTTGCTTATTAAATAGTTCAATTTATATTCATTATCAGAATATGTTAGCTTGATGAAGCCAACATATAGTTCTATATTTTGAGCATGACGATTTTGCGATCGAGACAGCCCTAAAAATGACTGACACCCTGATCAGTGGCCCTGACTACTGAACTAGGGAGCTAATTGAGATGCACCCCCAAATAATGTAAACAAACCAACATAAGGCCTTTAATCTGCCAACCAGTTTGTCTTGGAAAAACTTTGCCTATCTATTTGAACATTACTGTTTTCACCATTTTATTACAGGAATAAGACATGAGAAGCCAGTGGTTTTGCCATGAGCAATAATATTAAAGCTTTACTATAGTCAGTTTATTCCATTTCAAAAGAAATAAAAAATTGACAGTTCTTTTTTCTCACCCAATATGCATCAAATCAAGGATGATTAACATCTTTAATATATCTATGGGGCAATCACTTGCTAGTGTACATCGTTCTCCAAATGTATACCAGAGTGCATTAAATGAGGTTTGTTGGACATTATTTTCCTAATTATGTGGTAATTTAGAGCATTTTCAAAAGACTTAGTTTTTGGTAGCCGAAAATGCAGTTCTAGTGTCACTGATAGATAGAAATGTAGCAAAATTAATACATTTTTAAATGAAAACATATCAGTGTGGATGTGGCCTTAGCTTTACATTGATGGAATGTTACACTGGGCCAAAGCTATTCAAATCCACACAATATAAACAAACCAACACAAGGCCTTTAACCTGCCAACCAGTTTGTCTTGGAAGGACAGGAAGAGTGTGCTGTGTATAAGACAGGATGAGAAATGTCCACAAGTCTGGGGCATAATTTTTGCATTATTCTATTTTAATATGACATTTTCATTACAAATTGCATTATTAGCGCAACAATTTGAGTGAAAAGTTGAATTGTTTGTATTTGATATGTCCCCCTTTTGCTGTAACGACTCCACAAGTTTGTGCAAAACCTCATGATACATGTTATTCACACATGATTTAAAAATGTTCCAAAGAGCATGTTGTGTGCTTTAATGGAAGCAAGGAAATCTGACCTTTTGTCCAAAGGAGTTAGTCACTGGAACACATGCAAAACTAATTTTGGGGTGAATTGTCTGTAAAGCCGTTTTCACATAAATTCTTGTTTTCATATTTTCAAAATGTATGTTGTGTAAATTATGTGAAAAACAGAATCATCAGAATGTTCTTCCAGGCTAACTGGTGTGACTACATTTGAATAGTAGTAAAATTAAATAATTAACTAGTGAAAATAAACCCCAAAACAAAACACAAGTAATGACTGAGTGAAAGGAACATTAACAATCACCATAAATTGGTAAAGAAGTGGGCTGCTTTTTTGTTTTTGATTTACATACTTTCCGGTAATTGAATTACATGTTTTTGAATTACATGCAATTTGAAAGCATTTCTTGTATAAGTCTTTTCATTTCATTGCATGCTCAAAGCTTCCCTTTGACATTTACTGAAAATGACTTTTTTTTTTAAATACCTATTTTAAAATAGTTTTTCTTTTTAATAATTGTATTATTATTATACTTTTTAATTAATTTAATGAATCTGAATTGAAAAACTACAAACCAATAAAATGGTTTAAAAATAAAAAACTTTTATTGAAAGTAACGCAACAAAATTGGACAGAAAATATATTAAAACAATATTAAATATATTATTCTTTATTCAGTTGTTTAACAATCAAATTTAACAATTATCCAAATAATGTAATGTTCTAGAAAACTATAATGATATGCAAAACAGCAGCCAAGTAGTCAACACCAGCTCTAGGCTAGCATCTTGCAAATACAAAAAATTTAAATATGCTACACAGTTATTTAAATGAAAACAACAGGCAGAACGGCAGAGGGCCTCTATTCTGTTTATGTAAACGCATTTCCATTTTAATATAAAATTATTGTGCAAAACAACAGTGCAAAACAGCAGTAATAGAACTAAAACCAAACTCAAAATGTAAATAACAGATGTAGCCTCAAGTGAAGAACAAAGTTTTGCAGGGCTAAACAAATTTTAATGTAATTGCTATACAAATTGGTCTGCTTTCTATTTAAGAAAAGTGGTTTCTCTTCAAGAACAAAAGTTGCTCAGCTTTCTGGCAGGAGAGACGGTTACTCTTCTCATAAAGAACATGAGATGTTGCACAGAATAGTTTCTCTCTCTTTGTGCTGGTGCTTGGGGCAGAAAAATACCTGCATGCAGTCTGTACAAGTAATGGAAAGTGATCTTTGTTCATGTACCAGTAGTCAAGAGGATTGTCGTGTTCGCGTGATATGAGCGTGAAGTGATCATCTGTGTTCCGCAACTGCTTTCGGGTCCTTGAATAACCTATAACGTGCGAGGAAGGGCACCCGGTGGACTTTCTCTGGTGCCATCCTAGGGTAAGACGGTGCCCTTCGCAGACTGCGTAGTATGCGTGTAGGGAGCAGCGGTACTGCTTTGAAGTATTTCCACACCGCTGACATCGGCCTTTGCTGGGTAGCGCCATGATAATGGCTAGATCGATCAAGAGTGAAACCTGAGCACTGAGGGGCGGGGAGGCATATATTTTCAGCTCATATTTTCAGCCTTTTTTCTCTTTCAGCCAAAGCAAAAAATGCAATTTTCGACCGAAAAATTTCAGTGGCCGAAATTTCGGTATATCCCTAACGTTAATGTAATCTTGTGTTGAAGCAGTAAACATATTTGCCTTGCTGTCCGTATACAAGAGGGCTCTGAGATCGACACTTGACTTGAGTCCTGATTACCCCCCCGGACTTTACTTATTTAGATAGAGAATAGGTGGAGATGGGGTGGAGGTGGGATGTCAGGAGAGTTGTCACAGGAAGCAGGTAAGCAGCGGCATATATACTCCTGCTTGTGGGCTGTGATTTGTCAGATTAAAATGAACATGGTCCTCCCGAACCTCTGTTAATTAAATCCATTTTGCTTATGTTTGGACATGCGACATTAAAAAACAAATCTGGGTTGAACGCAGTGTTTGTGAAAATGGAAATTTATACATATAGCCTACAGTATTTATAAGAGTTTTATGAATGAGGCCCAAAGTCAAATGTATTACATTTTATTAGCAACCTAGTTATAGTGAAGAATCTTTTACACCTTTATATTGTACACATTTTAAATGGGGTTTAAAATCCAAAAATTGTTTATTACTAGGTTTAAATTAAATAAAATGAAACGTTTCAATGTGTTCTCAAATTTTTGGTGTGGCACCTTATTTTACAATCAACTGCATTAAATCAGCCAGCGAAGACATGTGTCAGAGTTGCACGATTCCAGTGGTGCAACTGATGAGTGTCGAGTTCTCATATTATTGATGGTACAATGTGGGTTTGGAGTGCAACTAATTTCTAAAGATATGAAAAATATTTCTCAATTGATGGTGATGATGCTTTATACTGTTGAAACAAATGTACTTTCTCTTCCGCTGATTCTCCAACACATTCTCATTATTTACTTTGGGGTCTTGACTGCTTTAAGCAGAATTTGCAGCTGAGCACAGTGACTAAACTCATTATCACTCTGTGAGCACATATTCACAGTCGTGTAAGTCACAATTAAATGTTTACTTGTGTGGTGGATATTTTTAGTTTTGCCACCAAATCTACCAGCCCTAAGGATGACAATTATAATATAGGAATTCCTAGATGAACTTGAGCACAAAAAGATATACGGTTCATTGGATCAGAAAACGTTTAACCTTGGAAAACTATGACCTTGGCCTCGGTGGATTCTACAATATGTCTCATGTGTATGTGTGACAGAGAGATAAAATGAGTGCTGTAATGTGACTTCATGCTGTTTCTAAAGTGCAGTCATTAAGATTGGACTAACCAACCCAACCAGTTCCGTTGAGTTCAGTTTTAAAGACCATGAAATCTCCATTAAACCATGAAATGTCTTTTACCATTATATACCAATTACTGCTTTATTGATATAATGATTCCCTGTTCATGATCTCACAAAGCAGTGCAGTTTATCATCTTATTGTCAAATACAGTGGCCCTAAGAGTTAACACTTAAGCCACACTTAAATATTTGTTTCAGAAATAAATTTAATTGCATTTTCCAAAAAGACAACAACATTTAAAACCAAGCCATTTTAGTGGATGAATGAAGTTGGATCCCTTCAAAGTTATACAAGTGTCCTAGCTAATTAACCACAGGCGTAGTTAATCAGATTAAGGAATAGTTCACTTAAAAATGAAAATTCTTATAATTTACTCACCCTCATGCCATCCCAGATGTGTATGACGTTCTGTCTTCTGCAGAACACAAATTACGATTTTTAGAATAATACCTAAGTCCTCACAATGGTTGCTAAAATTTTGATGCTCCAAAAAGCACATAAAGGCATCATAAAAGTAATCCTTATGACTCCAGAGTTTTAATCCGTATCATTAAAAGTGATACGATAGGTGTGGGTGAGAAACAGATCTATGTTTATGTTCTTTTTCTTACAAATTCTTCTCCCTTCCCAGTAGGTGGACGATTTGCATGAAGAATGCGAATCACCAAAAACACAAGAAAAAGAATGTGAAAATTAAAGTGGAGATTGACCGAGCATGGAAGAGAATTTATGGTTAAAAAAGTACTTAAATATTGACTTTTTCTCACCAACATCTATGATATCACTTCTGAAGGCATTGATTTAAACACTGGAGCAGTGTTGTATAAAGTATCCGTTTGTCATACTTGAGTAAAAGTAAAGTTACCTTCATGGAAATTGACTCAAGTAAAAGTTAAAGTAGCTCACCAGAAAACAACTTAAGTAAAAGTATTAAAGTAACTGATTTTAAATTTACATAAATTACAGAACAGTTCATTAAACCCATGGCAACTTATAAGACTGGTGGTGCTCATCATTTACTCACACTCATGCCATACCAATTGTGTCTGACTTTCTTTCATCTGCAGAACACATACAAAGATTTTTAGAAGAATATTTCAGCTCTATAGGTAAATTCAATGCAAGTGAATGGTGGCCAGATATTTCAAGCTACAAAAGCACATTAAGGAAGCATAAAGTTATCCATACTACTACAGTGGTTAAATCCATGTCCTCTGAAGCAATTCAGTTGGTTTTGGGTGAGAACAAAACAAATTGTAACTAGTTTTCATTGAATACCTTGCCATTGCAATCTCTAAGCACAATCATGATTTCAAGCTTGATTTCACTTTCTAGTGCTTGATGCATACGCAGAGCCTTAGGAAGTATAATCAAGCTTGAAATCATGATCGCCCAGGAGACTACTAATGTCAAGATTACAATGAACAATTGGATCTGTTCAGAAGTTAGTGGTTGAAACCACTGGAGTCTTATGGATTACGCTTATGGTGCATTTATGTGCTTTTTTTAGCTTCAAAGTTCTGGCCACCATTCACTTACATTGAATTGACCTACATATTTTTCTGAAAATCTTTTTTGTTTCTGCTCTGCAGAAAACTGTAGAGCAATGTGCAAAAATCACAGAAAGCAGCTTAGCAACAGCATAGTAACAGCATGGAAACCACATATTGTAGCAATGCGCCAAACACAAAGCAGAGATCACCTTGACAACTGCATAGCATGCCCTAGTAACCATCCAGAAAACCCTAGTAAGCACATAATGTAGCATAAATATGCTACAAAGCAAATATAACACTAGCATCCACCATAAAACTAGTTTTGCTTCAGAAATGACCATTCACATCTTCATAAAATACAAAATAAATATATATGGATATATTCAAGGGCAAATATCAAAATAAATATTGTTGGACATGTAAAATGTAAACGTGACTTTTATATGAACAGGTCTCCTGGAAAGGCGGGAGACTGATCACACATAACTTCATTATTTAACAGCTTTCATAATGTTTAAGCCTAAACTTATCAAATGAATTAATAAAAAAAAAAAACTTACA
This sequence comes from Xyrauchen texanus, assembly GCF_025860055.1. Lineage (NCBI taxonomy): Eukaryota > Metazoa > Chordata > Actinopteri > Cypriniformes > Catostomidae > Xyrauchen > Xyrauchen texanus. The sequence continues at coordinate 13,980,056 of NC_068306.1, read as the reverse complement.
TGACCAGTTTCTTTTCTTTTCTAGTGGAGACAGAAGACAGAACGCGTAATCAGTCGCGTGCTTCGCTTGTGATTTCGATTCAGATTCGTGATTCGTAAAACGAATCATTCAGACCACTTTTTTAATAATTTGTTTCAGTTCAAAGGAATCAAGTTTAAAAGATTCGACTCTTTCAATTCTTTTAACGAATCACACGTCACTATCGCCGATCTGCATGAATTTTTAAACGTACAGCTGCTATTTTTTTATTTATTTATTTATTTTTTTTGCCGTTTTCACAAAAGTAACAAAAAGGTCGGGAGAAATTAATCTGAGTAAAAGTGTAAATTTTCTCCTCAAAATGTAGTGAAGTTAAACTAAAATTCCAAAGAAATATTTATACTCAAAGTAGAAACATTTTAAAAACTGTACTTAAGTACAGTAACAAAGTATTTGTACTTTGATTCAATACAACTCTGCACTGGAGTCTTATGGATTACTTTTATGCTAAATTATTTTTGGAGCTTCAAAATTTCGCTACCCATTCATTTGCATTGTATGGACCAAAAGAGCTGAGAAATTCTTCTAAAAATCATAATTTGAGTTCAGCAAATGAAAAAGTCATACAAATTTGGGATGGCACAAGGGTGAGTAAAAGATGAGAGCATTTTCATTTCTGGGTGAACTACTTCAACTATGGACATATTACCAATTTACATTTACACATTTGGCAGACACTTTTATTCAAAACAACTTACAGTGCAATTATTACAGGGACAATCCCCCCGGAACAACCTGGAGTTAAGTGCCTTGCTCAAGGACACAATGGTGGTGGCCATGGGGTTAGAACCAGCAACCTTCTGATTAACAGCCTTGTGCTTTAGCCACTACGCCACCACCTTTCCAATTACCAATTAGAAAGTGTCCACATAGTTTTTGTCTTTATTTTGAGCAGTAGATCTATTGTTTTATAATTTAAAACAGCTAGTGCTATCTTTTATAATAAAATAAATTAACTTAAAAAAATTTTTTTAAAAAGATAAGCTGTCCTAATTTGGAAGTGCTCTTTATTAATGGTTAGCCTTTCTATTTGCTCATTTATGTTGTTTTATGAGTGTTTATATTCCTCCACATACATGCGTGAATGCAGTGCTGCAACAGCTGGCTGTTCAGATCACAGACACTGAACAACAATATCCAGACTCACTTATTATTATTTTCAGCGATTTTAACAAAGCCAACCTTACCCGTGAACTGCCAAAATATAGACAGCACATTACATGCCCCCACCAGGGACAGAAATACACTGGACAACTGCTACACAACATTAAAAGATGCATATCGCTCTGTTCCACAGCTTTGGGACTCTCTGATCACTGTCTGGTTCATCATCTTCCAACCTACAGGAAGAACCTTAAATCTGCTAAACCTGTAGTAAGGACTCCAAAGAGATGGACCAATGAAGCAGAGCTGGAACTACAAGCCCGCTTTGACTGCACTCATTGGTGTGTTTTTGAAGCTGCAGACACCAATCTGGATGAGCTCATAAATAACGTGACATCATATATCAGTTTCTGTAAGGATATGTGCATTCCTACTAGGACTTATTTAACATTCAACAACAACAAAACGTGGTTTACTGGAAAACTCAGACAGCTTCGTTATGCCAAAGAGGATGCTTCCAGAAGCGTGGATAAAATCTTATAATCAGGCCAAAAACACACTGACTAAGGAAATTAAAGTGGCTAAAATAAGCTACTCTGAGAAGCTTCAAATGCTCCACTATCATCCCTGTCCCAAAGAAACCCAAGATTAAAGACCTGTTGCTCTGATGTCTGTCTGCCAGTTGAGGTAATTCAGCAACGAAATGGGACATCAGAAGACTATTTTGTTCGGACTGCTGAGCGGATTATTGGTTGCCTCTTGCCCTCCCTTCAAGAACTATACACTTCCAGAGTGAGGAAAAGGGCTGGTAAAATCACTCTGGACCCCACTCACCCAGCCCACTACCTTTTTAAACCGTTGCCTTCTGGCCGACACTACAGTGCACTGAGCACCAGGACCGTCAGGCGCAAGAACAGTTTTTTCCCTCAGGCTATCCATCTCATGAACAGTTAAACTATACTATAACTACATGCAATACACAGCCTAGTCAGTAATATTATTTAGCTTTTCCTACCTCTTCTGCGTTACATTCCCTTGCACTGTATATAACATATTTGTATTTGTACATACTATAGGTATATTTTTTCTTATTGTGTATATATAGATATATATATATATATATATATATATATATATATATATATATATATATATATATATATATATATCTCTATTCACTTTTCATTCTATTTTTATTTATTTATAATTTTTATATCTCTGTCTTGTTGTATTGCTTTTGACAAATAAAACTTTTTTCATAAGTTTTATTTGTCAAAAGTGATACTCAATTTATTTTTCTTTGTTTTCTAAATAAACATGTCTCATATTTAATATCAAGCATGTACTTCACTGTTGTCTCCTTGGTAACTAAATACACTGGAGCAAATTCACTAAACAATAAGTTGTGCCAGTTATTTCAAGCTGTATTACAGTGCAAAAACTTGTCAAGCAATTGTTACTCTTTTCAGCAAAAACATGCCTCATTTCTATGTAAATTCAGACTGATCTTACAGTGAAATCACAAACTGTTGGTTGACTTTTCTTTAGCTAAAATCGATCTGTGCTTGCTGAAATGCAAAACACTGTCCCCAGTGGCCAAAGTGGTAAATGTTGTTGGGAAATGGCACATGTGAGTTAGATTTTCTGGGTGTAATGTGTACAGAGGGGCGCCATAAGCGAGTGTGAAGCGATTTTTTTTCTTCAGCTGTACAGGCTATAATTCCAGGACAGCAGTGACACGCGGCACATGTGGCAGGGCATCCAAGCCCTCACCAACTATAGGACAACTTCAGTTGCCTGTGACAAAGATGCCTCCCTTCCAGATGCGCTAAACGACTTCTAAGCTAAGTTTGAAACACTGAACGATGTGGTGGCGAGGAAGACCACCCCTCCTCCCAACGACAAGGTGCACCTGTCTTACCATGGTTGATGTGAGGAAAACTCTACATAGAGTCAACCCACGGAAGGCTGCTGGACCAGACAACATTCCTGGCAGAGTGCTTAGAGGATGTGCAGACCAGCTAGCAGATTTTCTTTCCGACATCTTCAACATCTCTCTGAGCAGCACCGTCGTTCCATGCTTCAAGGCCACCACCATCGTCCCCATGCCAAAGAAGTCTTCAGTGTCCTGCCTGAACGACTACCGTCCCGTCGCACTCACACCCATCATCATGAAGTGCTTCGAGAGGCTCGTCATGAGGCACATTAAGACCCAGCTGCCCCCCTCACTAGACCCACTGCAGTTCGCGTATCGTTCAAATCATTCAACAGACGACACCATCGCCACCACCCTTCATTTGGCCCTCACCCACCTAGATAAAAAGGACTCATACGTTCGAATGCTGTTCATAGATTTCAGCTCAGCATTCAACACAATAATTCCTCAGCACCTGATTGGAAAGCTGAACCTGCTGGGCCTGGAAACCTCCCACTGCAACTGGATCCTGACTTCCTGACTGGGAGACCTCAGTCAGTCCGGATCAGGAACAGCATCTCCACCACCACCACACTGAGCACTGGGTCCCCCCAGGGCTGTGTGCTCAGTCCACTGCTGTTCACTCTGCTGACTCACGACTGTGCAGCAATGCACAGCTCGAACCACATCATTAAGTTCGACGATGACACGACCGTGGTGGGTCTCATCAGCAAGAATGACAAGTCAGCATACAGAGAGGAGGTGCAGCGGCTAAAGGACTGGTGTAGAGCCAACAACCTGTCTCTGAATGTGGACAAAACAAAAGAGCACAGAGTGACCGCTCTCCACTGAACATCGACGGCTCCTCTGTAGAGATCATCAAGAGCACCAAATTCCTTGGTGTTTACCTGGTGGAGAACCTCACCTGGTCCCTCAACACCAGCTCTATTACCAAGAAAGCCCAGCAGTGTCTCTACTTTCTTCGAAGACTGAAGAAAGCACATCTCCCACCCCCCATCCTCACTACATTCTATAGAGGGACTATTGAGAGCATCCTGAGCAGTTGCATCACTGCCTGGTTTGGGACTTGCACCGTTTCGGACCGCAAAGCCCTGCAGAGGATAGTGAGGACATCTGAGAAGATCATTGGGGTCTCTCTTCCCTCCATCAAAAATATTTACAAAAAACACTGCATCCGCAAAGCAACCAGCATTGTGGATGACCCCACACACCCCTCACACAAACTCTTCACCCTCCTGCCATCTGGCAAAAGGTACCGAAGCATTCGGGCCCTCACGACCAGACTGTGTAACAGCTTCTTCCCCCAAGCCATCAGACTCCTCAATACTCAGAGACTGGACTGACATATACACACATGTCCTGAGTTGCACTTTAATTATTGTCACTTTATAACTGCTGCTACCTAGTATGTTATGTTTACATTTGGCATTTTTAGAAACTGTCATCTTTTTGCACTACTGGTCGGTGCTGTACTACTACTATCAGTGAATATAAACGTAATGTTACATTTATGCAACCTAATTGTTCTCCTAAATGATTATGCAGATGTGATTACTTTATGGTTTCAACTTGGGATCTGAACCCAGGTCTTCCTTGCTGTTGAAGCAACACTCTTCAGGTCACGCCACACGGGAAGATAAACAAACTTGATGTGAAAATGTGTGATAGGAGATAGCACTTGTTGTTGAGTTGGCATAATGTGACCGATCCTATGGTACCGAAACTCTCTAAAACAACATGCCAAGCTCTCTTTTTGGTAATTATAGTTAGTATAGGTTAGTAATTAGGTTTAGGATAGATTGTACTCTATTCAATAAACTCCACACTATTTGCTGACCAGCAAGAACATACTTAAATTGTGCCATGCTAATTGCATTCAGTAGCCATGTCACCCTGCAGCTCTTGCCTGGTTGCTCACTAAAGATAAGCAATGTTGAGCCTGGCCATTACCTGGATGGGAGACCTCCTGGAGAAAACTAAGGTTGCTGTTGAGGTATTAGGGTGGCCAGCAGGGGAGATCACCCTGTGGTCTGTGTGGTTCCTATTGCCCCATTATAGCGATGGGGACATTATTCTGTAAAATTTCACCATCCTTTGAATGAGATGTTAAACTAAGGTCAGAATCACATTGTTTAAAAAAAGTAGCAAGAAACACTCTATTGAGCTGCACTTGCTATATTGTGATGTTTACAGATTCTTTTGAATGTATTTATGAATCTATTTCCCTTTAATAGATTTTTGTTGGTACTGATGTTTGCCATTTTGTGTGTTGCTTCTCAAGTGTTGTATTTCCCACTTGGAATGTGTCACTGTCACTGGTGGTGTTTGTGTCATGTGGGCCTTACATATGACTATGCCACATGACACAAATTAGTCACATTATTTAAGGACTCTCCGCCTTGAGCAAGACCTGCAGGTCTGTTTTTGAGAATTGAAGCCTTGTGAATTATAAATCACTGTCTACGGCAGGTCTCAGTATGTATAAAGAAGCAATGCAGAAATACAGACCTTCAAAGGAACTGATGTAAACACATCTACATATCTGAAGAGACACTGAGCGAAAGAGAACAAATCAGGTAAAAAGCATTGTTTGATCTTTAACGTAATTCATTTTCTGCTTCACAACCATTTTGCAAAGACATTCAAACTTTTGTAAGCAGAACACAATGAAGGCATAATCAATTCAACTGAGAGATGATTACAAACTGCCAGTGCTTTGTTAGGAATGTGATTAAAACTTGCACATTTCTGAAATATCATTTAGTCTATGTCCAATTAGGGATCATCTGTCTTTTTCACTTTGTGTTGTTTTCTCCATAAACTTGATGCACAAGGCCATTATATGTCTGACTCACTTCTTTTCTGCTTACAGACTGTCACATCCAAAGGCGTTTAAATTTAATGAATACTGTATAATGAGTCAGATGGTTAAGATGAAAAATGTTTGGGTGTATGTTCAGGGAGCTTAATCATTGGGTTTGTGTCTCCTATACAAACAGCATCTGCTTCATTGTACACCTGCTGATTGAAATATATGCCGCAATAATGAAAACAGTTTTGATGCTGCACAAAAATGGAATCAGGAATGTGTTATTATTTCACTCTCTCTCTGAGATTTGGGGAGCAGAATTGAAAAAAAGTGAGTGCAGGTCAGAAATAGGGCCTAGTGGCTGGAGCACGTTCTTCTGAAAAGTGTAAACTCTGTTTGACCATCCAGATATAGCAATATTACCTCAATCAATTGTGTGGTTTTGGGACAGGATTATCTGTTTGCCCAAACAATGGTAGATGGGAGATTGTATGATAAACCTGTTTGAAGGATAGCAGCTGCGAGGACTTCGTGACAACACATGACAACGCTGAACAGTAAACATAAAGTTTAATGTGAAACTTAACATAAAAAAACCCATAAACAAACACAGACACACATGCAGGGTGGCCGCATGCGTCTCTCTCTCTCTTGAACTGGCGTCTCCAGCTCCCCTTTATCTCGCTCTCCAAAAAAGTAACGTTCCATTTTTAGGACATTTAAAGATAATTTTGTGAAAATGCAAATAACTTTACAGATCTATATTGTACAGACGGTCGGATTCGCGTTTAGCGTCGAAGGAATGAGCATTACACCGAGGCTTGTTCTCTGGAGTGGGATCGATTCCGAGGTAAAGTGTCCGTCATGGTCTGGGGCGGTGTGTCACATCATCATCGGACTTGTAGGCAAACTCAACACTGTGTGTTACAGGGAAGACATACTCCTCCCTTATGTGGTACCCTTCTTGCAGGCTTATCCTGACATGACCCTCCAGCATGACAATGCCACCAGCTATACTGCTCGAACTGTGCGTGATTTCCTGCAAGCAGGAATGTCAGTGTTCTGCCATGGCCAGCGAAGAGCCCATATCTCTATCATGTTGAGCATGTCAGGGACCTGTTGGATTGGAGGGTGAGGGCTAGGGCCATTCCCCCAAGAAATGTCAGGGAACTTGCAAGTGCTTTGGTGGAAGAGTGGATACTGATACTGACTGTTACTTTTGACTCAACCCCCCCCATTATTCCATTCCTGTTTGATACATGTCTGTGAAACTTGATCAGTTTATGTCTTAGTTGTTGAATCTTTCTATGTTCATACAAATATTTACACATAGAAGCAGTTGAATGTGAGTGGACGTTTCTTTTTTGGTCTTTTTTCAGTTTATAACATAATACATTATATAACTTAAGCTTCAAATGGCCAAAAATAAAATAAAAATATTTGCTTTCTTTTACTGCAAGATAACCCATTAGCCTGCTTAGCAAGCATGTTTCTACCTAGCAAACTTTAATGGAATTTCCACTATAATGATACTCAATATTATCGCTTCTGAAGCAGCGTTAAATTCTGACTATATTGACCTGATCAGCTACAACCTGACTCATCACACTGTGAATTTGGCTAAAGTAGGTTGAACGTTTTACTGCTGAAATCGGTCTGTGATTACCAAAATTTGAATCACTGCTCCCCAGTGGCTGAAGCTGGAAGTGTTGAAAGTTTGGCAACTTGTGAGCTCGCTTATGGGTGAAATGTCCACAGAGTGGCGCCAAAAGCCAGTTGTATTTTTAGCTGTAAATGATGTAGTAAAGACAAAAGAAATGTATGTTTGATCAACTCTACCACGTATCCTACATCCCAACCCTGAACCTAACCATCAGTGGAGTAAAAATCTAATTTCATAGTGAAAATGCAACCTCTGCATCCTTTTCAACATTGTTTATACAAACATGATTAGTTTTTGGTTCCCACAGGGCCAGAACTTGTGTCTCAGATGTTGGCCACCCAACACACTCTCAGACGCACTAGAGGGAAATGTGAAAATATCTGATGGAGAATGAAGCTTGTCAGTAATTATGGGGTAGCTGAATGGGGTTGTTTTTAGGGTAGATTAAATTTTGAAAGCAACATGTCGATTTCCCATGTCCAAATCATTTGGGGTCCAAATGGGGTTGGTGAAAGGGTTTGGATTTGGCCCAACACCAGCTCGAGTTAATATCTCATCCTGTTTCCCTGTTTTTCCCATCATCTCCTGTCTTCTCTCACCTATCCTTAAAAATATTGAGGCAAAAAGAAGAATGAAAAAAACTGCAGGTTAGACAAATCAGCAAACCACATAAAGCATTGAAAAGCAACCCTCCTGCTTTTATTTAGACACATGCAAGTATACAGAACATGCTCCAGAGGCTACAGAAGAGGTCAATCACAACACACTTATTCATCACTTTTACTCAGAGCTGTAGTAATCATCTGTCATCAGCCATCAGAATGCGTATCCTGCCTCCAATGTGAGGGAGATGGTTTTAAGGAATGTGTGTATGTGTGTGCATGAGATGAGACAGAATAAGGTGGTAAGCACGAGTCAAGTGCTTTGGCTTTTATCATCTTCCCTCCACATGATACATACTCAGGAAACCAAGCAGCAGGTTGACTCCAACATCCCACCGAAAACACGTCTCAGTTTCAGGAAAATTGCACAACATTCGAACTAAACCTTTAGAGCCAGCCATTGAAAAAGCAACATAGTTGACAGGTCGAGTGAGGTGAAGGGGAAACTAATGTGAAAATTAACTGATCTGTATACAACGGCTTGTTAAAGTTATGTTAGATAACAGTTAATCAAACATAACATGGGATTTGTGCCTAAGTAAACTAAGTGACTTTTTTTTTTACTGAAATAAAGGTAACTCTCTCTCTATATATATTTGATTATAATAATAATAATATAATTATAATTTTATTTAATTAGAAAGATTTTATTTAATTAACTTATACATTAGTTTTGGAGTGATGAAAAAAAATATATATATATATATTTTCATCACTCCAAAACTAATGTATAAGTTAATTAAATAAAATCTTTCTAATTAAATGCCAATTAAAACTTAACTGAAAGTACAACTTAGAAATAAAATGGAAATAAGAACTAAAATAAAATAAATAATAACCTCTATAATCTCTGAAATCCTGTTCTCTGGCTTTTTTAAATTGTATTTATATTTTCTCCTTATGATATTCAGGAAACCACTTGGTTGCTATGGTTTTCTGTGTTGCTGCTAAGGTGTTCTGTGTGGTTGCTAAGTGGGGCTTCAGACAAATTACCACTAAAAATGACAAAAATGCCCCCTCAATTAAAAATGTGGGGGCCCCAAATTCTAGTTTTTAATTGTAACATCTGAAATTTCTTAAAATTCTGTCATAGTGCTATTTATACATATTTTCATATAATTGATGTCGATTTTTATTTTAAGGGTAGAAATTAATGTTCTCAATCACAAGAATTTCTATTAATTATACAAATTTGAGTAGCCTATTTGATATAAGGGACGAGACACATTTTGTTTTATATAGTTTGAAAAATAAGTAGTAAAAATATTTGTATGTAAAAATTAAAAAAGATTCATATTTTGTTCATTGTTAGTTCATGTTTACTACTGTGTTAACTACTGATAATGAATACAACCTTATTGAAAAGTCAGTGTTACCAGTTTTAAATTAATTGAATATGCCATGCGGGGAGTTCTGTGAACATTTTTTAGACACGAATCAGTTTTGAGTTAATTAATGATTCATGGAAACTATTAAAAAATGTATTTCTTAACTCTCCATTAAACAAGACTCATTAAACAAGGAAGGAATGTCTAATGACACATTCTAGGAAACTTAGATATGGCAAAAAGGATTAAAATCATCACCAGCAAAATCATTGCAAATATTCAGTCCTATGTGCATGTGTGTCTGCATGTGACTTTATGGTTTGCTTTTTATTTCTGCAGGTTATGAAAAACTCAAACTTGGTGAGTGACAGCTGGTTTCCCTTCAGACATGCCTTGACCTGTATGTCTAGCATACCCGCACACATATACACATCCACACAGGGCATCAGATGTAAAGTGTCTCAATTTATAGTTTGGCACAAACATTATCAGGTGTTTTATCTACAGTTGAAATGAGAAGAAAACCAAAAGCGCTGTCTGCTAAGCCTCTCTCTATCTGTCTCTTTGATGCACACGCTGGCTGAAGGCCTTGTATGTTGATGTGTAGTGTATTGGTTTGTTTTGTGAATAATATTGCTGATGAGTGCTGGGGATTGCTTTGCTGCTTGTCCCATATGCCACGACACGCATGCACTCATGCACACACACATACCTGCACAAGTATCAAGGGGAACTGGAAACAACACTGTCACCTTCAAACCTGTTTGCCACCACCAGAGATCTTTTACATACGCAACAGCACATAAAACTAGATTTTTTTAAAGTTGTACTTGCCTCTGCAAAACTTGCTGCCACAATGTTCTCAATGGTTGCTTGGTCATTACTGTATGGTTGCTAGGTTGTTCAGAGTGGTTGCTAGGGTTTTATTAGTGGTTGCTAGGGTGTTCTTGGTGGTTGCAAGGGTGTTGTGGGTGGATGGCAAGGCAATTCTCTATGGTTGCTTGGGTGTTCTTGGGTGTTTTTTTGTTTTTTTGGTTGCCAGAAAATTCTGTATGTTGCTTGGGTGTTTAGAGCCAATGCTAAGGTTTTATGTGTGGTTGCTAGGGTGTTATTGTATTGCTGCTAGGATGTTTAGGGTGGTTGCTAAGGTTTTTGTGTGGTTGCTATGGTGATCTTGGTAGTTGACAGGGTGTTCTGAATGGTTAACAGGGTATTGCTATATGGTTGCTAGGGTATTCTTGGTAGTCAAGCCCTCATCAAGCCCTCCTGGACTTATGTGCAGAGCAGGAGCAGCGTTTCCAGGTCCTGCTCCAAGCCTTGGTGGAGGATAGACAGGTATTGCAGAGCTTGATGTCCTAGTGGAGTACTCCAGCCATGACTGCGGCCACAGCCATAGCCCAGCCCCACATCACGCTCACGAAGATGGGCCCACAAGACGATCCAGAGGCCTTCATTGAGCTTTTCGAGCCAGCGGCTGAAGCGTGGGGTTGGCCCAACACCCAGTGGACAGCTAGATTGCTGCACTTGCTGCCCAGGGAAGCCCAGCTTGCAACGGGTCTGCCATAACCCAGAACACACCGGCAGTACTTCCGTACACTGCCATACAGCGAATGCGGTCGCCGGTTTTCCTTTGCTGAGGTGTCTGTTGGCAGAGGATTGCGACACCAAAATTGTCATCAACCTTGTGATACTGGAACAGTTCGTTGGCCAGTTACCAAAAGGAACAGTTTCCTTCCTCCTCTCATCCTGTTCCTATTCCCCGGAAGCGGGGTTTTCTGACCCCAAAACTGGTTCTTCAGTCCAATTGGCTGTTCAATGAGCCGGTGGGTGAAGGTATGTTGTGTGCACAGGGATATTATTATTCCATTTTGTCATCATGTCTTTCCCATCCACTAATTTTGGGTACGAATTTCCCAGAATTTACTTTATTGACGGAAATGTGTGGATGGGTCCTGTAACAAAGTGTATCAGTATGTGGTGTGCAATTCACTGGCTGGGTAGGCAGTGCCGGGGCCGTCTACATCAGCTCCACATCAGGATGATGCAAAACAGGGGAAAATTGTGGCTTCCCTTGCCCTTAGAGGATTCCCTTCCATTGATCAAGGTCCCCTTCAAAAGAATTAGCATGGAACTCTTTGGGCCATTAGAGGCACTTTTCAGAATAATCTCTTGAGTGGGGATTCCGAAATAAATCCTCACTGATCAGGGCACTATGTTTATGTCATGAACACTACACAAACTAAATTATTAATGATTAAATAGATTTGGACCAGTGTTTACCACCCCAAAATGGACAGCTTGGTAAAATGATTTAATCAGACACTAAAGAACATGATTTGTAAGTTTGGGCATGAAGACGCTCAAACAGCAAAAATTAAATTTAATACATTCTTGATGTGAGAGCAAAACTCCATGCACTGGAGAAATTAACACAGGATAATTTACTCCAGGCTCAAGAATGTCAAAGTCGGCTGTATATTAGGGGTACTCAGCTACGGCAATTTACACCGGGAGATAAAGTTCTTGTATTGTTCTCCACATCGAGCTCTAAATTACTCGCCAAGGGGCAAGAACCCTTTGAGGTCACACGGCCAGTCTGGGAATTCGATTATGAGGTTAAATAAACGGATAGATGTGGAACATGTCAGATTTACCACCTCAGTCTCCTAAAACCATGGAGAGAGGCAGTCCTCGTGACTTTGGTGATGGTGGTTCCAGAGATGGAGAAGCTCGGACTGGAGGTGAACTTAAAAGCCACCAATCGAGTCACCCCATTCACTTGCAGAGACCACCTCTCACCTTCACAAGTCACAGGTTGCCAGGTTGCAAAGAAAATTCTCAGACATGTTTTTGCCTCTTCCCAGTGATACGAATCTCATAGAGCACCATATCGTATGCAGTCATCCCTAACAGTTACCCGAGCAATCAAGTGGGCAGTCTTCACCCTCCGGTACAATCTGTTGGGGTGTGACAGAGTGGTGGTGGTGTAGTGGTCTAAGCACATAACTGGTAATCTGGTAATCAGAAGGATGCTGGTTTGAGTCCCACGTCCACAACCATTGTGTCCTTGAGCAAGGCACTTAACTCCAGGTTGCTCTGGGGGGATTGTCCCTGTAATAAGTGCTCTGTAAGTCGCTTTGGATAAAAGCGTCTGCCAAATGCATAAATGTAAATGTTCCAGAGGCTACATCGCATGAAGGATACCAATGCGCGGATCACCCGTTGATATCTAGTTCTCCAGCATTTTAAGTTCAAGGTGGTCCACAGGCCGGGGGCACAGATGGCTGTGGCGGATTTCCTCTCTAGAAATGGGGTGGGGGGCATATGGCGAATGTACGGCAGATTCTTTCTGGACTCACAATATTCTTTGAATTTCCTATTTAGTGCATCAATTTTATTCACTTCTTGCTCCGTGAACTGGAATGTGTTGTACACTTTAATGGCTTCTTCACCCGCAATATGAAGAAAAGTAGCACACTACATTGTCTTCGATTTCTCTGCCACGCCACTCACAATGAGGTACAACTGAAGCCATACCTTCAAATTCTCCGCCAGATTGCTGTGAAGAGACAAAGCTGATGGTGGCTGGAATAGCAACATCTTTTCATTTGTACTTTTCTTTTCTTCTTCTTTTAAAATTATTATTTTTTGTATCCGTCTTCTGACACCATGTTATGTATTTTATATACTTAAGATGAAGAATAATACAACATAGACACAAGATGACTTTCACAGCAGGATCTCGTGTTTTACTTCACTCGACCGTCAATGACGTCACACTGGGACGGGTAGCATAACCATACAAAATACATGACAGAGGCTTCACGCTATTCTCCACAGCATTCATGCACAACTCACCACAGGCCCCACTAAAAGCAAGTGCCACATTATAGCGACTATGAGGTGGTTATCCCATGTGACTCTACCCTCCCTAGCAACTGGGCCAATTTAGTTGCTTAGGAAACCTGGCTGGAGTCACTCAGCATGCCCTAGATTCGAATTCGCGACACCAGGGGTGGTAGTCTTTATTCGCTAAGCTACACAGGCCCCCAAGTTACTGCTTCTTAATTTTCCACTTGCATTCAACAGCAAACCCTTTGCAATGATACATATACATGCATTTTATTCTGTAAACATTCTATGGTAGTATAATGTGTGTATTCATTGAGCAGACCTGTATTCTACATCACAATAGCATAAATGTCTGTGGAACTCTCCCAATCTCCACAGCCGGCACTTTTCCCCTCTCACCAGGCAAATATTTCAACCATTGTTCAGAAACCACTTCACATATATATATATGAAGGGGTTCAGAAGCAGCAGAGAGAATGAAAAAAATGTATTTGCGAAAATGAATGATAATTAGGGTGGGAAAATGGAGCCCAGAAGAAAAGGCTAGTTGTGTGGCTTTCTCCTTTTTTCATTCTGGCTGCCACTAATGCGAATACGATAGCAATTTGTCATTAAATGATTATTTAGCTCTCACGAAGATACTTTGTCTAATTCTATCCATGTGTCAGCATGAACAATGCTCTTTGAATGGAGCTGTGAATGAGGCAAATCAAAATCAATCAGCTTTGGAAGGATTCGCAAGCACTTGACCCTCTCGTTTGATCGGAAGCTTTAATAATAAGAGATTTTTGTGTTTTTATGAAAGTGTGGTTAGCCCCAGTAGATTCTTGTCAAGTGCTTTTGTTTAAGGCACATGTGTACGCAGCAATGTAAGGATCTCTGTAAAAAGTTATGTGAGCAATGTCATTTGCATAGTAAAATGAAACCTGGCCATAAATGTAGCCATGGAAATTATGTCATCATTTAAATATGGATTACCCAACACAACTTTAACGCTGATTTTAGAGTTGGTGCTAGTCTGCAGGTTTTGAGAATGTCTGAGAAAACTGTGTAGTGTGATGGGTGCTGACTCTGACTTCTTACCCTGCGACTATCCATCTAGTCAGGGATATTGAGGATATCAAACATGTTTGATATTTTTCAGCTGATTTTCCATGGCTACAGAGGAAATCTTGCAGTGTATAATGTTCCATGGCTCAGAAAATTGGAAGTCATATGTTGTGCAGCCAGTTGAAATTATGAGTGCAGGGCCACGAAGCTGAAGAAATAATGGTGAACAAGCACTCAAGTGAAGTTTAACTTTATGGACACTTACCTCGCATTGCAGTCTCTAGAGACCATACTAGCCATGTCTTCCCATTCAAGACCACACACAAATGTGCCTGTTCCATGTCTTTTGTGACTCAGAACACAGATTAGTCAGTTCCCTTTTCCATGTTTGTTTGCATATGTCATTGCGGCTCCCATATAATATATTATTTTATTTTTATTTTTTAAAGTCCCAATAATAGGTACATTTTTAATAATAACCTGCCCCCTTCATAAATTAATGGGTGTTATAATGCTTAAAAAATACAAACATGAAAGTGTCCATATGACTGTGTGAGAAACAGACCAGTATCTAAGTCTTTATTTTGCCATTTGACGTGTCACATTCATGCACTATCATCATATGGAAAATAGAGACCAGGATATTCTGCAAAAAATAACAAAATTCACCTTTTTGTTTTAGGTTTTCTTTTACAAGTTTTAATTTTTGTGTGTGAACTATCCTATTAAAGGGATAGTTCACACAAAAATGAATATTCTGTTATCATTTATCACCCTCATTTTGTTCCAAACCCATATGCCACAGATCACAAAAGCAGATGTTTGTTTTCAATGGCAATAGATATTGACTCAATGTATTACTTAACATTTTAAAAGAGCCAAACGTATCATAAACGTAGTTCAGATGATTCATACGTCATATTCAATGCCTTGTTTTTAGCAAAAAACTATGCAAGTTCTTGCATGAACCCGTGAAGCACTGTGAACAAGCTTCTCACAAGCACTCATGACCATGCAATGGACCAGCACAAGATTTCACAGACTTCACAGTGCAACCTTTGACTTGCTAAATAGCAAGTAGAATCCTACTTTTTTAGACTCCATTTTAACTTGATCACAAAGAAAGTCGGTATGTTGTTTCCATGATTTCCAGCACCCTAGGATTGTGTTAACCTTCCCCTTGTGGTGTGAGCCTGTACAGCTGAAAACAAGTTGCTTTACAACTAGAGATGTGCCCGAATCTGACAACATTTTCGGAAAGGCTCGTTTAATGACTTCAAAACAAATAACAGATTCAACTGAATAATATACAAAATATTTGTTTGATTGATAATCCAAGAAACACAAGCATAAAGCAACATTTAAAAATGTACATATTCTAAATTACAACAAATTTATGAATCTGTGCAGCCCATTTTTCTAGTGTAAAGCTTATGAATGAAAATGCGCACGGTGTGATTTAAGATCGGATGGTTGCGCTCTCGACTCGCTTTTGGGGTATCTGTAAATTGTGCATGTCTGGAGCTTGTCAAGTGTAATATTAACTAAGATATGACATAATGTACACTTTCCACTTCTTGAAACGTCTATGTCAATGTATCACACGATTCACCTGTGATTCCCATGTATTTATTTATAGCCTAAACCTGAGCGCGCTGTTAAACCTGAAGTGATGATTTCACGTCGGAACTCGTCTAGCCATCTCTTAAAGTTGACCACATTTATATCAATATCAGCTACAGTGGGGCAAAAAAGTATTTAGTCAGCCACCAATTGTGCAAGTTCTTCCACTTAAAAAGATGAGAGGCCTGTAATTTTCATCATAGGTACACTTCAACTATGAGAAACAAAATGAGAAAAAAAAATCCAAAAAATCACATTGTATGATTTTTTAATGAATTTATTTGCAAATTATGGGGGGAAAATAAGTATTTGGTCAATAACAAAAGTTTATCTCAATACTTTGTTATATAACCTTTGTTGGCAATGACAGAGGTCAAACGTTTTCTGTAAGTCTTCACAAGGTTTTCACACACTGTTGCTGGTATTTTGGCCCATTCCTCCATGCAGATCTCCTCTAGAGCAGTGATGTTTTGGGGCTGTCGCTGGGCAACACAGACTTTCAACTCCCTCCAAAGACTTTCTATGGGGTTGAGATTTGGAGACTGGCTAGGCCACTCCAGGACCTTGAAATGCTTCATACGAAGCCACTCCTTCGTTGCCCGTGTGTGTTTGGGATCATTGTCATGCTGAAAGACCCAGCCACGTTTCATCTTCAATGCCCTTGCTGATGGAAGGAGGTTTTCACTCAAAATCTCACGATACATGGCCCCATTCATTCTTTCCTTTACATGGATCACTCACCCTTTGCAGAAAAACAGCCCCAAAGCATGATGTTTCCACCCCCATGCTTCACAGAAGGTATGGTGTTCTTTGGATGCAACTCAGCATTCTTTCTCCTCCAAACACGACGAGTTCTATTTTGGTTTCATCTGACCATATGACATTCTCCCAATCCTCTTCTGGATCATCCAAATGCTCTCTAGCAAACTTCAGACAGGCCTGGACATGTACTGGCTTAAGCAGGGGGACACGTCTGGCACTGCAGATTTGAGTCCCTGGCAGCGAAGTGTGTTACTGATGGTAGCCTTTGTTACTTTGGTCCCAGCTCTCTGCAGGTCATTCACTAGGTCCCCCCGTGTGGTTCTGGGATTTTTGCTCACCGTTCTTGTGATCATTTTGACCCCACGGGGTGAGATCTTGCGTGGAGCCCCAGATCGAGGGAGATTATCAGTGGTCTTGTATGTCTTCCATTTTCTAATAATTGCTCCCACAGTTGATTTCTTCACACCAAGCTTCTTACCTATTGCAGATTCAATCTTCCCAGCCTGGTGCAGGTCTACAAATTTGTTTCTGGTGTCCTTTGACAGCTCTTTGGTCTTGGCCATAGTGGAGTTTGGAGTGTGACTGTTTGAGGTTGTGGACAGGTGTCTTTTATACTCATAACAAGTTCAAACAGGTGCCATTAATACAGGTAACGAGTGGAGGACAGAGGAGCCTCTTAAAGAAGTTGCAGGTCTGTGAGAGCCAGAAATCTTGCTTGAATTAATTTGCAAATAAATTCATTAAAAATCCTACAATGTGATTTTCTGGTTTTGTTTTTCTCATTTTGTCTCTCATAGTTGAAGTGTACCTATGATGAAAATTACAGGCCTCTCTCATCTTTTTAAGTGGGAAAACTTGCACAATTGGTGGCTGACTAAATACTTTTTTGCCCCACTGTAGTAAGGTAATTATCTGGTTAAGACTTTGTTCCGAAAAAAGTAAAAATGCTCCATAAAAGTTTAAATGCTCCATATAGTATTCATCTATTCTGAATATTCCTGCTGAAACTTGCTCTGTCTTTTTTCTTCTTGTTATTCTTTAAACTGTGCTAAATTTGAGAATGTTAAGTGTTATTGAGCTCTGAAAAGGCACTGTATACATTTTATATTATTAATGTCATTATTATTATTATTATTATTATTGAAATAAATTATGGTGTCCTATCATAAAAATTCCTCATAGACTAACAGGACTTTCACCTGTTTGTAGGCTATATTGATTTATTATATTTCTTTTAATGTTTGAATTTGAATGTATTATCCAGTGCAGAATGTGTGCTTGACATACTGTATCACATTTTGCTTGACACCTACTGCCTCCAGAATAATGTTGTTATACATGAACAGATGAATGGAAATTCTGTTTCATGCAGATATTAATATTATAAATACCAGGAGAAACCAAATTTAACAACATATTCCTCAGTTAATGTGCCCAATAAATTCAGTGATAATTGTATGATAATAATAATAATGATGACGATTATCATTATTAGGATATTATTATAAAAATGCATACACAAGGCACATTTTATTAATATAAACTCTAAACATAAGAGTAACATTTAAAAATGGCACTTCCTGTTTAAGCCCCGCCCACACCCGGTTCTATCCAAATACAGAGACATATACAGATAATTTTGTCATATGAACAAATACAAATACAGATACTGATAATGGCTTTGCTGCACACCCCTATTCACTACTCACTTTTGGCACCCCTCTATGGAAATTACACCCGCTAAATGGAGATCACACGTGCCAATACGCCCAACAACACATACTGCTTTGGTCAATGGGGGTAGTATTTAGAATTTTGGTAAGTACAGATCGATTTTAACTAAAGAAAATTCAGGCAACTCTTTCTGATTTCACTGTGAGATCAAATCAGATTTTTTGTAAGAATCTGACATGTCTGGGCCTGGGTAGCTCAGCGAGTAAAGACGCTGACTACCACCCCTTGAGTCGCAAGTTCGAATCCAGAGTGTGCTGAATGACTCCAGCCAGGTCTCCTAAGCAACCAAATTGGCCCGGTTGCTAAGGATGGTATAGTCACATGGGGTAACCTCCTCATGGTCCCTATAATGTGTGGCTCTTGCCCTCGGTGAGGCGCGTGGTGAGTTGTGCATGGATGCCACAGAGAATGGTGTGAAGCCTCCACACGTGCTACATCTCTGCAGTAACACGCTCAACAAGCCACACGATAAGATGCACAGATTGACATTCTCAGATGCAAGGCAACTGAGATTCGTCCTCCGCCACCCGTATTGAGGTGAGTCACTATACCACCATGAGGACTTAGAGCGGATTGGGTATTGGAGAGAAAAAAACAAGAATCTGACATGTCCAGAAAATCCAGAGAATTCATTCATTTCTCTGAAGTCTGAACTACAGGTTATTCATATTGGACTTGCCTTATTAGCTAAGGTCTATTTTAATCCTGAATTTTGTGCTCTGGGCCAAAACCCCGCATGAAGCTCACAGCAGGACTCTGCATGTTGTAGGAAAACTATGTCCACATTGGTGAAATATTTGTAACATACCCTTCTCCCTTATAATTCCCTTTTCTCATTGCTCCTTGCTGATAAGCACAACCATGCATGCCGGACCAGTTTTTAATGAGTGCATATTTGACAGTTACGGCTCCTACACAGTTCGGTCCGTGTGTGTGTGTGTGTGTTCACATGCAAGTGTGTGTACTGTGTTCAGAGGGGATGATGAAACACACTGACATTTTTTACCTCTATGACAGAGGATTAACATCTTAATTTTCACTTCCTCTCCCACCCAAAACTCCCTTCCTTTGGTCCTGTCATGCCTACTTGGGCAAGTCAGGAAATGCCACTCACCGCCATAGACTTTGATAACCTTTCCCACTCTTTTCACCGAAAAGCCAAAGCCCCAATTAACTACCTCCGCTCATCAAACCACTAATCTAACCATCAATACATGTCATCAGATCAAATACACACTCAGGTTTCTGACCCTAAATTATGGAGAGTGGCTGGATATTTGTACAAAACAGGCTTCCATTATCCATGTTTGTCCTTTTTTACTTGGTTGCCCAGTTACACATATTATGGACAATATCTTATTTGCCTAATAATCTCCTTTTATGTTCAATGGAAGAAAGCTATTGGAACAACAAGAAGGTGAGTAAATTATGACAGAATTTGAATTTTTAGGTGAACTATCCATTTAATTATCTCTGTAGTAATATCATACTGTTCAGCTATATCTTATCACACATCATAAAATGTAATACTTGTTAACTTACACTTTTTTTACTGCAGTTTTCAGTCATTTTGGCTGGAGAAAGTTTCAGTGTTTCACCAAGCCCATTTCCTGTTCAACATTACAATGCTGCAGGGCCTTTCTCCCTCTCCCATCCATTCCTCTTTTTTTTTATCCTTTCCATACCTTCTACTGTTCATTTTATACTGTCTTTTCCTCAAAGTCCTGTAGCTATGTGTGTGTGTTTGCAGCAATTGGGTGATTGTGTACTATGGGTTAGCACCCTCCATGGTTAGAGGGTTAAACACACACGGACCACATATGATGAAGGGCTTGCTCACAACTGTCTCCTGGAATGATTTATGAACAGCTGCAGTCCCTCAAACACACAGAAACCATATACACACACAAACACAAAAAACCTAATACCCCCAGTATAGAACGTTATTGGAGATCAATAGGACTGAGGTGATATTGAATAATGTGTAGACCAGACTGGTTTATTTTGCTGATAAAGGTGCGCTGTTAAGATACAATATTGAAGGATCATTGTCCAACTCTTAACACTCACCAATGCAAAGAGAAATTAGATGAAACTGTCTGGTGGAATGTGTGTGTGAGAATTAGAAGGTTAGGGAGGAAGTGTTGGGGGAACTGGACAGTATGAAGAGAGATAGGATGTAGTTGAAGAATGGTGGCTCTCAACTGGTT
Organism: Xyrauchen texanus; assembly: GCF_025860055.1. NCBI lineage: Eukaryota > Metazoa > Chordata > Actinopteri > Cypriniformes > Catostomidae > Xyrauchen > Xyrauchen texanus. The sequence goes on along the minus strand of NC_068306.1, from coordinate 13,959,284 downwards.
TTGCTTCAGGACCTGGATTTTTCATTGCAGTCTAAGTATCAGCCCAACTTAATAACAAAATTGTGTATTGTACAAAAGTAAACCAAAATGCCTTCAGAAAACACTGACACCTATTAATGGGATAGTTCACCCAAAAAATATCCCTTTAACACCCTGTCAATACTGTACGTGAGCAGTGCATTGTGTCAAAAGCAAATAGATCCCATTGTAATCAATTAAGCATCCCACACAGCAGTAAACAGATGTCCTGTTCCATTTTACACTGCACACACTGACGGTCCTCCTGCTTGTAATACAAATAAATGGTTTAGAACGTTTCCTTTGACGCATCCAGTGTAGATAGCCTGAAGCCATTGCAGTGCACAGGGCGTAACAGTAGCATAAACTACACAACAATATAATTAACATGAAAATTTGTTTTCTAAATTGAACTCGATGGTTTCATGCTCTTTGGTATTGAGAACTACACTAAACAGGGAACGTTCCAATAACTTGCTAACGTTATGCAAATTTTAGGAACAAACATTGTTGGAACATTGTAGAAAAATTTTATTTTAACATCCTTAAGAATTATTAGCCAACCAGAAGCCTGCGGTCGGCTAAGGAACGTCGCCTTGTCGTACCAAAACAAAGAGGCACCAAAACACTTCCCCGGACTTTCAGTTTCATCATACCACGTTGGTGGAATGACCATCCCAGCTCAGTTCGTGAAGCTGACTCACTCTCTATCTTCAAAAAAACGGCTAAAAACACATCTTTTCCAAAAGCACTTAACCGGTCACTAAAAAATTATTTACAATTCTTGTTGCTCTTAAATCTGTTTTGTGTACTATTCTGATGATAGTGAAACTTTGTAGTATGTCACTTTTTGTACCACTGTCTCCTTAAGATGATTCGCTGATGTTTTCCTCTTTTGTAAGTTGCTTTGGATAAAAGCGTCTGCCAAATGAATAAATGTAAAATGTAAATGTAATTCTATTTCTTCCTGTAGAGCCCCCGTTAGATCTCTTGCTCTTTATATAGTTCTGCTTGCAATCTCCCTGTCCCTCCCTTCTTCCCTCATCTTTTCTGTTTGCTCCAGGTATTTTGTGATGGATTAACTCTCTTGGAATTGTTGTTGTGTCCACAGGGGTCTGATCAAACAAACACTCACAGACCATCTTTCTGTCTTTCTTTACCTCAGAACAGGATGGCTGTCAGAGCAGTGGCCTTGTGGTTTGGGCTTGTGCTCCAACACATTGAGCCCTGGTGTTTGAATCTGGCATGCAACATTTCCTCATATCTGGTACCCTCCTACTTATAATCACCATTTCATGTTCCCTTCTGTTGTAATAATGTGTTTCTTCAACTTTTGGTATTTTCGGTCCTATGGACTTCTAAATTTTTTTTACAATAAGTATGTTTATTTAAACTAATTCAAATTTGAAATCTGTTAATAAAAATAAAACTTTGGGACATATTGTAAAAGTATGGTTAGTGTTATCAATAAAAGTGACAAAAAAGGAAAATAAATGTATATAATGTGATTGAGCTATGTTGTGGTCTTCCATGTGCAATAAGAAGCTTTAGCATTTCACACAGATGTATTGTGGTCTCACTGTGTGCATGTATAACATCCCATGCCGCTGTGCAATGTTTGCCAACACATTACCTGTGAGAACACAAATTAATTTATCGTGCTGTTGTGTTCAGACAGGCCTTTATCAACCGTCATTCCCTAATCACCTCATAATATACAGATCAGTGTCTGAAAATTTGTGGTGTGTCATCATATATGTTTTTTCCGAAGCTAAAGTAAAACTTTGCTGTATACACATAAACTTGCAAACAGTACTGACTTTGCTGTGGTCATTTCCTCCTCAACAATTCATCCCGCGCAATCGCCTGTCCGAGATTTAGCGCGGCCACTGTAAACATTTACAGAATGTCCACAGGAACAGCAGCTAAGAGCCATCCGCTGGTACTGCCTAATCTCTTCATTTTATCCCTGAAACAAGCATAATCGTGCTGCCTTATCTGAAGAATAACAATGAGTTATCAGAAACTTGTAGAAACAAAATGTACCAACATTAAATGCCTCAGTGCTGAATCCTATGCAAAATACCTTTCAGTGAAGCATCAGTGATCTTCCCATTATTATTAATGACTGCATTTCATATTGTTCATAATAAAACACAACACAATAGATGTTGGTGGTCCTTGAGCACTCTAAAAACACACTTTGTTTCCCACTTAAGACAGATTTAAAAGGTAGGTCATACATAGATGAACCGTATTACTTAAATTTTGTATATTGTTAACCCTTATATGTATGCACATTTTCCCAGAAGCTCTTACATATTCTGGTCTATAGAGACCCAGCATGTTCATCTATCACAAATGGATCTACAAAATGCCCAGATAGTGTAAAAGTTTCCAAATATTTAAAAATAAATAAATAATAATAAAAAATATATATATTTTGATGTTTTATATTTCATAAATCAAAGAGATAATGCAGCAAATCTTTCACACTGAAATTTCTTGAGACGCAACTGGCTGTAAAACACATATTGAGCTACTGTAACACATAAGCCAAGTTACAAATAAGTACCACATGATGTATTTTCTTAGGCACTTATTGAGTCTAAATTGATGCACAACTTACATTATTTCAATAGTACATCCAAATACACAAACATATCATACTGTTCATGTGTTTTACTTGCTATACTTTTATGTTGTTTCGTCAAAAAGCTATCTCAAATGTAAATCAAGATAATCACTGAAACATCAGTGCCATCATGAGTAAGAAATAGTATGCATATATACATATGCATATGGAATACTGTTCACCATTGTTGATAATTAACTGTTGCACAGAAAATCAATGTGAAAAGGTATTTGTATGAATATAGTTGGCTACTAATTTCTCTGGTAATAAACAAAGATGATATCCTCTGATAGTAAACTTATAGAAATTATCATAAATTTATAGAAGTGCATAAAAAAACAACAACAACAAAAAAAAAAACTCCTAAATACCTCGGTTTATGAACCAAAAGTGTATTGGGTCATCAGAGAACATATATATATATATATATATATAGTTTTGCCATTTTTATTTATTGTTATTTTTGGTGTTACAGTATTTAAAAGGGATAGTTTGAGGAATCCGAAAAAGGTGTGGGCACAACTCCAAACATGAGGTATCTGGGGTGGAATGAGGTCCCGGTTCAGTAAAAAGAGTTAAGTTAGCTTATCAGTTCACTTTTAAGGGTTAACGGTTCATTACAGCCCTCAAATATGATTAGACAAGCACTGAGTATTTCATCACGGTTGTAGTAAGAAAGAATAGAAGTAGAAATGGCAAAATCATAAGAAATCAATATGATCTGTACGAATTTTACTCCCATATAGAGAAAAATAAACGAACAAATTATGTTATTACGATTGTTCCAAAGTTTAACCCCTAACCCAAAACTGAACCCAACCCTGGTTTTAAGAAAGGAAAATAAGTTGTGTACCATGGAATAGAACATCTGGGTTTAGAATGAGACGAGAAGAATCTTACAAGTTACTGACATATCTGTTCGCTCTATGAATGTGTAGCGGTACGGCCGGTCGAGGATAGATAGGGCGGCACCAGCCAAGTGGGGGGAAGCTCGCTGCCGATGCCGCCACGAAAACGACAATAAAAGAGCAGACTACGCCATCCTGTATTTAACAGGGAAATAGTAACCCAAATCGAAAAGGGCACACAAGTTCGTTGTTTCAAGACAAGAGGGCAAGAGACGTGAATACCAAGGTACAAAATATTTTATTTATCTATACAGATTAAGCATAATGGACACTGAATGCTCATTTCATCCTTTTAAAAGTGTATTAAAATTATGAGCACCACATTCAACTGCATAGTTTGTAGTAGGCTTCACACACCCATAAACTTATACACTGAAGCTTACCAGGAAGGCTAGCCGGGGAGACACACACACTGTGAGTAGTCCTGATATTAACATACCTGGCTCTTTCTGCGTTTTCGCCGGCAGCTACGACGGGTGTAGATGTTATTTTTGTTGGTGCAGCATGCAAGCGTTTGAACACACACACACACACACACACACACACAATACAAAACACCATTTCCAAACTCTGATGATCTCTGTGGCTCAGGATACACACAGAGGACGGATCACACTTCTCTGTGAGAGAGGAACCAGCACTTCTGAAGCCAGAGACAGAGTTTATAATGTAAACATACCAAAACAAATGTATAACAAAACAGAAAACAAAACAGCAGCATAGTACAGCCCTGCAGCTTCCATCCAGACAGACACCTTCTGGTGAGCAGATTAGATAATCTATAGAAGAACAAACAATTAAACGTGAAACCCACACGAGTTTCACTCACCATCGCATTTAAGGCGTTCACGTACCAAAAGTGTTGAAGCTACAGCCATAATTACAGCCGCACATACACGGCTGTATGGAACAGCTGACTGAAGGAAGGCAGCAATTGGCCAGCGGAGCTCGATACGAGCCTCGCGCAAACAAACGCTAAATCACATACAACGAAACTAACATTAACACAAGGTACCAGAGCCAGGCAGTTAGCCTAACATTGAACATAAAAACAATCAATGACGACAACACATACCTATTGAGCGGAAACGCCCAATACCGGAGAAAAGGGGGGAGGCCATTAGACCATGACGCGCATCTAGGCGGCACATAGCCACCCTAATATACCCCACGAATGCACGCTAATAGGCTATAAACAAAACCGCCGAATACTGAGGGGCGAGATATAATAAAACAGACAAATGCGCTGTTCTTATGCATGCCGCATAATACAAATCGCATTAAAGTTATTATACATAACCGTGATTTTTCCCGGTTACGCCCAAATTACAACATTAGGAAGGGAGAAACTGCTACAAGACATTAGTCTGCCTCACTACAATCAGATATCGCATTAAATTCAGGACAAAAGCATGTGATATTGCTGAATTATAAACTTAAGTCTTTAAGTTTAAGAGTTTCTTGGCAAAATTAAAAGTTGTTACTATGTTTTAGCAGTACTAATTTGACAGCCAAATTTGTCCCATATAGAACCACACAGACATAGAACTACAGATAATTTGACTGGTTAAGTGCTCATGGAAAATGTGTTTTTTTTTTATCAGTTTTTTTAAGACAGAAAGTAGTAAGCTTCATGGATGGAATTGGGAAGGTCATTCCACCAACGTGGTCCGATAAAAACGAAAATCTGGGAAAGTGTTTTGTTGCATCTGTGTTGGAACAACAAGGCACTGCTCCTTAACCAACTGCAGGCTTCTGGTGAGAACGTAGCTCTGCAAAAACTATTTTAGGCAGGGTGGAGCCGACCCAGTGACTTCTGTATGCCAGCATCAGAGCCTTGAATTTGATACGTGCGTCAAACGGCAGCCAGTGAGACAAGGAGTGGTGTAACATGCACTCTCTTTGGTTCATTAAAGACCAGATGTCCTGCTTCATTCTGGATCATTTGCAGGGGTCTAACTGAGAATGCAGAGAGGCCTACAATGAGAGCATTACAGTAGTCCAGTCTAGTTATGACAAGTTGTGTGGCTTGTTCAGAGAGGAAGGGACTTCTCTTCCTGATATTGTAGAATATAAATCTACATGATCATGCGGTCTGTGAAATTGAGTTGATATTGATGGTTCCCCTAGATGTCTGACCATTTTGGAAGGCGTTACTGTAGTTGAACCCAGCTGAATGGTGATGTGTTCAACAGCACGGGTGGCTGGAAAGATAAGGAGCTCAGTCTTGGCTGAGTTAAGTTGCAGGTGGGGTTACTTTATCCAGGACTAGATGTCAGCCAAACAGGCAGAGATTTGAGCAGTCACCGTGGTGTCGTTGCGCTGGAAAGACAAGTAGAGCTGTGTATAATCAGCGTAGCAGTGGTAAGAGAAACCATGTGCCTGAATAATTGGTCTCAGAGATGTTGTGTATATAGAGAAGAGAAGTGGTCAAGCACTGAGCACCTGAGGTACTCCAGTAAGTAGCTGATGTGACTTGGACACCTCACCTCTCCAGGCTACCTTGATGGACCTCCCTGAGAGATAGGAATTAAACCAGTCAAGCACAGTTCCCGTGAGGCCCAGAATAGCCAGTGTGGAGTAAGATATGATGGTTGACTGTCAAAGGTTGCAGAAAGGTCCAGTAGAATCAGGACAGATGATCTGGATCCAGCTCTCACCTGACTCAGTGACAGACAGCAGTGCAGTCTCGGTGGAGTGTCCACTTTTGAAGCCTGACTGATTGTCATCCAGCAGCTTGTTCTGCAAGAGATAGGCAGAGATCTGATTGAAAACAGCCCTTTCAAGTGTTTTCACCATGAATGGGATGAGACTGGTCTGTAGTGTTCTACTTGTGTGGGGTTAAGTGCAGTTTTTTTCAGTAGCGAGGTTACTCGTGCCTGCTTAAATGTTGAGGGAAAAATGCCTGAAAGTAGAGATGTGTTAATTATGTGTGAGTGCAGGTAGGATGGACGGAGAGATGGTTTGGAGATAGTGGGTATGAATGGGGTCAAGGGAACAGATGGTGGGGTGGTTGGAAATGAGGAGTTTAGAGACCTCAGTGTCAGTCAGAAGAGGGAACATAGAGACAGAAGAGCTGCATATAGGATGTGGTTGTTTGGGAGGGTGTGGTGCTGGGAATGCATTGCTGATGGCTGTTACTTAATTAGTAAAAAATGTGTCAAAGACACCTGCTGTCAGTGAGGTGTCAAGCGGTGGAGGGGGAGGATAGAGAAATGTGTTGAATGTTCTAAACAAGCTGTGTGTCAGTGGTGTTGTTGATCTTGTTATGGTAATAGGAAGTTTTTGCAGATTTAATGTTATCTTAAAAAGTTGCAAGCAGAGACTGGCACTTACCCATATCTGCAGTGTAGCTGACAAAGGCAAAGACGAAGACGATGTGTAGGACCCAAGTGCAGATTTATTGCCAAAATGATGATAATACAAGAAACCCTGTCTATACCCGTGAACATGAACTAAACACTTGGACTGGACTAAACTAGACATAAACTTGAAACAGGAACTAGACTAGGAACTAGACATGACTAGAGCTATTTTACACAACAATACTAGACAAGAGACAATGGCAAACATGAGGGCTTAAATACATGGATATGGGTAAACATAAGCCAATGAAAAAACAGAACTCTAAACTAAATAACAAGGCAATGAACTAAAACCAATGACAAACTAGAACTGATAAAGTAATCAAACAATGAACCAATGAAAGCAAGACACATATTGAAAACATATTGTACATTTAAGAACCATTTAAAGAAATGGCTACTTGAATTTCAGAGCTGTCAACATTAACACATTTCTCTAGGCGTCTTGCCTTGTGTGTGTGTATATGTTATGTCTTTGTCAGATGTTTGTTTGATTGTTGGTTTGCTGTAATTCGACTGTATTTTTATTTTTTTTTAACATAATATGATCTTTTACTAAATGTATTGTACAATTTCTTTTTTTTTTTAATTTGTAATTTTATTCTCTTTTAGGGTGACTTTTAACATCTGTCCGGGGACTGCAGATGAAAAATAGCCTTCTGGCTAATTCTGGCATATTGGCAGCAATGTTAATTAATATGCACTGTCCCTGTAATAATAAATAAATAAATAAACATGAACACGGAGGGAAAACAGGACATCGCATGACTGGGAAACAGGAACTTAACAAGAATTTCAATATAAAAGTACACAAACAAAAAAACAACAGGGAATGTGACAGAGGCACTTACAATGGAAATGAATGTGACCCATTTTTGGAGGGTTTAAAGGCAGAAATGTGAAGCTTATAATTTTATAAAAATACTTGCATTAATTATACTATTAAAACTCATGTTTTATTTGAGCTTTAAAATTGTTTAAATTGTTATTTTTTACAGCCATTTTAGGGTTTGTTGACATTACATCATCATAAAATTGGCTTTAACGTTACACAAAAATGGTTAGTAAGTGATTTTATCACACTAAAATCATGTTTACACGCATATTGTTTATGCCATTTGGCTATGCTTTTGAAAAAGTTAGTATTTTAACATTCAAAAATTGGCCCCCGTTCACTTCCATTGTAAGTGCTTCACTGGAAACCAGATTTATTTTTTAAGAAAAGAAGGGACAAGTCAAAATATGAGTCTTCTTTAGAGTCTTTCTAAGACTTTATTATAGTACATTGTGCTATTAATAGAGTACAATAATTAGCTATTACAATTTTCACAAGAGAGATACTGTAAAACTCACTCTGTGATAAGTTTAGCTTTCTCCAGGTCTCCGGTTTTTCCATAGTATAAAACCTGGGGGTGAGTAAACAATAAAAAAGTTTAGCTTTCTCCAGGTCTCCGGTTTTTCCATAGTATAAAACCTGGGGGTGAGTAAACAATAGGGATGGGATGATATGGTTATCTTGAGTTTCACGATTCTATATAATCTTAATTCAATATTCGTAAAAAAAAAACATTCGTAAAAAATGTTTGATAAAAATGGACAATATAATTTTGTATAAGTCCTTTAATACACAATATAAATTTTCAAAGTTTAAATAATAAGAGTTGCTCATATACTTTCTCAATAAGAAAATATCACAAACAAATAAGGTTCCAAAAATAGTGAGGTTCATTCACACAGATCAATTGTAGAACAAGCAATAGAACTGAAAGTGAATATTTAATTTTGTAATAATTTGTATGTCATCATAATTGTAATCACATTTTAACTTTGTAAAAATAAAAATAATTCTACATTCTATAAATATTATATCATGAAATGGTATATATAATAATGATATTAGTGGAACCGGTTCTGCTGGCATCTCCAGCATGGGAGGTGGGCGCGCTAATGAGGATGCTAAAGGCTAAAGCCTCTAGCATCAGTCATTAGTGCACCTCTTGAGGCCAGGGGAGTGAGGTTTTACACATACTACACAGCAATCACATACAAGCTGGCTACCATTACATTAGCTATCATTGTTTGAAATAATGTGTACATACAAGTAAAAACATTGAGTTTACATTAATATAAGAAACTCTAAAAAGGCATTGTCACTTTAAGAGTTTCAATATGCATTTCACAATGTTCTGTTCAATCATCAACAAAATTTCACAGTTTCTTTAACCATCCATGCTGTGAGATTCAAATTTATATTTATTTTAACTTTTTTATCTGACTGTAAAGAACAGAAAGGATGTTAAGACACAATATTAAATGAAAGGGTAGAAGCCTCATCTTCGATGGACACACATTACACGGAGGAAACTGTTTTAATTTCAAGCACTTCATCAAAACAAGGCGATTTTCCAGGTAGTCCAGTATATGTACATTTCTAAAAGCTAAATTAAAGCATTTTAAGCACTTCAAGGACCTTGTATGAACCTTTAAAACAGTGTAGATAAAAGCACAATAGTGGTAAAATCAAGCAATAGAGAGATTATGACATTTGACGAGTCATTTCATTGATGATCACATGTACAGAAAACAATGTAGCAAATTTAAAAATATCGAGTTATGCCATGATATGGTTTGTAATTTTTTTGGTTCGTGATAAATTGTCCCAACCCTAGTAGACAATAACGGAATTTTCATTTTTGAGTGAACTATCCCTTTAAGAATAAAAATGAATCACAATATACATCAACTTCAGTATTAAACTCTTATTACATTATTATATATAATACATTAAATATAAGTAAACATATTTAAAATTTCTTTAGAAATGTAAATTTTTATAGTCTAGTTTTGGGAGGCAAATACTAGCTAATAGCTTTTCTAAGGGATTCCGAAATATTATATTACAATTAGGGCTGGGTATTGATACAGATTTTCTGATTCAATTTGATTCGGATTCACAATTCGACTCTGATTTGATTAAATATCGATTCATATGGGATTATTTCAGTTATAATGTCCCTTTTGCTTACAGATAAAATTATTTATTTAAGAATGTATGACCTTTTAACTAGGTTTATTAGGAAAATATAAATTTTACTAATTATATTGTATTCATTTTCATCATTTTGGTCACATTTTGGCTTTTTAAAAATTAACAAATAAATGTTTTCAATAAATAAATAAGATATTCTTAAGATATTATTATATTTCATATATTATTTTTGTTACATATTTATTGTTAAATTGCATCATTTGTACTAGGGGTGTAACGGTTCTCTGTTTAAAAAAGGAACCATACGGTTCGCCATCAGTAATTTGGGAAGCATTGGCACCGTGGTCGGTTCACCTCAAGTTTATTGACGCATCTGGAGCACAAGGTTTCGTGAAGAATAGAAAGCATCAAATAGACACTCACAGTTATAACCTCCGCTTATGCATCTGAATGGATCTGTGAATAGATACACTCCACCTGTGTTTCATGTGGGTCAACTTGATGACATTACTGTTCTGCAAGTTGTGTGGCATGGGGGGCGTGGTCATGTGTCGTCTGCGGGAGAGAGAGAGCGGTAAGCCTCATCACCTGTTTCACAATTATCCCTAACACCTGTCTCTCGTTATCGTGATGCTGAGGGAGACCAAAAGGGATGCCAGTGCTACCTTTTGATTTTCTTTATGTTTATAACGACGGTTACCGTCGTGTGAATGCATCAAAGTGCAAATTAAAGTACTGACCTTGAACCTGCTTCGTTGTCTCCTGACTCCTCCATTACCCACGAACTAAGATCTCATTACAAGTTGAAAATGGCAAGTGGAGAAAACGAGCCACTGATAGACAAAGCACCCTGTGTTATTCAGGTCTCCTCTCTGGAAGCATTTTATTTTTGCAGTCACTTACAACAGCTATGGTCAAAAAACATTTAAAAAACAGGCACTGTTTGCAGACATTGCTCGACTGGAGTGCCGTATACTGGTAATACATCGACATATGTGCAGATTATTTATGGCAAAATCACAGAGGAAAGATCCTCAAATGTGTGTGCAGATGTGCCGAAACTGCACACACTCCCTTTTGTTTTTAAACAAGCACAGTGCTGATTCGGACAGGCATAAAACAATAACTTAAGCGATTGTGGTGTTCATTGGCAACGATATATTTCCCTACTCTGTATTTTAATTGCAAAATTTCCTTCTATGGTGATGCACAGCTTTCGAATATTGAATATATGTGCAGTAAAGTTTGAAATACATTTCATATCGATGCATGTAGCATAATAGTGCAGATATTAAGATTTTGATTTGACAATTTTGATTTATTAATTAGAGAAAAGGGTTTCTTAGTTAAAGACCCAGTGACAATTATCCATGGTATTACTATAGTGATAATTTGTAACCATGACTGCTGTCACCATGGTTTCTTTGCAGATATAATGGTTTTGATACAACTAACCATGGTTTTACAACAGTAATAACGTAGTTTCCATATAGAACTATGATTATACTATATATTGTAAACATGACAGTAACCATGTTGATTTTGTGTTTACTGTGTTTTTACTACAAATACCATAGCTAAACTATGGTTACTGTAAAAAAATATTCGGTGAATGTTTTGAACAAATGTGTGTGTGTGCTTATTTTCCTTCATCGCTTTATTGGAGTGATAGTTGAGTTTAAGCTCCATGTCGCCTTTGGCAGCAATGGTGACTGCATGAGTTATTGCTACATTAAAACGCGCACACGCACACACACACACACACACACACACACACACACACACACACACACACACACACACACACACACACACACACTTCATAACATCCATAAAGGTAAGGTTCAGCTTGGGCCAAAGATATGGCGTAAGTAATATAGGCCTCATGACTAACCAACCACAAATGGACAGATTAGAGTGGCATACACACACATACACAGACATCCTCTTATTCACATATACACACACTCCCGACCTGTGCACTCTGACTGCGAGACAAACCTCCTGATTGTAATTCTGGGTCACAGCTGCTGGAGCAAATAACCAAGATGATGTTTGGCTCCGCTCAAAATCACATTCAATGTTTAGAGTAAGCAAAAATTCACACACCCACAACCTCATTATGCTTATCCAGTCCCTTATCAGGATTCCTACAGCCCTGTGCCTGGTCCAACCCTTCCTACAAATACACACACTGGGGAGCCCCGCGGACCACCTGACATGCTCACAGAATTTCAGAACATAATGTAAAGTTACGGAGTGCATGGTGCTTTAGAGCAGAGTTATCAGAAACTGCAGTGAGCCAGTTTTGGTCTCATTCTCATCTCTGGTCCTGTACGTTCAGGAATGTCCCTCAGGTACAGGGGCAGGTAAAGGTCCTCAGAGCAACTTTATAATGATCCCCTGGTTTACTTTATCAATGCCTGGAGACTTTGGACTGGTGGTTGATTCCGGGACATTTGATGACACAAATGTGATGAGAGATTAATTTCCTGGGTAGGATTAGGGCATTAGTTCAAGTATACGACTATGGTTTTCAAATACATTTACAATTGCTGCATCTGGTCTGGTATATGTTTTTTATATATATTTTGTGCCTTTTGGGTTTTTGCCTTAAAATGGAGAGTGTTTAATTTAACTGACTTTAATTTAAAGTGACTTATAAGACAATATAGTGTTTTTTTTTTTTTTACATTTTAATTGAACATAACATTTAATTGAATATTATTGTATTTTAATAAAAATAAGATGGCAGTCATGATAATAATAATAATCATCATCATCATTATTAAATATTATATATTAATAATTTAATTATAATTATCATTATTGGTATTATTATTTTTACTACTCCTACTACTACCACCATTATCATTATTATTAATATCGTTTTGTCTCTGTGACTGTTTTGTGTGTGTGTGTTTTTGTATAGATTGTGAATTGAAATTAGTCACTGCTCCAGCCTGGTGCATAGTATAATTATAGTGTTGTAGTCTTGGCTATTATTGGTCAAAGGGGTCCAGCTGAGCACATTTGTGGGACTCTGTAGACTTGCTAAAATAAAGAATAAATCCAGCACATTGCAGAAAATAAATGGTGAGAGAGAGAACACTTCCACAAAAATGTCAGTCTCAATGACAGCGCACTTCACAAACGAGCACATGCAGTCAGTGCTAAGGTGCCTCGCTCTCTTCGAGCCCCGCCTAGCGGTTCCTCTAAAACCGTTCCAGATGCTCCTGAGGCATATGGCATCCTCGGCCGCGGTCACGCCGCTCGGGTTGATGCATATGAGACCACTTCAGCACTGGCTTCAGACTCGAGTCCCGAGATGGCCATGCTGCCATGGGCACGTATTAATCACCCCTTCCTGCCATCAGACTTTCAACCCTTGTACAGACCTCTGTTTTCTGCGGACTGGAGTCCCCCTACAGCAGGTGTCCACAGATGCCTCTCAACTGGGTTTGGGTGCCATGTGCAATGGGCACGCAGCCACTGGCTCCTGGACAGGGACTGCCTAGAGTTGCTGGCTGTATTCCTTGCCCCAAAGAGGTTTCTCATGCTGATTCGGGGCAAGCACGCCTTGATCCGTTCAGACAGCACCGAGACGGCAAGGTGGTGTGCGCTCTCGTCATATGTCATACAAATCGCCCGCCATCTCCTCCTTTGGAGTCAGCAGCGACTCAGGTCGCTGCATGCCATTTATATCCCGGGTAACCTCAACACAACAGCGGACGTGCTGTCGCGACAGGTCTCGCTCAGCGGAGAGTGGAGGCTCCACCCCCAGGTGGTCCAGCTGATTTGGGGCCGGTTCGACATGGCACAGGTATAGGTCTCTTTGCCTCCCAAGATAATTCCCACTGCCCGCTCTGGTACTCCCTAACAGAGGCCCCTCTTGGGACAGAAGCGCTGGCACACAGCTAGCCCCGGGGGCTGCGCAATTATGCATTTCCCCCAGTGAGCCTTCTTGCACTGGTGCTGTGCAAGGTCAGGGAGGACGAGGAATAAGTCACCTTAGTTGCTCCTTACTGGCCCACTCGTACTTGATTCTCGGATCTCACGCTCCTCGCGATAGCACCTCCCTGGCAAATTCACCTGAGGAAGGACCTTCTTTACCAGGGACGGGGCACCATCTGGCATCTGCGCCCGGACCTCTGGAACCTCCACGTCTGGCCCCTGGACGGGACATGCAAGATCTGTGTGACCTACCATCTGCGGTCGTAGACATGATCAACCAAGCCAGAGCTCCCTCTACCAGACAGCTTTATGCCCTAAAGTGGCACTTGTTCACAAATTGGTGTTCTTCCCGGTCTGAAGACCCACAGAGTTTGGTCAGTGCATTCATTCCTGTAAGAGGCTCTCCCCCTCCACCTTGAAGGTATATGTAGCCGCTATCATGGCCCAACACAACGCAGTGGATGGCAAGTCCTTGAGTAAGCACTACTTGATTATCAGGTTCCTTAGAGGTGCCCGGAGGCTGAATCCTCCCCGGTCAAGCCTGTTCCCCTCCTGCAACTCTCTGTGATGTATTTTCCATGGGACAGTCCCCCTGTTGGCAGACCCTCGTCTCCCTTGTGCAGTCCCTCTACCCCCGGTCGCTGTGTTTGTAGAGCTCCTCCCTCACCAGGTAGGACTTGCCACCGCGCCACTTCCACGTGTGGCTTGACAACCCATTTGACATATTGGCCACATATTACCTCCCCCAGTCTGGGCAGGATGTGGTCTCCGCAGGGTCTTTTCCCCCTGAAAGAATAGGAACCGAAAAGAACGCCTTCCCCGACGTATTTTATAGTGTTAAGCCCAGAATTTCCCCAGCCTCTTTATGCTCAATGATGAGAAAAATAGAGAGAGGAAAGACCACATCTGGCGGGTTGCTCCCATGATAGTCATGTCGCCTGTTCCCCCCTTAGGGGTGCTGGGAACCTAAGGTCTGTATATGACAAATCTTTGTGGGGGCATTGGGGAGGGTTACGTGCGGTCGATACAGTTACTTCTATCACGCTGTAGCTTGCTTGCACCTGTGTCAGCAGTTCACGTAACACGGTCTAGTGCATGACGTTTTTAAATGGGACCCCTTGTGTCACTACATTCGACTACGTTCCCCTTGGTAGACCTACCACTATAAACGGCCGTACCTTATTCTTGGCTCCTCAGTGCAAAAACCTGACTGACAGATGCATGCCCGCTTCCCTTTATACCCGTATGTCTGGGGGCTGGACATGCAAATTATATCTGCCAATTTCTCATTGGCCTTTTCTCAAGTTCAGAGGTATGTGAGGCTCTCAAGAAAGACCCCTTTTGTCACTACATTTGACACAATGTCTTGTTGCCTCTATCAGACATTTTTTAAACTAAAATAATTTATTATATACTTTTTGTCAGATTTTTGGTTACTTAACAAATGTTATTAAAACATAAGCTTTAAGTTTTGGCTTTAAGATTTTGGGAGATTTCTATCTTTCCATATTCATGTATGGAAACTGCTGCCAAGGGGCATTACCTAGGGCCCAGATTGGAATTTGACTCTGATTTGCTTTAAAAAGTACTTTGATATTTCTTACACAGTGGTTTTTCAGATCACTTCATGGTGTAATGTAAAAAATTAACCTTTTAGTTAAATACTTATTTAAACCAGACCTATCTGAAATGACATACAGCCTTATACTGTATGTCAGTGTCAGTCTAAAAGGGGAGTCTGAAAACATCTCTGCAGATGTCCAGTCACAGACTCAGTAGTCCAGAGTTAATGGGGTGTAAAATCACTGATTACACAGAGATCAGTGCCTCTCCTTCAGTCCATTTATCCGATCACTGCCTCACATCACATACTGCATATTATCTCACTCACTGTAAATAACACAAAGCACATGGCCGCTCTCAGTCGCTGACCAGTATTGATATTCACTGAAGCTGAACCTGATGGACTAAGATTCAAGCCATCGGCACAAACTGCCTGACAGTTATGCTAATTTTATATTAAAGGGATAGTTCACCCAAAAATGGAAATTCTCTCATCATTTCGTCATCCACATGCCCAGATGTCTATGAATTTCTTTCTTCTGCAGAACACACATGCAGATTTTTAGAAGAATATCTCAGATCTGAAGGTCCATACAATGCAAGTGAATGGTGTCCAGAATTTGAAGATCCAAAAAGCACATAATGGCAACATAAAAGTAATCCATGTCTTCAGAAATTATATGATAAGTGTGGGTGAGAAACAGGTCAATATCCACTTTCACTTTCATTTAAGCATTTTTCTTTTCTTTTTGGTGGTTTGCATTCTTCATGCATATGGCCACAGGGGTTGAGGCTGGTCACAGGGGGAAATTTATATATATATGTAAAAAATTAAAATATTGATCTGTTTCTCTTCCACACCTGTATCACTTCAGAAGTCATGAATTTAACGACTGGAGGCTTATGGATTACTTTTATGCTGCCACAAAATCAGAGCATATTACTCCAGTCCTCAGGTCTTTACACTGGCTTCCAGTTACATTTAGAATTGATTTTAAAGTACTATTACTCGTTTATAAATCACTCAATAGCTTAGGACCTAAATATATTCATTTATGCTTGTTGAATATAAACCTAACAGACCTCTCAGATCATTAGGATTTAGTCAGTTAGAAATACAAAGGGTTAACGCAAAAAAAGGGGAGACAACGTTTAGTTATTAAAACCAGCATCTAGAACAGTTTAGATGTGTTCCATCAATAGCCACATTCAAATCCAGACTTAAACCACATCTGTTTAACTGTTTACTGACTGACCACTGTGCTGCACTTACTGATTGCACTGCATCATTTTATTTCTGTATTCTTTTTCTTTTTAATTAATTTGAATATTTTTTACTTATTTTTTAAATTCAGTTTATTAATTTTTAATCTCATTTCTTGTTCTTAATTGATTTTAAAATGAATTTGATCTTGTATTTTCTTTATCATTTATATGTAAAGCACTTTGAATTGCCATTATGTTTGAAATGTGTGTTTGAATTGGAGATTCAGAGTTCTGGCCACCATTCACTTGCATTGTGTGGACCAACAGAGCTGAGATATTCTTCTTAATATCTTAATTTGTGTGCTGCAGAAGGAAGAAAGTCATGCACATCTGGGATGATATGAGGGTAAGTAAATTATGAAAGCATTTTCATTTTGGGCAGAAATATCCTTTTAAGCCCTTAACATTGACTCTCACCATGATTTAAATGAATAGTAAACCCAAAATTATATTTTGTCATTATGTAATCATGTTGTTCCAATTCCGTGTGACCGTCTTTCTACTGTGGAACACATAAGGAACGTTTTTAAAGAATATCCTGTCCACACTTTTCAATATAACAAACGTGAATGAAGACCTTGGCTGTCAAGCCTAAAAATAACAACAACAACAAAAAGCATACTAGAAGTATCATAAAGTGTTCCATATGGAACACTTTATGATACTTCTAGTATGCTTTTGTTGTTATTGTACTATATTTCATTTTCTCCTGAATTCATAAAATGAGATTGTGTGAGTTATTGACTGAAATGTAAGTTATTAATTTATACTAGTTGGCCGTTAACCACTGTGACTGGATCAATGAGTGAGTTGATCTTAAGAATCAGATCAGTTTGATTCATGCATGAATCATTAAAACCAGTTTTGTGATCTGGATCTGTCACGGTATTTAATCCTATGTCTCTTCCTTGTCTCGTGCCTTGTTCTTAGTGTGTGTTGTGTGGGTGCGTGAATGTGTGGGCGTGTTGTTTGTACTATGATTAGCGCTCTGCCGCAATCACTCCTCTCACCAGCTGTTACTCATTCCCATTCCCTTTAAATTCTCACCACTCTCTCATCTCCTTGTCAGATCGTTGTTTGTGATGTCCGGTGTTGTTCGCTCTTCAGAGTTCCAGTCCAGTTCTCTCGTCGTCCCTGTTTCGTGTCCTGTTTGCTGTTACCCGGATTCGCCGTGTCTGTTCAACACTTCTCTTCACTCTTCTCACCACGATCATCTGACCATTGGAGACTCTGCGCCACTAGACCATCACCCCGGACTTTTCCCCTATCTTCTCAATTTGACTGTCAATAAACTAATTGTCAACTTGCAACTTGCTTCCTAGCTTCATTACGTCACAGGATCAGTCAATTTATTGAAAAGATCTGACTCAAAAGAGAGATTTTTTTAATGAATCGGACATACAGTGTGTACTCCTCTCTTTAACCTTCATAAACATGGCAAGGAAAAATTGAATTGCATAACAACTTCAATTTCTGTCTATTCTTTATCAAATCTATATAATATGACTTCGAAGACTTGGAATATAGCATACAAGTTGTATGTCAGGACTCTGAGTTCTTCCAGAGTTTTTCCACAGAAGAAAGTCATACAGGTTTGGGACGACATGAGGATAAGTAAATAATGGCAGAATTTTCTTTTTTGGGTGAACTTGTTCTCAAATTACGTGCCCTGTATAGATGCTGCCTTGTAGAAAATAGCAAAAAGCATTCATAAAGCACCCCATTGCTTATATGTTAGCTTTAAGCATGCTGTCTGTTTATCAGAGTTTGCATTTGCATTCCAAGTTTGACTATATATATATATATATATATATATATATATATATATATATATATATATATATATATATGATATATATATGTTTTTCCATTAAAATGCCTAAAAAGTATATTGAAATGACAAGAGGGGCAAACATAGAAAGTGTTTGTGTGTGTGGTTATCTTGAGGGGGTAGAGGGGACGAAAGAAATGAAAAAATAGTGATTGATTTTATTCATGCCTTCAAATTCTTGTCGCCGTGGCAGTGAGAATGGCATCCAGAATGTTAATGACAAGAATGCTTTTTAGCAGCCTTGGGTCATGACCCCTGAAGTCCCAGCCAAGGCACAAATCAATTCCAATTTGTCACAGGAACATCCGAGGGTCTTATTCAGTGGCACAAAATTGGGGGCAATTTGTTTGGAGGGAGGCTGTGTCAGGTCAGTATGCTACATGTGTAAGTCTCGTCAGCTTTAGAGTGCTCTAATGGCTTAGAGTAAGATTTTCCCTGGCCTGGTTCTTAGAGCTTTATGGAGGTTGGTTGAAAACTCAGCTGAAAAATGACTCTGTTGAGGCACAGGTCAGTGTATCCTGACTCATTCTCACAATGCTGACTGAAGTATTACATTCTGGCAGGGTGATTCGTGGTCATATCTGCATGCTGATAAGAGTATCAAAAAGAAATCCTGGCTTATGCAGAGGTTTAATTTGGAAATTCATTCGCATTCTTCAGTATGTATCAGGATATCATTACCGTAGTCCTCTATTTCTGATTTCAGATTATTTTAAAGATTTTATAAGCAAGTTGGATGTGATACATATAAAACTCGGTTTTTCGGGGCCTGAAAGCAGACTTTTATTTAACAATTTCTCATAAGAATGTCTGTAGTCCATAAGGTGAAATAATTCATACTGTATGTGACGTGGACACTAATTTTAAATCACAGTTGAAATTATTTCAGTTGAGCTTTATTGCCAAAAGGAAGTCAGAGCCATAGTCACACTCCACAAGGCTTTATTAGAACAATAACAGTCTCCGAAAAAGTTTCATACATTTCATACAATCAAATAAATGGCCTGTAGTGGAGCCTAATCCAACGTGTGGGATGATTTTAAGAACATAAATTAATAAAAGGTAATTATACTAATAAACATTTTGATAGCTGTATGTAATACTCATAATACTACATTTTTAGCAACAGTGGGACATATTGTTGATTTGTTGTGTTGCATGCTACACAGGTAGCTCACAACCTTATGATGTAGAACCTTTGTTAAAGGGATAGTAGATCAAAATATGAAAGTATCATGATATACTCACTCCCTTGGGCGGAATCTGAGGGTTGCCCCCCCCTAAAATATCATTAAAATATGTGTATTGTAAATAATATAATTGTTTAAGAAATAAAATAATGCAAATGCAAATGGGGCAACAACAAAAAATACCTTGGTGTCCCCTTCAAAAATTGCTCTTGAGAATTGTTATGTTTATTGTCCCCCCCAACATTTTGATGACATTTTCACCCCTGCGTCACTCCCATGTTGTTTCAATCCTGTACGGATTTCAACGGTTATGTATTTTAGTCTTAGTCACCTTTCAATTTCATTACATATTTCTTCCTGTACAATCAGGGGTGGGGGTTACTATTTCCAAGGCCCCAAGCAACCTTCCAACCGGGGAGCTCCTGTCACCATCCAACTAGGACTATATCTTGATCATTTTCGCACAGTTTTTTTCTCTCTCCCCTTTTCTCCTCAATTTGTATAGCCCAATTCCCAATGCACTCTAAGTCCTCGTGGTGGCATAGTGACGCGCCTTAATCCGGATGACGGAGGACAAACCTCAGTTACCTCGACATCTGAGACCATCAATTCACACATCTTATCACGTGGTTTGTTGAGTGTGTTACCGCAGAGACATAGCGTGTGTAGAGGCTTCATGACATTCTCTGCGGCATCCACGCACAACTCACTAAGCACCCCACAGAGAGCGAGAACCATATTATAGAGATCACAAGGAGGTTATCCCATGTGACTCTACACTCCCTAGCAACTGAGCCAATTTGGTTGCTTAGGAGACCTGGCTGGTGTCACTCAGCATCCCCTGGATTCGAACTCATGACTCCGGGGTGGTAGTCAGCATCTTAACTCGCTGAGCCACCCAGGCCCCAATAATTTTCATTTAATGATTTTAAACTGTATTTTTAAATTAATCTAAACAGCTGTGGTGGCCAAAACATATTTAATGAAATAAATATATAAGGTAATGAAGGCATATTTTCCTGTATTTTACTAAATGAACACAATGAAGAATGGTTTTAAATTTGTTAAATACTAAATGTCATTTATATGCACCAATACAACAGCAAATAGTTATATTTACTTAAATATATTTTTACCAAATACTTTTTTTGTGAATGATCAAGGTGTGCAAAAACTTCACACACATTGTGGCAGGGTGGAGGACAGGACCGGGTGTGTAGGATCACGACCCGGCCCCGCCCTTCGCCCTGCCACACACTTATATTGTGAAACTCAGTTGAATATTATTTATTATTGTCCAGTAAAATATATTATTATAGTATGAATCTGATTTATTATTATTTTAAGGATTTATTTTGAATTTTGTAAATACAATAGTATTTCTATTTCTGTCTTATTTACTTCCCTTTCACTTGGAGCTGAAAAGTGAACACTGAAAGTGCACTGCAGTGATGTGTGTATTTGATAGTTAAGTATGTTTTTCATTAAATAGGGTAGTTTCATAATTTCACAATGCTAATGTAACCCTGTATAATTAAGCAAATGAATTATGAAAAGGAAATAATTAATAAGTTTGTTAAAATTAAACTAACCAGAAAAGTGTTAAGAGTGTATGGAAAATAAGAAAATCTAAATAAAATGCATGTCGGTATAATGATTGACATCGCAATGGTTGTCCAATTACGTGAACTCTAAATTGGAAGTACCGCCTCAGCACACTAGTTGCTGGATGGAGAAAGCCATTTTTCTTTTCTCTGTAAGACTGGTGAGACGAGCAGCCCCGTAACTTTGATCAAAAGTTAACAGCATCAGATAAAAATATAATTTATGTTCTATGTTCTCTGGATTTGGTGAGTACACATTTTGTAATGTTTAAACTCCCATAAATGTGGTCAAATGTGTACTGATGTGTTCAGTTGAGAGAGAATGAAAATGTATTTTTTTGTGAACATGTAATGCTGATAAGTTCTGTTGTTTTACAAAGTTGAAAAGATGTAATCCTTGAAAGATAGTGTTTGAGTTCGAAATGTTCATATTTTGATGATGATGATGATGACGGTGATGAATGAGAAGTTTGTTTAATTAAGTAGCGTAATGTTAATTAAGCCATTGAATTAGGACTGAAATGCAACTGTTAAATGTTAAACAGGGTAACAAGTGTTACAATGTACTGTTGTTAAACCAGAAGCAGTGAATTTAATGTTGTGTTGTGAACTAAAAGAACTGCCTGTTATATATACAGGTCAGGTTTTTTTTCTTTATGCTGGAACAGCGTTCGTTTCAGCTTGATGAAGCAAGATGGTGAGCCATTCCCCAGTGAGATGAGCATTGACTACTGTGAGAGTTAAGTTCCTACAAACACCCGAGGAGTTGAGTAGGAAAGTTCTAATAACCTGCTAGTAATTCTGTCCTTTAAACGGAACTGAGCTTTGATTTTGAGGGACCGCTCAAAGAGATTTTTTTCCTTGAACTGAATCTCTTGATGTGAATCTGTTGAACTGTTTACATTGTGTTCACTACAATGAGTTTTTTCTGAATGTGATTGTTTAATTGTCCAATTTTATAATTGTGAACATGGTCATTGTTTGTTTAATATTGTATGTGTTCTAAGAAATTTTTAAACTCCTAGAAGTTGCACCCAAATTGAGTCAGGTGTAAACTGATAAATTACTGTGAATTGAAATTTCATATCACTGTGATTTTGGGTAGAGTTTGAAACATACTGTCAATTATTTTATTTATTTTAAAAAACAGCAATTACTGAATTTATTTTCAATACAAAATTTCTTTATTACAGTGTTGTTTCAATTACGCCTCCAAAGTCGAACCTACTGGCTTATGGATAATATTAGTAGTAAGTACATATCAACTGACACGTGCTACACTAAGAATGTCTTGGATCTTTGCCTAACTTCCTTGAAAAAGCGAATTCAGAAGACAGCAGGACGTAAAACGTGAGTTTTGAGATGTGCTATATGTAGATTCAACAACCTCTGAACTATTTTCTTTTTTCGGAGGTGGGTGATGTCATCAAACATGTCCACAAGAAAAGTAAGAACGCAAAATTAACAGACATTGAGAAACAGCCATAATCTGGTGAAATGCTGTCACTGCCTCCATTTCTGTGATACTGTGTCGCGTTTTTAGATTTGTATAATAACTTCAAGCGGCTTCAAATGTTTGGAATTCCATGAATGGGTGAACCTGCAACACTTTGCCTTCACAATGCACATCAACCACAACATAGTATCTCTTATGACAAAAAGAGTTACACAGATAAGAGGAAGGTGTGGTAATTCACATTCAGTTACGTCTTTGATCCCAACCTTAAACTGTACATATACACTCATACTGGCATGCGCGCACACGCACACACATTGCATAATTATGGAGCACCTCATTGTGTGCCAGTTTTTTAACGGTGTCCTAATTATGCCTTGACTCTAATTAACCTAATGGGATGGAGGGCAAGTTTAATTAATCATGCAGTGTTGTGATCCCAGCATGGGCAGAAAAAGCAACTTTTTCAGTGCAACTTTTCTTTAATCTGCCAATGCACCCTCCCACACCCTCAGCCCTGGGTATAGTAACTGTCCAACCAGCATAATCACAAAAAGGTAGATTAGCTAATTACAAAATGTTCCACCAAGACACAACCAGACACAGGGTGCAAAAGATTGTTAATACATTTTCTGATAGTATCTCTGGTTATATTTTGTAAATGTTACG